>NW_017728936.1:11071513-11098143 GCF_001723895.1 Crocodylus porosus | reverse complement strand
TTTGGCCAAACTGTTCCTGCATCATTAGCTCTCCCCCAGAAGGGAGAGAGGGACAGCCAACACCCGTCAGGAAGAGAAAGCAGTGTAAGGGAATCTGTACTCGGGAGGCGAGAGAGCCAAGGATGCTTCTGCAAAAGAGTTTTTTGCTTTGTGTGCTTTTGAAAATTTATTTATTTACATATAACTATACACACACACTATATATATATAGTGTGTGTATAGTTATAGTTTTATATACACACACACACACACACACACACACACACACACACATCACACATCATCTAGCATAAACTTTCCTTCACGCACATTAAGTCACATTTAAAGCCGATGCACCCGTTACAATAAATGCACCCACGCGCCCATCCGCAGTCCTTTCGGGGTGGAAGGTAGATGCCCTACATGGGGAGCAGGAGGAGAGGGAGCTCTGCTAGCCCCTCCGGTGCCAGGCTGCTGCTCGAGCTATATGTGCTGAGCGTTTATCTGCTCCAGGGCGCAGGACAGCAGAAGTGGCCGTACTGGGGGACCGTGTGGGTGGCACAGTGGTTGGCTTTCTTGCCCTCTGCCATGGCGAGAGGCTCCTACAGCTTAAACCCCATGTCTGTGGTTTTCATTTGACTTGTGAAAAGCAAATCCTGTAGCATTGTTGGCTGCAGCATGCCATGAGTTTCCAGGGGCACCCACGCATTAGTATAACCCCTCTAAGTAAGAGGCTTCACCCACACGCCGTCTGGCCACGACAGCAAAGGGGAAGTGCACAGAGCTGGGTCAAGACCCAAGGCAGGCGAGACAGACACTTGCTAGCTATGAGCCTCAGACTTTTGGAGAATTTCAGCATCCACTTCCCCTCTCTGGGGGTCCTGCCTGCCCTTGGTCACTTGGAAACTCCTGCAGAATAGGCAGGTGCCCAGCAGTACCCCGAGCCCGGTGTGGGAGATTCGGCTTTGAGAGCACTCGCAGGGTCAGCAGGCTTGTCCTGAGCCTGGCCGGGGAAGTGGGAAGGAAGTGACGGTCAGAGCATGGGCCTGAGAGAGACACAGCCCGTGCTGGATTGCCAGGCTGACTGTCTCACCACCCTTCGCCTCCCCGGACACGCCTGTGAAATGACGGGGTGCTTTGTGCCTGAAAGACAACAGAAGATACCACCCAGCAACCGCCGCATCCGGGGAAAACCGGGCACAACACCTCCCACCCTTGTCTTGCAAAAAGGGTGACGGAGTGATACAGAGCCCCAGGGAGAGTGGGTGCAGCAGGGCTTGGGAGGAGCCGGGCCTGACTCAGTGCCCAAACTCCGCAGAGGACTGGGGCATCCGCTCCAACTCCTTTCTCCATGGCTGTTGCTCAATCCCAGTGAATAATCACCCCGTGCTGTCCTGCTGGCACCGAAACTTTCATATGTGCTTCCTGCTCTTGAGCAACAGCCCAGCTGCCGGCTCTGCGCATCTTGCCATAGAAACCTAGGCTGCTCTTGGGAGGCCGGGGGACGCGGAAGCCCCCTTCCTCGAGATGTCTGTTCTGTGTCCCCCGCCGGGGCCTTCCCATGAAAGCACACGGTGATTATGTCCTATGTTCCTGCGATGAGATGGGTCCTGTTGTGCCTGGTCACAGGGGACAGAAGGATGCAGCTTGATAATAGGCAAGAGAAGAAGGAAACTTTGGTGACTTTTATCAGCTTCTAAAGTAAACGAACCTCTAAGGTTCGTGTTTCCAAGCTTTTCTCCCCAAAATAAGAACCAGAAACAGCTTCTTTTTTTTTCTCCCGTATGCACGTGACTCCAGGAGCCGTGGCTTTAAGGATGACACTATTGGCCAAATATTGGAAAAGTTGGGGGAAAATCAGGAGATGGATACGGTGCTATAGCCAGAATTAGCCTCTGGCTCCCTGCCCCCCGCAAAAGAAACTTGAAACCCAACCCTGTCCAAAAGCTTTTAGTATCCCCAGACCCTGGGAAGTTCAGTGCTTTCACTCTGGTGCCTCTGGTCTGCATTCCTGCCACTGAAACCTGTTCTTCTTGGTTGCAGGCATCTGAATCGCAGCTCATCCAACATCTGTCTGACCCTCCCCTGTCTTTGCTGAGCGTCGCACTCCTTTAGCTCTCACGTTGGCACAACCAAGTTTATATTGACCCCCCATGGTCCAGCCATTGGCGTGGCTGGCTGGATGTTTAACTGTAAAGCCATATCCCTGAAGCTAGGCATGTTCATGACTCTGCTTTCATGGGACTTTCCAGCCATACCCTTCAGAAACTTATTCTCGTCAGTGGAGTTACTTGTTTCCTCTGCAGGTTGGCCTCATCTCTTACTTTCCAAAGACTCCCAAGCTCCCAGTAAAGCAAATGTGTATTTGGTGACATTGTCTGTTGTGACAAAGACAGCGCCCGGTCAGGCTCCAGTAACATGCTTATCACTGGTGACATGGTCCAGACTCACTTTTCCTTTCTATAATTTCCCCTCTTCCCCTAGACACAAGGGATTTGGGGATCAGGCACTGTACTTGCCCCCTGCCTGCTCCTGCGGCCTCAGACTTGGCTTTTCCCATGCTCCTGAGGACAGAGCCGGGTACAGCCTACACCCGCTGACCCCAGGCAGCTCCGACCTCTGTGGGTTTGTTTCCCCATTCCATTGTGCTGCCAAATCTTTGGCGCGTCTTGGTTTTTTTTCCTATTTGCCTCATGTGGTCCCTTTCGGGGATGGTGCATGTACACCATTCACTCCCTCCATGATGCCTCCAAGAATTGGAGGAAGCCAGGCGGGTCTAGCGGAGGTGTGTCTGGGCCTTTCTCTTGCCAAGCACGCTCAGGTGCATCGCAGTAGCGCCTAAAGGACTCAGCATCGTCCTGCTGCAGATGCCCATAGGAAGATGCACAGTGTCCGAGGAGCTTGTCATCCAAACAGGGGAGAAAGAGAGAGGCTGGGAGGACGCGTGGAGAATTGCTGTTGTTGCGCAGGTGGGACCTGAGGCCCAAAGAGATTTTCCCCGTGTCACAGGGCTGGAAACTGAGCCTTGACACCCAGTCCAATCTAGCTAGGGGCAAGTGTCGGAGCAAAGCTGCTAGGTTCCTCTTCAGCCAAAACCTTCTGAAACAAAAAATCCCCGTCTTGCTGCATTGCACCTCAGTGAGGAAGTTCACCTTTGGCTCAGGTTGGCATGACCGAGCGCACAGCTTCCTTGGCCGCATCGTCCCAGGATCTCTTCCTCATTCCTGTTTCGCCCCCTTCCTCCATCCTTTCCTTTCGTTCCACCAGCCCGGGCAGCGGGGGCTTCCCCTGCACCCTGTTTTTGGCATTTGTCCTCTCTGATTTCTCTGCCTTCCTTTCTCCGAATCATTTGCAAGCCGCTGTGTAAATCTCCTGCTTGGGCCCCAGGAGCTGCCTGTCCTCAGGAATAGAGCTTGTGTTTGGAAAAGGAAGGCTTAGGCCAGATGAGGAAGGGAGGATCGAACCTTCGATTTGGGAACAGCTGCATAGAGGTCCCCGTGAGCGAGTCTCAGCCTCCCTGCACCAAAGATTATCTGCAAAACAACTGGAAGATCATTTGCTTTAGAAGTGAAAAGTTAATGATTGCTGGAGCCCGGCACGAGGAGGGGAGCCGGGGTTAGGGAGCGCCTGCAGGGGGGTCACAAAGGCACCCGCACCCTCGGGGAAGCACTGGGAGGGTGGCATCTCACTCATGGCCTTCCTGTTGAAGGGCATTGCCTTATGTTAGTCCCTGCAGGCATGCTGCGCCCCTTACTTTAGCTGCTGAAAACTCTTTGCACCACAAACCAAGAATTACGAATGGAGATTGTGAGGCGCTCCTGGGAACCGATCACGCACCAGCTCGGTGCTTCCTACCTGTCACCCGTTTGGGGTCTTCACTGAAGACATTGTCCCATCCTTGGGAGCTGGTGCACAGAGAGGTTTGTGAAAGAGGTCTGTGCAAATCTGCTGGAAACCAAAAGGTCACCCATGCTCCTCACAATTATTCTGCTTCCTTCTGAGGGTCCCAGACTCCTGGCCTAGCTCGGTGTTTTGGGGAGGTCCCAGTAAGTCACCGGAGCTGCAGAGGAGGGCTGGGAACAGGAAGTTCTTGAGGAAATCTGGCCAGTTTGCACTGATCTGGTTTGCACCGAGTGTGGTGGGTTTGTCAAAAAGTGGAGGTTACCAGAGCACCCTTCAACTTCCTGGCCACAAAAGGCAGCATCTGCAGACATGGACACTGTAAGCTACTGCTGTAGCCCAAGACTCCTGCTTCGGACCCTTCGAAGGAGCTCCCTCTCCTCCCCAACCACAGGAGGTGTGATTCAGGAGCCAGCTCTTGTGCATGGTGAAATGAGCCCTGCAAATGTTGCAACAATAGTTGAAGAGACAGAAAAAAAAAATCCCTCTCTGAAGACATAGGACTCAGATGGTCCTTAAACATGGCCCTGAGCCAGATCCACCTGTTTCTGGGCTTCCTCCCTCCCTCCCTGCCCTGGGTCACAGCAGACGCCGCCAAGAAAAGTGACTTGGCCAAAAAAGGGGGGGGATGGGGCAGAAATAACAAAAATACCATCCAGGTGAGTCAGATGTCTCCACTGAGGCGAGATCTGCAACTGAGAGATCAGCACCGCGGGGACCTGCAGGAAGTGGGAGACGGTGCGAGGACACGTGAGAAATCTACAGGCAAGGAGGAAATGAACAGCCGGGTCCATCTCGGCACAGAGATCTGTACCCATCCTTTTAGACGTGATTTATTTTCAGCCCCTGATCCTCAGTTCTCAATAGGACCTAGAGAAAACGCCCTTTCGTGTAACCGTTTCCATGGCTGATGACCATCCGTTCTTTGGGATTGGGAGAAAGAGGAAAGGTCACTTCTTCCTTTGTGAAAAGGCATCCACAACGGACTAGACAATGATCCTCGCTCTGGAGGCTTCTTCAGCCACCCCATGGACTGGAGAAGAGAAACCTGCCCTGGCCATAGAGGTCGTGAGAGAGGGAAGTGCCAAACAAAACAGTAGACTCCAGAAAAGTCTACGTTGTCATCTCCTATAAGTCTATAAAACTGAGCTAGGTTTATTCACACCCACTGAGGACCAGTCTCAGAACATTTTTAAACCAATTTTGGTAGCCAGGAGGGGCTTATGGCATTCGCCCTCATAGATTTCCATTGTACTTTATCAGCAGGGGCTTTATCAGGTATGGGACGGCACGAGCCCCCTCCCCACGCTAGCTCAGCTCTCGGATCCAGCCTCATTGCACACTTGTGGGACTGACTTTGGTGGGTCGATGAGCCCCCAGCCCAGCTCTGAGCTGAATATGCCCTACAACCAGCTTCCAGGAGGGATAAGCCCTTTTGCGCTCTCATCTTTTGAGTGTCTCTCTGCCCTGTGAAGGACTCTGCTTTGTGCTCACCCCTTCTTCTGGAGCAGTTCCCCATGTGAGGAAGCCTACGCTAGGCCTGGACACTGGGACATGGCAACGTGAGTAAAATAGCAACACATATGCACGGCAACACAAGTGCGTAACGTTCGGCTGGGCTAAGGACTAGGCAGGTGGGGACTTGATTGTCAAGTCAACAGCTTTTTTAAATGAAATGCAAAATACCCTTGGTTAAATCCCAATTTGCTGCTCCCTTGAATCCAGAGTGCTGATACAGAACCTGGGTAGGTAGAAGGAAGTAAACTCCAAATCTGCGTCTGTCTGAATCCTCCCATTTCAGGGTGTGTGCATGAGCTGGAGAGGGTGGTGACATCTGCATTTTAGTCCTCCCCATGCATATAAATAGGCTTTGCCTCTCTGCTGCTCTTCCTCAGACCCCTGGCACACGTGCAGCAAGAGAAGCAGCAAAGCTGGCCATGGCAGCCCTCCCTTTCGCACTGCAATTCGTCGTCCTCCTCGGGGCCCTGGTTTCTCCAGCCTACTCGCAGCTTTGTGACCAAGTGACCAAGAATGGTACTCAACGAGGCTTTTACACCCTAAATGTGTATCCTACTTCATACAAGGCAAATACCTCCTACACTGGTGAGTTGGCTCTGAGATCTTTCCTGCTGCAGTCGTGTCTGTCTCTCTCTGGCTCCTCGTAGGGGTGGGGGGAACTTTATATGAACTTGGGATAGGGGAGATGACATGCCTTTGTAATTTCAAAGCAAAATATGTACCAGTTCTCCAGGATCACTGGCAATGTTGTCTCCTTGCTCAGGTTCTGATTATTAATCTCTGCCAAAACTTGACACAGAACTTGAAAATTGTCCGCAATTGCATAGCGCTTTCGGTAGACTTTTTGCCCCCAAAACTGTTAGAATTTATCCTTCTTTGTCTCAATGAAAGTCAAGACAATGGGGGAACCTGCCTGGGGCTGTCCCACTGAGATGCCTTTTAGGAAACCTGCCTTGCAAGAGCTTTCATTCTTGCAAAGCACCGGACCCTACGGTGATTACAGCTTGATCCAGTTCCCGAGAAACCATAACAAATCTTCCTTTGCTTTTGAGCAAAGCACAATCAAGCTCTAAATCTGAATAAATGCTGGGGTCGATGGACAGCTGCTTCCTACACCATCCCCTCAGCAGAGATCCTTCAGGATCTGAACCCACAGGTGGTTCCCGTAACTCTGAAATGTCCCGGTGGGTTCATTGAAGGATGATTTTGATTACAGGTTCCTCAAGCTGAGGACTTGGAATAACCAGGGATGAAAGGAGATAGGAGCCAGGGGGTTGCTTTTTCTTTACCCACCAGCCGATATTAGTAAAGGCACGATGCCCGGCAGCGCTGGTAACACGCTGTTCAAAGCCATGAGCCTGGGACTCGCTCCTGGCCAGGAATCACCGACATGCGGTGAAACCTGTTTTCTGTCCCCTCGACTCTGAAGTGGGCACTGCTTTTCATTTCATGTCTTTGGGATGATAGGGTGCCTCTAAGGGGCCCTGAGGCTGCAAAGCCAGCCCCTCGAGAGCCCAGCAACCCCCTTGAGTCAGAGCCTGCGGACTCTGGCTTTCAAAACCCTCGAGGCCTGGGAGTGGATGCATTGAAGCTGCTGTTTCTCAGCACCAAAAACTAACTTTCTTCTCTCCTGCATTCCCTCCAGTAATCATCAGTGACATCAAAAACAGCACGGCAGCTTACCTCCAAGCCTCAGTCGCCCCGAATTCCTCCGTGGGCCGGTGGGAAGCGCAGAGCTGCAGCAATGGCCACTGGGTAGACCAACCACACACAGCTGCAGAAAACATCAAAGCCAAATGGCTGTCCCCAAATGCAACGGAGGGTCCTGTGGAAATCAAGTAATGTTCTTCTTTGGCTTGGAGGGGAATAGAGGGAGCTTGCATGGAAGCTTTTGGGATAAGAAGTCCAGGAAGGGGAGGGTCGGAGGGGAATCCACCCACTCTAGAAATAAAAAGCAATGGAAATTCAAACTGGTGTGGGAATGTCTGGAGAAGAGAAGAGTGAGGGGGGATTTCATAGCAGCCTCCAACTCCCTGCAGAGGGGTTGCAAAGAGGATTGAACCAGACTCAGTCAGGGCAGATGACAGAGCAAGGAGCAATGGGCTCAAGGTGCAGCAAGGGATGTACTCCGCGTTCCCGTTTGGCTTTTACGCCAGGAAAGGAGACAGAAAACCTATGAAAGGAGCCGGGTGGATTTGGGGCAGACTTCAGCATCATTTCAGACCTGGCTTCCATTAGCACGTGCACAGAGCGCAGCTCTGTAGGAAATAAGCGGATTGATACCCATCGTGTTGCCATTGGCACTGCACCAGCAGGGGATATATTTCCTCAAGAAAACCATAACGTAGATAAAAGCTTATCAGGATAATGGCTCAATCACAATGATTTCAATTTAAACTGAGGAGCTGATGTCAACAGAGTTACGCCCTGCTCCCAAGGTCTCTTACACAATCATTGGCAAGAGCTGTAAAGCAACACATGCCAGACAGTTGTTTGCACAGGTTGACTAATAAATTAGTACAGGTGCAAAAGATAAAGGGGAGTTTGTCATAAGGCCCCAGTAAGAGTGTGCTCCCCATGGCTCCCTTTATTCTTCTTCCCTTTCTCTGTCCGTGATGTACCTTTGCATATTATTCCATAATGCAGACCAAGGCCTTAATGCCTGTTATTTGCTTTCCTCCAGGGTGTTTGTAACCTTTTCCAATGGCTCCGTCCTGTATCAGATGCAGACGCTGAACTACGGTAAATCCCCTTACAGTCAACCTCTCCCTTTGCAGGGCTGGTGGTGTTGCAACCCAGTTGAATAACAGCTGCTGTATTTGAGTTGAGAACCCATCGCATCCTCAGGATGCATTTCTCTCCTCTAATGAAATGGGAGGCAAGTGCTAGTTGAAAATGCGTGAAAGTTGCTCCCATGACAATGCTGTCTTCGATGTGGATAGTCCCACTGGAAACTTCAACCACCTTTAAAAGGCCCGGGGTGGCTTATAAGAGGCGAGGATGCGCTAAACATTCAGTTGGTGCAAATCAGCCTCTCTCCATTGTTTTTTCCATGCTAGGCTAAGGAGGTAAATGGTTTACAATGGCACAGGTCTTATCCCCGTTGGAAATCCGCACCTGGCTCTGCCACTTCCTCCTGCCAGGCCTGAGCCTTTGCTTGGCCTCTATTCAGTGGCACGCATTTCCAGCAAGCCCAGAGAGACGGTTCTCAGCTACTCCCTCTCGGTCATTGGGTGCTTGCAGAAGAGCTAATCTGCTATTTTGGTTTCCTCTTCCTGTGTTTCAGAAACTGGGGCGGTGACCGGGACCCGGTCCACCACCTACAGTCCTGCCTCCAGCTTCATGGTGACCAGGACCCAGCCCACCACCGACAAGGCTGCCTCTGGCTCCTTGGCCAGCTTGTCCCTCGTGGCCGCCGTGCAGCTTCTGACACTCTTTGCCACCAGCAAGCTGCTCTCCTAACGGGCCCCGCGACTCCCGCCGAGCTGCACCTTCCCGCCGTCGTGCGCAACCCAGCAGTCCAGGGGTGGGGAGAGGCAGCAGACCTACTCAGGAAATGTTTTTTGTTTCACATGTCTATAAAGCTGGTGACCGCACTTTTTAGACCCTCTTTGACCAGAGAGTTGACCCCCAACACCACTGCCAGCCAGGAGACGGACTAGGAGAAGGGGCTCAGCGGGGCAGGCTGCTCAAAAGTTCTGTCCTCGGCTAAAACGTCCCAGAGCTGTAAAGTTTGAGACAGCGTAGTGTGGGGGCTCCTGTCTGACGGGAGCCGTGGAGCTCCTGCCCTCCTGAGCCCCTATGGTCCATGAAGTAGAAACAGCATGGAAACGTTGTAGGAAGCTAAGCTGGTTCCCATCCTGGGGGTTGGCAAAACAATCTGGAGAGGGGTCTTGCAGACGTGGAAGTAGAGTTTAGCTTGTGGCTGTATGGGACGGGTTGGAGAAGGAACGATCCTGCCTCAGGCACGGGGTCGGACTAGATGACCTCTGGAAGTCCCTTGCAGCCCTGCTTCTCTATATGTTTCTATGACCGTACGACTCCAGAAGCAGACCCAGCACCTTCTCGATGCGAGCCATGCACAACCCTGGCAAAGACGAGACCCCTCAGCCCTCCCAAGTCCGCCCCGGCAGAGCACTCCTCCCAGTGCAGCTGCTTCTCGAGTCCGGCCCGTGTCCTCAGCATTAACACCCCCGAGCTGGAGTGCCTGCTGGCAGGTTATTCTCCAGGAATGTCCCAGTCTTTCCTGTTCACTTTCCATCCCTGCCCTGGTGTCAAAGAGCCTGAATCTCCTATCAGAGATGCAAGGCCCCCGTGCCCCTCTCTCCGTTGACCTCTGGCATTCAGGAGTGGGTCTCTGACAGGAGTGGGAAGGTTTTGGGTTTTTTTAATAGTCAAGAAGGGATTTGTTTTCACAGCCACGTAAGCTGGTTTATGCCACTAACTTTCTTGTTCCTCTTTATTTTTATGCACTGTTTGTTTAAATGTTGTTAAATCATCAGATATGGGGAGGATTTTCCTACACAAATCTAAATACATTAATTATTATAACTCTGCAAACCAGGCCTGAGTCTCTCCTCTTTGGTTTTTCAGTGGCTCTTTCTGGGGCGGGGAGGAGGGTGATCGAAACTAAATACCGAGAAGTGTTGGGTTTCTCCATGTGGAGCCACTGCCCTGTAATCTTGTTAAAGCCAAGGGTGTATAATTATGGGGGAATTTTTCCCTCCGAGGCATCGTGCTTTCTCACCTCCAACCTATCTAGCTGCTTCCAAGCTAGCTCCAGCCAAAAAAAAGTTTTGTTGTGCACCTGAAGATGAATAATGGGGAACAGACTGTTCCAGCGGGAACAAACAGTAAATATCTCCATGAGACCAAGTTCCCTTCCCGATGAGGCACGCGTGATACAGCCATGTACTGGTTTGTCTGGGATTTCACGAGGGCAGGAGCACCACGTTCTGCCGACTCCAGCAATCCACCCACTGTTCCCTTCCCAAGCCATGATGAAATCCAAGTCTTTCGGAGTAGCTTTGGATTCCCAGATCAAAGATTGAGCTATTACAGCAAAGGGTTCAATGCAAAGTGAACTCTGCAAACAGCCCTTATCCTCCATATTGCTGGCTGCCTTGATCTCACGCTCTTGCATCTTAATTTCTGAGGAATTTAATATTAGTTGGGCCATCGCCAGTCTGCTCAACCCTGAGCCCGAGGCGGGGAACGGAGGGCAAGTGTTCTTAGGAAAGGTGTGTTTGCTACAGGACTATGGTGATGGGTATAGTCTAACGATGTAGTCCCGCTGACTTCCTGCCCCTGGGGCGGGGGGCTGGGCTTGATGATCTTCCGAGGTCCCTTCCAGCCCTGATGTCTATGAAACCTAAAATAATAAAATGAGCGCTTCAGGATTCAAAGCCCTGCCCTGACTGTCCCCCAACCAAGTGGGCGCTGCTTTGTTCTTGCTGGATGGTGCTTGTATTTCTGTCTACTTAGCAATGCCTTCCTTCCCAGCAGTGTTTGGGGAGAGGGAAAGGCATTCCCACTGCACCTGGCTCTAATCACATGAAAGGCCTGTCATCTATTTGGGCGAGTTATATAGGATGAGCAATGATGTCACCTCTCACTTAAGATTCAAGGGAGGTGCGGGGAATCACGAGGACTGTGCCCCAAGTGCCAGGTCCTGCCTCGAAAGTCACCAAGAGCCACATACTGCATTAAAGGGTGCCCTGCTAGTGCCAGCAGATGCCAGGGAGGGCACGGCAGGGGCCTGCAGAGTGGATGCCCCCCCAGCCTGTTATCCAGCCACTGCAACAGACCCCAGCTCGGCCTGCAGGAGCCGGGAAGGCGGGAGGCTTTGAGAGAGGCAGAGTCTGGTAGCATGAGGGGGATCTGGCCAATGTAGGGCTCCCGACAGTGGGGAGCTGTAGCCCTGCCAAGGGCCTTCGGGGCACCTCCAAAGCCAGGAGGCTCAGCGGCCTGAAGCCACAAGCCAAGGGACCGTCTGCACTCAGAAGCTAAATTAATTGTGACGCGGGATTTATGAGGCATTACAACCTGCCCATCCTCCGACTGACCAGGTGCCTGCCAGACCAGACCTCATACACTTTATTTCCCCCCTCCCTGCTTTTCTGCCCTGTGTCTTCCCAAGTTCCAGATATTTCCTTTTTCGCAGACAGCCTCTTTTCTACCACTGTATTTCTACATTTCTTCCTACCACTGCAGTGTCTCCCCATGCCTGAAAGAGGGTGATTGTGCCCAAAAGCTTACTAAGAACTTTTCCCCTCCAACTATTCAGTTGGTCTAATAATAAAAGATATCACATCAACCCAAAAAACCTTGCCTACCACTGTAGAGTCTCCCTTACTTTCCTTTGGCTTATTTTTTCCTTGCTTTACTTTTTGTTTTCCTAATTTCTACCTATTGATATTCTCACTGACACCTTATCACACTTTTAGCTTCTCTCATTCCTTGGAGTCTCGGAGCAGCAGAGACTCCCCTATGCCTGAAGAAGGGTAATTGCACCCAAAAGCTTGCTAAGAACTTTTTCCCCCCAACTACTCAGTTGGTTTAATAAAAGATACTGCATCTACTCAAAAGAAATGTGCCTGCCTAGGTCCTTAGACCAACTCAGCTACCACCAAAAAACGCAGAAGCTAACGCGATTCAGGGAAGAGAAGCAGTGAAGGTACAAGAGCAGTCCCGATTAACACCATGCGCAGAGGCTCTTGTGCCTGCTTAACTCCACTCCCACTGAGACAACTGAATATATAAACAGGCCCTGAAATCTTGTTTTTGCTTTCATCACTCAGAGAGCCTCCCTGGGGCCCTTGCACAACTTGAGGCTAAGGAGAAGCACTATTATCTTGCATACTTTTCTGGGAAAGTCACCCTGCCATCCAGGCATGCCACCACAGTAACGTGCCAGACTACCTTTCCCTGTATCTACCTGAACATTTCCCTCCATACCCCTCCCACTCCTCCAGCTTTCAAAGCAGCGTCTAATAAGGAGCAATTGATAGCATCTGGCTCCTGGTTGTTCTCAGCTGCAAGTATTTTGCTTCCACAGGGGTCAATTATCTGCTCTCATTGCAATGCATACCTCCCACCCCCAGCACACCCTCTCTGTCCCTCTAGTGAAACCAGCTCTGGCAGTGCGTTCATCACCTTCTCCCCCAGACGGCTCAGCACCGTCTCTCGCAGTGGGCCCTGCCTTGCGGAAGCCACAGAAAAAGCCTCTCTCTTTCCTCTCCTTCCTTCAGCTCCAGCCTCGAGGCCCTGCTGTGCTGCGACACCCACCCACAGGAAACCCGTTGCCCGGTGGTACCTGCCTTGTTCAGCACCCAGGGAGGGTGGATTTTTCTCTGTCTTTAAGTCAGAGGTACCCATCCATGAGTAGCTCCACAGTGTGATTATAATTACCCCGTCCTCCCTGGCCACTCCATCCCTCTCCTGCTTTGCCAGGCTGCCCTGGTGCCTTCATTGCCCAGAGCAGAGTTTATCAGGGCAGGGACCATGGCTGCCTCCGGCACTGTCACCACCCCAGTATCAGCAATGCTCCAGGGCAGCTGCAGGGCCGTCACGCTAGACTACAGTTGTTACCTCCAGATCCCAGCACTGGGCTCATTTATATTTTCTGGCTTCTTAAAATCACATTTCCCTGCAGAAGGTGCTGCTCCAGAGAGGCACTGATGAATGCAGCTACACCCCGTTGCTGTCCAAGGCATTTTCTGTCTCCTGGAAATGCCACCGGCTGACTCGAGCTTTACTGATGTGGCGCCTGGATCAGCCCTAGACACTTGTGCTCAGCGCGCTGAGCCACCCAGGCACTTGCGGCGCTCAGTTCGGGTCGCCTGGTCATCCTCCAGCAATTAAAGCAAGCTGCTGGGGGTCTTGGGTGGTGTAGGGGGTCTCAGGAATGGTGCCTCTGTGAAATGGGGTTGATGACATTCCCTTGGTGGGGTGCTCTGGGGCTTAATGAGCAGCTTGCAACCTGCCTTTGGTTTGAGAATCCAAGTATTTTTGTCCGGTATTGTCGAAGGCAGGATGCAGAACTGGGGATTCCCACCGGAGAAGCTTCCCTCTGGCTGGTCATTGCCATGAATTTGTCCTTCCCCCACATCTAATGCTTGGCCCTGCTGGAAGCTTGCAAGGAGCCTTTCTCCACAATCACAGCATGCAAAGCGTGTTCGCTGTCAGCTGGTGAGACCACAAGCCTTGCTGTGCCAGCGGCAGGTGTTTTTCCTAGGGAGGGGCTCAGGCTGCTCCTGTAACATTTGGACACTTGACCAGCTTCTGTTTGGCTTCATGGGCAGCACAGAGATCCTGCCCACTTGGGTCCAAGTTGCCAGCCACCTTGTCTGGTGTGGGCAGCAGCCAGCTAATCACTCCCCTTATCTCAGCACCTGGCGCTTTGTCCAAGACATAATGCTCCGCAGCTGCCCCCCAGCCCTCGCTTTGCAAATGTGCCCAGCACGCTGTGTTTATGCAAAGCAGACTTTGTCCCCAGGCCGCCTTATCAGGTCTCGTACGAATACACCTGAACAGCAGCCTCTGTATCAACAATAAACGCACAGAGGATCAACTGGCTCTGCTCTGCTCAGCTAGCAGCTGCCGCTTTGCATGTTCTTCCCTGGACCACAGCAAGAAGCCTCCCTGGTCTGCTGTTTGCTCCGTAGCTTGGGAATGGGAGCTTCCCGTGCAAATGCTCATGCTGATTGCTGGTTCTTGTCCATGCACCAGACCCCAGCTACTGCTCCCGTGCCTTTCAGACACCAGCTCTACTCCCCCCGTGCACCCGGCTCCGGCCAGGCAGAAGCTGTGCAGTTGCTGAGCTAGTTTGCATGTGCACGGCTCAATAAATGCACCATAGCCATGCCTGGCAGGCCCCACGTGCCCTGTCCTCTGTGCCAGTCTGAGGTCCCACTCAGTTGAACCCGTCATGAGCGTTGTCCCCTCTTCCCTACCCAACACACAGGTCTGGGGAGAAGGGCACGCAGGGCAAAGGGCTGTGTTCCTCGGCTAGAGGACAGACGTCCTCCCCAGCCCTCACAGAGGAGGCGAGACAGGATGTGCTTAGGTTATATTCTGGATACAAGACTGGAGGGGGATTTGTTCTAATGCAGAGTGGACAGGAGGGGTCTGGGTACTGGCTCTTTTTCCCAGCAACCTGGGACATATCTTAATCTGGGGAGAGGGGGGGATGCTGAGGCCCGGGGAAGGGGAGAGGTGTGCAGGAGCAGTAACACCAAGTGGAGCATAAATGAGGCTGTTGGCTCAGGCCCTCATAAGGCAACACGCTGCATCGTGAGTGTCATAAGACCAGCATGTAATCTTTACTTAAGCAAAACACGCTCCATCTGGCAGCCATGGGCTAGGGGGCAGAGATGCTCAGGACACCCCCAGCACTGAGCTCCAGCGTGTAGAGGGGGCCGTGCCCGCCTTGCAAACGTGCCGTCAGGGCAGCTGTTTTACCCTGGGGTGCATCCCAAGAAAATCACCTCCTCTCTCAGGATCCTGCTGCAGGTGTACGCGAGTGCACTCAGTGATGGGGCTAACAATTGCCACGTGCCTCTCAGACAAGATGGGTGTGCAAGGGGGTCTGGATTTAAGACTCCTGAGTGCTTGGGGTTTGTTTCTAAATAAATACCGATATGGCCCATGGTTGCGTGAGACCTGGCTCGTAGAAGGGCTGTGCCTTGTTCCCAGTGCAGAAGATGATGAGGCTTGTGATGGTCATAGCTCCTTTGGGGACTTGGTCCCACGTGGCTGGCTTTGTGCAGAGACCACGGAGAATGTTTCTGCTGAACAGAGAAAACCTCCTTAAGGAGGAGTGCTTTGAAGACAGGGTTTTAAAGAGACTCCAGGCAGCCTGAGTTGCAAAGCCCTTGCTGTAATTAAAGCTTAACCCCCCGTCCATCTGTTCCAGGTCGCCACTTGGTCTCTTCGGCTGCACGGCTCCCGGCTGAAAATGAAGAGCCCGGCCCTTAGCCAGTGCATATCTGCTGCCTTCAGTGGAGGTCAAGAGTTTCCCAGCCCAGGATCTGGCCTGCCCCGCTTTCCTCCACTGTCATTTTACCCTTTGAGAAAGCAAGCCCTCCCTCCACGAAGGCACCCGGCTGCTCCTGCGTGGTATTGTGGCCACAGCTGGGCCCAGCCCTGCTTGTCTGGGTGAAAGAGAAACCTTCCTTGGAGCATGCACAGCACTGATATGGGCACCTGTTGCAGGCAGGTCCTGGGCTGGGAGGGTTTGCTAGTTGCTATTAATAATGTAACCCAGGCAGTACTCCAAGAGGTACCCCCTCTCCAACTGAAGGGATCAAAGCAGGTGCACAAGCACTGTGGGAGGTGTAGGGACTCTCCTCCCCCTATAGAGCAGAGCCAGACCACCACTGGGGACTTCACCATATGCCTTTTAATACTGGGAACGTAACAGGCATAAATCAGAGGGTATAGTGGACACGACAATGCCCCAAGGACGCAAGATTCAACAAAGGTCAGACACTTACAATCACTGACAAAAAACAGAGTTAACAAAATATAAAACACAAACAGCAGAACAACCCATATGGGTTGGTGAAATATAAAAAGGCACAAAATGCAAAATGTCAAATGACAAGGAAATATAGGGCCTTGGTACCTGGAGGGGGAGAAATGCAATGGCCCTTTTCCACTGCAAGAAGATTTGCTTCTTGTTAGCTCACCCCAAGTCCCCTCAGCTGGGACTTAAACCCACATCTCCCACATGGCAGGCAGGAATGTGGCTACACAGCCACCAGTGGTGGCACTGCTCCAGGCTGCGAGGGGTCTTGACCCTCCCAGAGCCCGATCTCACGTGGAGCTGCCTGGCCTCTGACTGCGGGAGCTGGGAGCAGGGCTGGGACCCCCTCAGGTCGCTGCTCAGATCCTTGCTGGAGCGGGGGGGCCTCTCCTGGGGGCCGCAGCCCCTCCCCGGGGAGCCTGGAGCCCAGTGGGGGCCCCTCCTGCCGGCCGCACCCGCGCTGCTGAGGGTCCCGCTGCTGCCTGCGGGTCCTGCTCTTTCAGGCTCTTCCGGGGCACTGCTCCCACCCCGCTGGCTCAGCTCTTGCCAGCTCTGTGAAGCTCCTTCCTTGCTGTCCCCTCGCTCGTCTCTCCCGAGTCAGCCCGCGCTGCCCTGTGTATCCCTCTCCAGGTGGGATACAAGGTGGTGTCTCAACCTGGGGACATGGGGTGGGGGGGGTGAGTTTCTGGGGCCTGATTGGTGCGGAAAGGGAATCCCAAGTCCTCCAATCATCTTTTACCCCTTCAAACCCCCTGGGCCAGGTCACTGCCAGCCAACCCGTCACATCAACATGCATGCGTCACAGCTGAGACGGCAGGTGGTAGAGCGGCACTGAAAGAGCATCCCCTGAGATGCAGGGATCTGAGATTGGGGCACCGTCACAGGGGGAGGACGGGTCTCCCGAGCCCTTAGGTCACTGTCCCTTCTGCTGGAGGGGGGCCCAAGTCATAAGGGGCTGAGCTGGCCAGGAAGTCGGGGTGTGACGTGAGTGCCAGTCCGGCTCCCAGTTAACTTGAGTGGGAGCAAGGCCTCATGTGGGAGCGCATCGTGGAGTGTGTCTTCAGAGCAAGTCTCAGGCTTCATCATCTTCTTTCCCCACCACATCCTTCCTCGCTACACCCCAAGCTCTTGCAAATAAGGAAGTGGGTACATGGAAATCTCCCGCTAAGCGTGGCTGGGCCGTGAGCAGACCTTGGTCCCAAGGGAAGTAGAAGTGAAGCTGTCCTCCGGGTTAGCAGGGAGGAATCTTGACCTCATCCCCGCTTGGGGCAGTAATGGGAGAGCACTGCCCTGGAACTGCGGTTTGTGCTGTAATCTCTTCGCAGAGGAGACAGCACCTGTAATGCCCTGTGGCATTGTTCCTTCTCCAAGGGCATTTCCAACTGCGTAGTAAAAGGAGCTGAAAGCAGCACACAGCCCCTGGGCTACAAAACACGGAGAGGCTCACCGCCCCAGGACCAGCCAGGCGAGTTCCTGCTTGCTAAACAGAAAATAAATAGAGGAATTGGTGAGCTTCTGTGTGCACAGATGGGGGGAGGAAAGGCAGGTGCCCTTTGTCTTGTTCTTGAGAAATAAGCTGAAATTGGTTCTTGGTGCCTAAAAAAAAAGCAGTGGCAGAGGCATGGCGGGAGCCTCGTGGACAGGTCTGGGGAAGCTCCGCGAGCCGGCAGTGGCCACGTGTGCTGCCCATGCAGAGGGTGCAGTGGCAGGGGAGGAATGGCCCCATTGTGTTGCAGCGCCAAAGAGATGTCCCTTTACAGCTGTGTCACGTCATAAGGCACTCGGGGAGCTTCTGCCTCGGGGAGCCTCTGCAAAGAAAAGCACCATGCAGAGAGCTCGCAGCCAGCCCAGGGCAGCGGTGTGCCTTTCCAGGCCCTCCGGCTGAGGGAGACACCAAGAAGCCACGTGCCAGGCTGCATGGAAACCGCTGCAGAGGGAGCAGGCTGGGCAGAATCGATTTGCAGAGGCCGCAGGGAGGAGAAGGGGAGGACAGCCGTCTGGATGCCACCACGATCATGGGTGCTGACGCTGCCATCCTCCTGACCTGCTTCGGAGAACAGGCTCTTTGAGGCAGACGGGGCCTCGTGATGCATGGAGGAATGCCGGCCGCTCCCTCGCTTCGCATCCGACCTGACGCCCTGTTCCTGTCCCACGCAGGCACCCCCCAGCAGCTGGACCCGAGGGTTTCCCCAGTTCAGTGCTAGGCCTGTGAAACTGAGAGCAGGACATTTTGGGAAAGAAAAGCTGTGCAGAGTTGCATCGACTCCTTCTCATTTGCAAACACCCGTTTTTGCAGCCTCCCGCGGCCCTGCCTGGGAGTTACGGGAATGTGGTACCCGGCTGCCTGAGCGCTGCGCAGCGGGTTGGGGGGGTGGGGAGAACCCAAGTGGCCTTGCTCCTGGCCCTGTACTCTGACTGCTAGTTTACGCCGACCCCCTGGACCTTAAGAAAGATGCCTGGAGAGGCTTTTCCCATCCCTGGTTTATCATCTGCATGTGCCTAGAGTGCTTACCACACGGTGAATCTTTGCTATGCTAGAAGCTGTTTGCAAAGAGAGGAAGAGAGGGGCCCTGTGCTTGGGAGCTTGCAGGACAAAAAAAAGATGAGCTCTGCATAGGAAGGTGCCTTCACCCCATTTTAGCTAGGTGAAACTGCAGCAAAGAACAACTTATGTGATGTCCCCAAGGACATAAAGGGAATCTGTGGCAGAGCCAAGAATTAAGCCCAGGTCTCGAGGGCCAGTCTTCTCCTTTCCCCACAAGACGCCTCTGTCCTCTGTGCCCCTTCTGCTTTGTGTGGTTCCTACGTGGTCAGTGAACTTTTCATCACCACTTATCTGGGAGCACAGGTAGCAGGGCAGCTGGGTGCACTGGGTGAAGCCCTGGCAGCAGTGATCACTCCTCTGGCCTCCAGCCTATCTGCCCTGATGTTCCCAACTGTGGTGAACACTGAATAAGACCCAAAGGGAGGAATCATGGTCTTGATTTGACTCTCTGTCCCTGGGGAAAAGGGAAATACACTGAATTACATGGAAAAAAACCCCCAGTGTCATGGAATTAGAGGCAGAGGAAATGCTACAGTTGGGCAGTTCAAAGACCATCATCTGCAGATTACTCTTATGGGAGCCCAGCTTTAATCTTCCCACTCAGTAAATACAGGCATGTGACCCCGCAGGGCTGTATTTATTGAGGACCCACCAGCCAGCTCGGAGCAGTTCTCACTCTGGCAATGGCCATGCAGACGGTGGTCAGAGAAGGCAAGCTGAGCCCAGCAGGCCGGGTGACCTTCCTCTCCAGGACAGAAACCATCGCAGCTGCTCACAGGCTGAACAGGTAACAGGGCACAACTGGCCTTTGGCACGGAGGAGGGCAAGGCATGTGCCCCCATCACTCAGGCAGCTTGGTTGCAAAGTTGCCCCATTTGCTACCCAGAATTTTCCACCATAAACCACCAGCTAGAGGGTCATGGATAGGATAGGGCCGTGCCTGGGACAGTGTGGGGCCAAAGGGACAGGAGCTCGCTCAGATTTGGAATGAAAATGGGGTTATCAAACCTGCGTCCAACTTTCTCTCCAGCAAAGGTCACGGGCAATGCTTGCAAGTGCCACCAGCCAGAGACGGTGAACTCTGTTTGGTGTCGATGCCTTAGATCCCTCGGGTGATGCTTAACTCTGGGTCACGGCCCAACATACGGTCTGAGACCGGGTACCTTGTGCTAGGCTGCCCAATTAATCTGTGCAGCTAGCCGCCCCAGGATGTCACGGTGGCTGAGAGCTCAGCAGGAGTGGGATGGGACGGGACCTAAGCCCTCCTGTTCCAGTGCAGGAGCCCAGCCCCAACAGCTGGGTCCCCAGGGCAGGTTGTCCCATAAGTGCAGGGTTTCTTGCACCTTCCTTGCAAGCTGTTGGTGAGTGGACACTGGGCTGGATAAAACCTGGTCTAACTCAATCCAGTAATGGCTCCATGGCTGGAAATGAAGTGGGGCCTGGTGGGTGCTGAGAGCTGCTGTCCTGGCACTGGCTCCCTAGAGCTGTTTTTGCTTGTTCCAGCAAATCCCTGAGTGATGCAGAAAACAAGAAGCTTTTTGGGAAATGCAACCAGAGTCATGGGCACAACTACACAGGTGAGGGGCTGCCTGGCGCCACATTTTGCACCTTCCCCTAGATCTGGGAGGCAGTGATGAGAGGGGAACAGGGTCTGAACCTCACAGGCTGCTCTTCCCATCCAGCTGGGCAGCTTCTGGGTGCTATTGCAAACAGAGGCCCAGACAGGAGAGCTTTCTTCTGCAAGCACTGTGATCCTTTAAATGCAGACCACTGCAAAGGGGACACTGAGTCAGGTGATTCTTGCCTGCCTCTGTTCTATGCTTTGAGATCCATGAATGAACAGTGCAACGGAAGGGCTAAAATAGATTTTAAGACATATTTAGGAAATAACCCCTCTGCATCCAATCCCTGAGTGAAATGCCCCTTGTCCACCTTTCCAAGTATCAATGCACCTGGTGAGCAACAATCTCAGGCACTGCAGTGGGTCTCAGCCCTCCCAGGGCAGGTGCAATTAGTCGTCAATTCAGCAAACCAGGCTTCGTTGTGGAGGGGCAGAAATGATCTGGGGTTCGTGTGTCCAGCCAGGGCACCTGGGTTGATAGGACATGCTGTCCCTGTGCTGGCCTCATTGGCAGGAAGCTGCAGGGGCTGCTTCAGGTGAGCCCCACGTCCGTGTCCCGTACTGGTTCCTCCTCCTTGCTCCCTGGGCTGCAAAATAAGAGGAGGTTTCTATTCCTGGTGCTGGGTCCTGACTCCGTCCTCTTTCTGTTTTCTTTGTAGTGATGGTGACGGTCCGTGGGGAGGTAAGTACCTTCCGATAGTCCTGAGGCAGACACGGTTCTTTGGGTAAATGTGATATCTTTTATTAGACCAACTAACTAGTTGGAAAAATTGTTCTTTGCAAGCTTTCAGGCACAAACACCTTTCCGATAGTTCTGCCTTTTAGCCAGGGATCCCAGCTAGAGAAGTCTTCGCCTGGGCTGAAGGCTGGCATGGCTTCCACGGTCAGTGGCCCATGGAGCCGTAGTGGCCCAGCCTCTGTGTGAATAAGGAAAGGCAGAACTGGTGCCAGTTTGCTTGTATAAGGGATTCAAGGAGGGGAGGTGCAGTAACACCAGGCATTTCCCACTTGTACAGACAAGGCTTTTATCCCAGGGACCTCTCCCACCACACCGTGCCTCAATCCTGATGCTAAAGCCTTGTTCACTTTTGAGTGGTAATAGAGACACCTGAGTCAATATAGCAATGTTTGCATCAAACTATAACATACAACCCATCTCTTCCTGTTGCACAAGCCTTGACCTTCCCAAAAACTCAGCCCTCCAACCATTTTCTGTTGGCTTTCAGTGTCTTTTCCAAGCCTCGTGTTCTGCATGTACACCACTGCACATCAACCCAGAGTTTCCAGGCACTTCCCGCATGAAGTCTGACCCAACCAGAACATGCTTCCTTTTTGGTGCATCCTGCTTTGACGGGCACAGCTGTAAATAAGTCCCAGCTTACAACCAGGCTAATTTGTATACGGCTTTAGACAAAACACACTCATTTATAGGATAGCTACGGTGCGTAGGGCTGAACTCCCTGTGGACTTACACACTAAGTCAGGTTAACAGCAGATGGGCCAGGCCCCCATTCTGTGTTTCATAATTTCAGTTTGTTTGTAGGGTCAGAAGGGACCTAACCTGTCACGTGCACGAATTTGGTTTTTACTCAGAGAGCTCAGCTCAAAACCCAGCAGTCAGGTTTTGGCTTCTCATAAACATCCCAGCAGAGAGCAGAGTTTTTCGCTTCCCAGGCTGTGAATTTCTGTCTGTCTCTGTCCTGCAGATCAACCCCATCAGCGGCATGTTCATGAACATTTCCACACTTCAAGAGCACATGCAGGTAATGAGGCAATGGGTGCTCCTGTCATGCTGACTTTATTCCTTTTGACTGGCAGCCACCTGGCAGGCCAGCGGGTATGGGGTGTGCTGTGCTGTGCCTGAGATTTTAAGTTCCTTCTGTTACATTTCCCACGGCCCGGCCGTCCCGGGGAAAATCCACTGAGGGCAGAATTTATCTGGGACACCAAAAAAGCTACTGCCCTGAGGCTGAATCCTGGCATATTTCCACTGTGGAAATATGAGGCCAGCCTGGGGCTGGTGCATGAGAGGCTCCAGTGAGAACCTCATCCCCCATCCTGCTGCAGGGAAAAAACCCAACGTGTGACATGCAAAGCCAGGCCCCTGCCTTGCGTAACCAGCTGTGCAATGTGCTGTTGGTTCCCTCTAATAGCGCCATTCAGTGCTCTTCCTCCCTAGGAAGCTGTGGGATAAGGCTGAGCCAAGGGCCCAGCATCGCCCATATGGGATTCCCCTATAAGCAGAGCAAGCCTCTCCCGGGTGCAGAGCTCCCTGTGCCCCGGGACACAGCAGGGAGGCGCCTGCTCACGTCCTTCCTCTCCGCTCCAGGAGGCGATCATGAAACCGCTCGACCACAAGAACCTAGATCAGGATGTGGCCTATTTTGCTGATGTGGTGAGGTGAGTGCCAAGGACTTGTGGCAGAACTGGACCAGGCACCAGGGCCTCACAGGGAATTTCAGGGACGAATAGGTCCCTCGTGTTCAAGACGGGTCTTTTTTTCGGGAAAGATCCTTAGAAAGCTTGTCTGTCCAGCTGTCCCAGTACGGCAGCCCAACAGAGAGGCCCCCGCATGGCAGGATGCATTTATGGGACGCATCCTCTGGCCCCGCCATCAACATCAAGCCAGGCTAATTCCCCTTACTTCCCTGCGAGTCCCTGCACTCAGCCGGCAGCTTGGGATCCTGGAAGGCTGATTCACTTATTGTCACGTTGTGTGGTACGAAGAGGGCTCCTCACAGGTCCGGCAGCCCTTGGGATACACGCTACACAAAGAAAGGAGAGCAACTCAGCAACTCCATAGGGACATACTGAACCCCTACACGTAAGGTCAAACCAGCAAAAAAGGCCCTTCAAGGGGTGGTGTCCCAGAGGGTTTGGTTGGGGGTCTCAGCACGCTTCAGTATTTTTACCTGGGGAATCTGCAGCGAATGCTTTTGCTATCAGCACAATAGGCTGCTCACTCCGGCTGCAGTTAACCTCACCAGCACCCCCTGCAACAAAGCCCAGCTAATTTTCAACTCTCAAACTGTGGTCTGTACCCCTCCCTCCCCATATGGGTTTAGGGAAAACACTGAACCCACCGAGTCTCTTGGATGTGGCAGAGTCTGGGTGTTAATTCTCCCCCCACTGTTGCCATGTGGGTCACAGGGGACAGGCCTGTCTGTAACAGAGCCAGGGGATCACCATGAGCTGAATCATTTGGGATGAACCTCAGTGAACAGCACGCTGTTGGCAACCCCTGGCCTGCAGTCTCATCTCCTTGTGCCTCAACTGGTCATGAGCAGGTTTGGAAAGAAGCACCCAGGGTGGAGCGCAGGACCTTGATTTGCAGCTTGCTCACCCTGGTGTAAAGCCCTTCAAAACCAGCTGAGTCTCACCCACATGAAAGAGGATGAGTCAGCCCCTCTCTTCCCACTGCAGTGCTGGGGCTCACTGACTGCTCTTCTGCCTGCACGGCTGCGAGGGTCCCTTCCAGGAGCGCTTGACCAGCATAGCCAGCTGGACCCCCAGCGTGCTCCAGGTGCCTTGTGCTATCGCACAAAGTGAAGGGGCTCTGGAGTGACGCAGGCTTGAGAATGTCCCAAACCTGCTGGACTGCTGTAGACCTGTGTGTAACAGAGGCAGTGACCCAACTCGGGTCCCCAAAGGGCTAGCACCTCTGGCTGGGGTAACGCTCTGGCCATCTTGTGAAATAAGCCATGGGGTGCTAGAGTGCGGGCCTTGCCCCCTAGACAGCATCTTCCTTCCCTGCACTTGCATTTCTTTCCACTAGAAAGAATTCTGCTTCCTCCACAGCACAACGGAGAACCTCGCTGTGTATATCTGGGAAACCCTCCAGAAGCGCCTACCAGCTGGGTGTCTGCACAAAGTCAAAGTCTATGAATCTGACAGAAACTTTATTGTCTACAAGGGAGGATAGGAGGCTTAAGGGATATGAAGATGCTTCCTGAAGTCTAATTCTCTTGAAGCCTAAAGCAGTTTCCTGACGCATTGTGTTGACAGCAAGCATGGATCAGATATCGCGTGCAAATCTTCCCTTAGCAGACCATTTGTTTATAATTAAGAGCGCTGATTCCTCAAAATCTTTAACGTAAGCTATAAAGCAGCTTTAACAGTGTTCCCAGCAGGTTAGGTGCTTGTAATTCATAAACTTTTATAGCTACTGTAATAACCTGTGATCATTTTTGCAAATAAAACCTAATGGAGCATCATGTGTTACACAAATCACAACAACAGCCTCGGTGTCATTGGCTCCAGACTTGACGTTCCCACTGGTATGTCTTGATCAAGGTAAATCAGGAAGAGGGGGAATTGTGAAGGTCACTTGGGGAAAAAGATTCTACAGGGCAAAAGTTTTAACAAGTGGCAATCAATCCACATGAGTGACTGACTGCATTCATTTTTGTCATTGCTGTGACCCTGACACATCATTGCTGTAAGACATGCTGTGGCTTCTGCCCTGGGTCTGCTGTTACCTGTCCTTTTCCAGTCTATGGCAATAACCCCATGGCTTGCACCACCATGACCTTTACAATAGCTCAGCAGGCCTGGGTGGAGCTTGCTGCAGGAATGAAGCATACTGGAAAGAGCAGAAGAGCTGCAGGTCAGGATTAACGCCCATTAGTAGATCTAAGTTGGGGGAATTTTGGCCTTGACTTTGGCCAGCCAGGCCTAAAACACACACTCCTATATTCAAATCGCTGATGTGATTGTCAAATCATTTCCTTCTCCAGATTGTATACCTAAACAAACCCAGAAATGGATCCTGGTGACATATTGTATATGCTTAGGGTGGCCAGTGCTTTGTTATACCCCCTCCTCCCCACCCAAATAAGTGGATCATAGTGGCATGGAAGTTGTGATGGTTCAGGGTATGAGAAGCAAGATCTGTGGGGTGAGGCAGTTTCATTGACTGAACCAAGCTTCATAACTGGAAGAGATAAGAGATGAGCTTTGATATTGTCTGGGGTTTTTTTACACCACCTGCTATTTTAGCTTGCTGATCCTTCTATTTTTTTTTTTTTTTTTTTTTTAAGGAAAAATGTTCATGTTCCAAGCCAAATCAACTCCAAAGTCATGAGTCAGTCAAGATACATCAGTGCCCCTACTACCAGCAAACATCCTTCACCCACACCCGGGGCTTCAGATGTTTCCAAATTATTTGGTGGGCATCTTACAATCCTAGGGGTCCAGATGCCCCCGAGTTTCACTTGCCCTCAGCCGTATGGCTGCAGAAGCAAGCTAAGGAGGAGCCTCCCATTTCCATAAAGTGGGCATAAAGCCAAGATCTTTCCCCTGGAAAAGTGAGAGGTTAACTATACATGACCGTTAATCAGCAACCTAACGATCAAAGGCAAGCCGGGTGACAGTGACCATGAACTGATCACCTTCACCATCTGCCGTAAAGCTGGCAAGTCAGTCAGCAATACAGAAGTCCTTGACTTCAGGAAAGCTGACTTTGACAAGCTCAGGAGGCTTGTCAGAGAGGCCCTGAAGGGCCACAACCCAAAGGAGAGGGGAGTTCAGGACAAGCGGTTACTCCTCAAGGGAACAATCCTGGATGAGCAAGCAAAGTCCATCCTGTCTTGAAGGAAAGGCAGCAGAAGGGCACAGCAGTCCCCTTGGCTCTCCAGGGAACTAGTGGACCTCCTGTGTCTTAAAAGAAAGACCTACAAAGGACGGAAGACTGCACCGAGGAGTACTCTGCTCTGGTCCGGACCTGCAGGGAGCAAACCAAGGAAAGCCAAGGCTGCTATGCAACTCCAGCTAGCTACAAGTATTGAGGACAATAAAAAGTCCTTTTTTAGATATGTGGGGAGCCAGAGGAAAAGCAAGGGCAACACTGGACCCCTGCTAAACCAGATGGGACAACTGACGCCCAGGAAAAAGCAAACTTGCTAAATGGGTATTTTGCATCGGTTTTTCACCAGTCCCTTGGGACACCCCTGCCCACTGTGGGTCAGGGAGGCTGTGGGTGAGGGAGACCCCCTGCTATCCATCAATGCTGACCTCGTGAAGGAACACCCTGACAGGCTGGATACCTTCAAGTCAGCTGGCCCTGATGGTTTACACCCCAGGGTACTCAGGGAGCAGGCGAGCGTCATAGCTCAGCCCCTGGCACAGATCTTCGAGAGCTCTTGGCGCTCTGGTGAGGTGCCCAATGACTGGAAGAAGGCCAATGTGGTGCCTATCTTCAAGAAAGGGAGGAAAGTAGATTCAACAAACTACAGACCCATCAGCCTGACCTCTATCCTGGGGAAGGTCTTGGAAAAAATTATCAAAAGAGGCCATCCTTAACAGACTAGCTGACGGCAATATCCTGAGAGATACACAGCACGGGTTTGTTGAGGGTAGGTCTTGTTTGACCAATCTCATTTCCTTTTACGACCAGGTGACCTATCACCTGGACAAGGGGGAAGAGATTGATGTTGTATATCTTGACTTTAAAAAAGGGACTTGGGGGTCACGATTGACCACAAGATGAACATGAGCCTGCAATGCGATGTTGAGGCTACTAAAGCGACCAAAACACTGGC
>NW_017728936.1:11063138-11071273 GCF_001723895.1 Crocodylus porosus | reverse complement strand
AGCCCCCAAGGTCTCGAATAGCCTGCCGCCACAGGCGGTTCAAGCACCCACTTTGAACGCCTTCGAGACACATTTCAATGTCTATGTTGCTGGGATCCTACGAACCCAGCTGACTTCCTGCCCCAGGGGAAGAGGGCTGAACTCGAAGATCCTCCAGGGTCCCTTCCAGCCCAAATGTCTATGAAATCTATGAAACCTGTGCAAGTACTGCCCCATGCCAGAAAAGCAGCTATCCCCAGCAACTAGGAAAACCACCTGAGTGGTCACAGTATTTTGCTAGGTCCTTCTGTCATATCAGTCCTTAAGTGCTGCCCTGTTTCACTATCTTGGGGCATCATGGAAAACCAGTGGCTGTCCCCAGAGTCCTCGCATTGTCACTGCTTGAGAGCAAACATAAGAAAGACTTTTTCTTGCAGAAGGAAGAATGACTTGAGAAAACTTTCCAAGCTATTAATGCAAAGCAGGAGCAGTCCCTGCAGTTAAAACCTGGCTGTGGTCTGGTTACTCGTCCAGCAGACAGGCCCAGAGCTCCCCCTTGCTTCTTTCTCAATGATGGCTAAAGCCCAGTACAATGCGAGTGGAAGTGCAGCACCACACAGGGTCCCAGCTGCTCATCAAGCTAACTTGCCTCACTTGCTGCAACCACATTTCTGAGTAAACAACAGGACTGTCCTCGTGATACAAGAAGTGGAGCTTGGTTCTAGAAAATCTCAGCACTAGGTAACTTGTGATGCTGAGCCAGAGCTGGACATGGGATGTATGGAGACAAATAGGTATGTATATATATGTACATGTGCCACCAGCTATAGCACGAGGCAGGGAGCCAGCCCATGTCATGCAAGTCACTGCCAACTGGATTTGTATTTCTGTCTCTTTTGGTAAGAACAGATCTGACCAGCGACATGGGGGTAAGAAGATCTGTCCCTTCTTGCCTGCATGTGGGCTCGCAAAGTTACAGTAACTGCCACTTGGTCACATGCACCTCTCTAGGGACCCAGAGCCTTGCTGTGGGTATTCAAAGCTCCTTTAAAACATTTGTGGTCAATGTCAACAACCTGGCGGCAAAGCTATTAGCAACAGCAGTTTGCACTGATTTCTGGCACGCCCAAGACACAGAAAGGTTTGTGAATTTTCAGAGGGCTAACAGCAGCTATAAGCCAGGCCCAGGGATCAGACCCTTCCTGGCATCAAATAGGGGTTTTATCCTCCTGCAGCACAGGCTGGCAGGACCTCTGAACAGCTGCAGCATCCCCTCAGTTACAGCTGCAGCTGGAGGAGAGGGCTCTGAG
Source organism: Crocodylus porosus (assembly GCF_001723895.1). NCBI lineage: Eukaryota > Metazoa > Chordata > Crocodylia > Crocodylidae > Crocodylus > Crocodylus porosus. The sequence continues at coordinate 11,069,984 of NW_017728936.1, read as the reverse complement.
ACAGCTTCCCCAAAACCAAAAGAGTGAACGCAGGCCACTTCACCTGCTATGTGCTGAGTGACCAGCATGGAGCTGTGGCTAGCTCCCCACCAGGGAGGTAGCTTTACTGGGAGAGGACAGCATTCACCAAGGAAAACATAACAGTCCACACAGTTTAACTAACCCAACCATTGCCTGGCTCCGTTCCCTTTGCTCTGTTGGCTGCTTCTCTATTCTGCTGGGACTTTCTGCGATTTAAAGCTGCCAGTTTGCATGGGCAGCCACACTCCTGCCCATAGCCCCTTGTCATGAAAAGGAGAGAGCTGGCAGCTAGAGGGAGGGCAGGTCTGCAGCACAGAGAGGGAAATCCTACCTCTTATTCTCCACATCATCAGAAACTATCCCCAGAGCCACTGATTCCGCAAGGTTTAATTGCAAAAGATAAACCCTTTTTGCCAGGGGAAAGGGTGCACATATAGTTGGTCCACTTCATTTCCAGAAAGCAGCACTGCCTTATTTAAGGCCCAGAGGATTTCACATAACCTTGGTGGTTTGGGTTTGCAGAGTGAAATGTTTTGAGACAGATGTAGTTAGCCATGGTAGTCTGAAGTCAGACAGAAGGCAGGGTAGGTTTGTATCTTGTAGACTAACTAAATCAGAGATGTGTAACATCAGCTTTTGTAAGCAGCAGCCTTGGTTTACTTGATGCACATATATATGTGTGCATATATGTACTTCAAGTGAAGTATGCCTGCTGCTTACAAAAGCTTATGCTATGCATCTCTGATTTGAACCCTGCCTTCTGCTTGAGAAAAAGATGCCAGCACATTCTGAGAACCCAGAACCAACTAGGAAGCCTCCTTAGCTTCCTGTAGTGATTCTCCCCACAGATGTCTAAGTGTCCTTATTAATAAACGCTACAAAATCAATGTCTACAAGCCACAGACGCAGCATGGGGGGACCTAGATAATCCACTGATATGCTGATCTGATTATTCACCAGAAGCTTATGATCGACTATGCCAAAGCTGCAGCTTCATCACTCATAAGTTGTTTCTTCTCCTTTGTACACAACGATGTTCTGGTCCGTTTCATACACCTTGACCTTGTAAAGAGTCCCCGGGGGCAGGCGCTTCTGGAGGTTTTCCCAGATGAAGACAGCGACATTCTCTGTTGTACTGCAGGTAAAACACGGCCAAATTCAGCAGAGGCGCAGTACCCACCCATGGAACGTGAACAAAAGGAAGAGGACACCAAGAGGTGGTCAGTTAAGCTAAACAAAATTGTACTTTGGGAAGTACCAGGGTTGAAACAGGTGCCAGCAGACATGTCACATGGCATCTGTAAGTTGGCACAGGCCGGACTCTGCTGGTGCCTCAGTCCCTCTATTAGTCCCCACTACCCACCTCACAACATCAGAGAAATACTCCACATCCTTATCCAGGTTCTTGTGGTCAAGTGGCTTCATGATGGCCTCCTGGGGGCAGGGAGGAAAGATGTTAGTGGCTCCATCAATGAAACACCCAGGCACACAGGAAATAACAGCTTCGGAGCTTTGCAGACTCATACTCGGGATGGGGGAGGTGGTTCGAAATGGCCCTGAAGAGCACCCCGGGGAATAGTGGTAAGAAATCTCATTAGGGCCAATGCCAAACTTCTCCAGAAAGACCTGAGTTCTGCAGTGCTGGGAGGAAGGTAGCAGGGCAGAGTTGTTTTAGAGAGACAGCAGCAGCCACATCACAGATCAGTGTGGGGACCAGCAGGGGACATTACACTCCAAGAGGATGCCATGCTGCAGCACTGTGCTCTCCTCTCCAGCAAAACAGACTCCTTCCCACCACTAGGCACATGCAAACTTTTACGCCACAGCTAAATCCCCAGTGGGGTATCGCCAGCAATGTAGCACTATTACCTGCATGTGCTCTTTCAGGTCTGTCAGGTTTATAACCATTCCTGAGACAGGGTCGATCTGCAGGGCAAAGAGAGAAAACAGATTAGCCAGAGCAGCTATAACTCCTTACTACTCATGCATGTTTTGAGCCGTGCCAAAAAGTTTAGGCAGCATAAACTTAGTTTGTTTTGCATCTGCAGCACACTAAATGTAACCATGGGGTGGTGTCTCAAGAAAAAAATCCCTCTTCACCACCAAATGCTGTCTGAGGCAGGAATAAAGATCTCATCTGGCAAGAATTCTCATTTGGGACCCACTAGAACAAGGCATTTCCAAAACAAAATAGCTGCCCAGACTGTGAAGCTGCCCCAAAATGCACGTATCCTTAATCTGCAGTGAGCTCCATGGAGGTGCAACTTCCCAGCAAATGAATTTTGTTGCAAGACAGAGGTTTAAGATGGCCCCTGGACATCCTGCAGAGAGGGACAATGAAAAGGAGAGCTGCTTTCTGCAGACCCACCTGACACGCAGGCAGTTAAAAAAAAACCTTCCTCTTTGTGGTGAAGGGGACAGAGGTTTTTCAAGGAATCCAAGGCTTTCAGTAGCTCTGCTGAAGCTACTTCTGCAGGTGTCATGCATTTGCCCACAGAACTGTACATACTGCTACTTCTAAGAACAGGAAGGAAATCACGTTGGCACTCACCTCCCCACGTACAGTCACAACAACTAGAGGAAGAAAAACACCAAGTTAGAGGTGCGAGTCAGGGCCTGGGAGAACATGTTATAAGAGACAGACAACACAGTGTTAATCAGCTTCAGCGAGTGGGCCGAAAGCTCTTAGCCAACATGAGATGCAACTGTTTAAATCAAGATCTACTGCATCAAGAAAAGTTACGCACTCACTCTTAGGTGTGCTGTCCACTGCCAGTGTGCACAGGTCTGCGTGTACAAGATCAGATTCTTTCTGTCAAGTGTCCTCTGGAGTTACACCTGCATCCTAATTGCCCTTGTGATGCCACCCCCACTAGAAGGCATGAGGGCCAGAGAGGGCTCAACAGGCCCTTGGCTCTTTCTGTAACTTGACCGATAATGTCAAGGGAAACTGTGGAAGCCGAGACAAAACCAGGAGCCCTCCTGCAGGCAGCTGAACTAGAGGCTGCCCTGGAGAATCTTCCTGGGGTGGAACCGTGCAGCCACCCTCAGACCGGGGGCAACAAGGAAGCAGGGGCACAAGTGCAACCTGACTGTTTTGCAAAGCCTTGAGCCAGAGCCGGTGGTGTGATACAGGGATGCACTGGAAAGTCATTAGATCAGAGTGCCAGAAGGACCTGGTCCAGGTCAGGACTCTCGTTGCTGTTACACTTGGATCGTGTTTCAGTTTCCTCGGCAGTCTTAGTATCCCCAAGATCAGTGGAAAGGCAATACAGCCATCCCTGTGTCCAGGGGATGAAAAGGCACCCATCCGGGAGCCTGGATTCAACTGTCCCCGGAAACAAGGTGTCTGGCACTTGTGCTCTACAGTGAATTTGTCTATTTTGGGGAAGCTGTACTCGCCAGAGAGACTCTATAACTCTGACAGACCACTCATGGTCATTGGTGAATTACCTCCTTGTATGACATGGAGTCGAGCCCATCCCCATAATCATATGACATCCTAGCAAAGGATCTGGCCCAGCTCCCCCTTGGCAATGCACAGCTGCGTACTGTGCATGTGCTGCTAGCATGTGTACTGGGGTTCCTGAAGACCCAGGAATAATCTGCTGCATGCCAAGTGGATGGCTACGAACCCCTAATGGGCAGAAATGAAAACCCCCTTGCAACACCCCTCCCATTTAAGAGCAACCATGGAGAACTACTCTCTGAATACTGCTTTCCAAGCAGCTGCAAACCCCCCTTGCTGAGGAAAACACCCTGTGAGACGATAACCAAAGCCTGGCTACGGACATGTTGTATCACAGCCACTGATTCAGCTCTGCCGTCTTACCCTGCCCTAGAAGAAAATCAGGTTGGTTTGACATGGTTTGCTTTTAACAAATCCATGCTGGGTATTACTCATTGTCCTGTTATCTGCTACTTGATCGCAAACTGATGGATTATTCATCCCAGTATCTTTCTGGAAACTAATGGTAGGCTGATTGGTCCATAACTTCCTGAGCACTTTTCCCTGCTGTTTGAAGGTAGGCACCACGTTTGCCTTTCTCCCATCTTTGGGAACCTCACCCACCTTCCACAAAGGCTCTTAAAGGTGGCTCCGAGATTGCTTCAGCTACTTCGCTAAGCATGTGAAGGGGGATTTCATCAGGCCTGGCTAACTTGCAAATATCGATCTCATCTCAACAGCCTCGACTGCTTTCCTTATTCTAGCCTTGGTTCTTAGCTGTTTATTGCTCTCAGGAATTCGAGTTAGACAGCTGATCGGAGCTTACCTTTTTAGTGAAGACTGAAAGCAAAACAGCACTAAAGGACTTCAGCTTTCCTGCCATCCTGAGTTATTAGTTTGCCCTCCCCATGGAGCAGTGGACCAACTACTTCTTTGGTCTTCCTCCTATCACTAAGCACTTAGCCATAGTTTTCTTGTTACCCTTCATGCCCCTTGCTGGCTGTAACTCCTTTTGTGCCTTGCCCTTTGGGATTTTGCCTCTGGATGCTTGTGCTATTTATACCTATCCTTGGCAATCTTGTTTCCACTCTGTGTAATTCCTTCCCGAGTTCTAGGTACTGAAGAGCTCCTAAGAGAGTTGGGTTTTGGCTACATTTCCTACCTTTCCTTTCCCCAGAGACAGTTTACCATTGTGCCCTTAATCTTGTTTCTGGAAAAAACTGAACTCCTTTGCCCTCAGACTGGCTTCCCATGAGATGTTCCCTGCACACCGCATTATGCCCTCTCTCCTTGCCTGCCTACGAATCATTCATGAGCCCCATTTCAAGACTGCTGTTGGCCAAGTTACCTGCCCCCTTCACGTTCTCAACCTCCCTTGTAACGCAACACAAAGAAAAGTCATAGTAAGCACAGAGCGAACAGGTTCTTTCTTTCTCTCCTCCATGGATGGTAATAAGTCACAGAGGGAGGGATGGGCCCAAGCAGCCCTGCATCTCCGCAGCTGCGGGGATGTGAGGGCCCAGCCCCAGAGGACACTGGTCACTGAAAGAATCCAACCTCATGTGTACGAGCATGTGTACCAAGTGTGGCAGTTGCATGCACAACACTCAACGTTTGCTTTTGAGTAATACGGTTGCTCAGTGAAACCTCCATTATGATTTACAATCGCTCGGGAGAAGCAGCTTGCTTTGACTATTGCGATTCTGACAGAATCTTTACACTCTGTTGGATTTAACGGCACAAAAGCTAAATCCAGGGCTAGGACTTCCTGCTGTTGAGAATTAGCTGCATTTTTCACTGCAGCAAATGGCCTCTTCCACTAAGAAAAAAAAAAGCTGAAAAGGCCAGACCATTCCGTTACAACAGAGTCACTGACTTCCACCAACATGACTGAGAACAGGTCCTGTCCCAACCTCCTTCTCTTGCAACCCCCAAGCCATCTTCTCTAGGCCCGCAGGCCAGGCACCGCCTCACCTTTATAGTTGTGCCCATGCCCATTAGGGTTGTTGCATTTCCCAAAGAGCCTCATGTTTTCTTCATCACTCAGGAAGGGGCTGCAACAAATAAACAAAGAGCATATGAGTCCAATTAACACACTCATGCTCCCATTTCCCTTGGGATGGGGAACTGGCTCTTTCCTGAGTTGGTGGTAACTCAATGAGCTCACAGGAGTCTCCTAATCAGGATCTATGCGCAGCACCTGAGTCATGCAGGGCTTGTGCATGCAAGATTCGCTCTCCCCATTCTCCTTTCCATACCCTAAATCCACTTGCATGGATAACCCCTGATTTGAAAGGGTGCACTAAAGCCACACAATCATGATGCAGCAATCAAATGCAGACCTAATCCATTCCTGATTGTTAAACAGAGGGATTATGTTGGGAGGCACTGCCATTTTTTAACTGCTTTGTTACCGTAACTATTCGGATTGTGTTTCTCCATGGCAGTGTTATTAGCTGCTGAAACAGCTTTGGAGGGTTAAAGGAGCCCAATTAGGAGGCTCTGTACCATGTAAGGTGTAAAGCTTCAGACTAATGCAAGAATGGCCATTAATAAAACTTTCAATTCCTATAAGGATAAACTTGCCTGTATCACTACACTTGAAGAGATGCTTAAGTACTTTTATATATGTGGTGTATGGGAAATGGCAGTATATACAGCTATGCCTAGTGGCTTGTTTTATTAACTGGAAGTGGGTGGGCTACCTAAACTCCTAAGAAACTTCTGCCTCCTCTTAAGGGACGACCACAAGGGCTTGCAAGGAGAATGCCTCCTTGCCCACTGGTGCGTACGTGTTGCCTGCCAGTCCAGTTCCGGGGGCAGTGTCCGTCTGGTTGCAGCGCTCCATGCCATCTCTTTCCTGCGCTGTTGGGATGACTGTGGGTGTTAGCTAGAGAGATCTTGGGTTTTACATGGAGCGCCAGGCAGGAGCTTTAATGACAAACTGGGGAGAAGCTACTATAGAGACCACAAACTTCAGCAATGCAGAGCTGAGTTATCAGGGTGGTTTCCCAATGCCCGTGTCAGCCGGGAGTCAAGTGGAAGGCAGGGGAGATGTGCACCTTACTGTAGACAGACCAAGGCAGGGGCATGTGTGCGGGGGCACGTGCAGGACGAGCTCTCACTTCGCCCAAAGCTGTTTGATCAGATGCTCACAGCTGAAGCCCCGTTCAATTCAGAAAGCCTTCTGCTCTGTGGTTTTCAGTTGGCCTAATAAAAGAAATCGGACTGACCCAAATAACCTCGTCCGCCTGCACCACAAACGCACGCGGACACACACAGGCACAGACACAGGCAGGCAGACACGCACCGGCCCGCGGACGCAGGCGGCCCGGCCGCTCACCTGTGCAGGCGGTGGCAGGCGCTGAAGCCGAGGC
>NW_017728936.1:11046826-11063038 GCF_001723895.1 Crocodylus porosus | reverse complement strand
TCCGCGCCCGCACGGCCTGCCTGCACCCGGGCACGCGCCGCTTCCGGTCGCGGGCGGGGGCAGCGGCAGGAGCGGATGTTACGCAGGCGAGGGCGGGCCCGGCCGGCCCCCGCCCAGCGCCCCGCTCCCTGGTGCAGCGTCACTGGGGCGGAGAGGCCCGAGGGGACGGCTGCGGCCTCGCTGTTCGATAGCCCGGGCTGGAGCGAAGCTGTTAATTGGGAAGCAGCTCTCGGGCCGTTAATAGCCTGCGTTCCCCGCCCCTCGGCCGTCTCCCGCCCGCCGCCCCGGGCGCTCTCCCTGCTGCGCGTTTCCCGCCCAAAGGCTGCGGTGCCAGCAACGAGGGTCATGGCTGGAAACGGGCACGCGGAGCCGCGTGGCGGCGTGGCTGCCAGCTCCTCCTGCGCGGGTTCAGGCGGGATTTGGAGAAGAGGCTTGTGACTCGTTCTGGACGCGCCCAAAGCCAGCTGCGCTGCGCTGCGCCGCGCTGCGCCAGCCCTAGAGAGCATGCCCCCTCCGTGCCCGGGCAGCGGCGGGGTGAACCGCGGGTGGAAAAGTGCTTCCCTCCTCGAGCCTTCCAGGTGGGCTCAGCCCTGCCCTCCCGCCCCGCAGAGCCGTGGGTTGGCTCCCCTCCGCCCCACAGCCCCGGCTCCCGATGCCGCCCCTGGGGTGTGTGATGGGGTGACGTAACCCTACGCTGTTCGATGCGTCTGTGCCCGACTGCAGCAGTGCACACCCCAACGCCCGTGCTGAAACCAGGACAGCTACAACTCCCTCCCTATCTTCTCCAGCTTCAATGTTTGGCAAAGCTGCAGAAGAGAGGTGTGTACTCAGCCGTGGGCTGGTGCTTTGGGGTAAGGTACTGTTGGTTCGGGGCCGTCAGCTGCACGTGGTCTTTCAAAGCGCCCAAGTACTTTCCAATTTTCTGATGATTTCCCACTTGGTCTAATAAAAGGTATCATTTTGGAACCAAGAGCTCTAGTTCTTTGTAGGTCTTCAAGTGCTTTCCTTGCATTCATAGTTTCCTACAAGATTCACTGCGTCTTTGGCACTGCTTTTCTGCTGCATACTCTCGCAAAGGGGGATACGTGTCTCCCAGCCGTGTAGGGGTGAGGAGGGATGTCAGAGTGTGGTGTCAGGTCTGGTGACTGGCTTGAGAAGAGCACAAGGGACTGAGCTACAGAGGAAGGGGAATTGGATGGTAACAGTGGGTTTGCAGGATACTCACTACTTTCTAATAGACCGGGGTTAAGAACAGCCTATGTTATATCCTGTGACCTCATCCACTTCTGCCTCCTTTCCTTTACATTGACCGCTTCTCCCCTGTCTTCCTGCAGGATGGAAAGCACCGAACTCTTCGTGTCCTTCAGAAGTATGGGAAATGCGGGGCACGTGGGGCCAGTCACGGGCAGCTGAAGGAGCCAGGCGGTGTGGCGTGGGTGGCAGATTGTGATAGACCTGTGGTTCTTCTCGCTGCAGAGGTATGGGTGTTTTATGGGACAGGAAACTTGCCCCCTGTTTGCACTGTGGTGCTTGACAGTGCAAAACTCATGCTCTATGCAAATACTGCAACTTGGCTGCTGTTCATTGCCTGTGATTAGGGTTTCTGGTGTGGAACAGATGGGGTGTGATTTAGAGAACAAAGTAAGAGCCTGTTGCAAACTATTCTGCCAGCTTCTCTCAGGTGCATGAGTAAGATAAAGACGCAGGTGGGCAGTGGGTTCGGCCTGTCACAGCAGATCCTTGGTGTCGCATGCCTGCGGGCTGAAGGCCTCGTGCATCATGTTGGTCTCACTCCAGTAAAACACTCAGGTGATGCAGAAAACAAGCAGCTCTTTGGGAACTGCAGCCAGAGCCATGGACACAACTATGAAGGGGGGTGTCTGCCTTGACAGTGCCCTTTGCTTGTTCCCCTAGCCCAGGGCAGCACCAGCTCTCACATCAGGAGTCAGTGATTTATGCTGGACAGAAGACTGGTGCTGTCTCAAGCCTCTCAGCTCTGCCCTTCGTGGGGGCTTTCAGGCAGTGGGTCTGGGGGGATGGAGCTGAGCAATGCTCTGGCTTATGGTGGTGACCTTCATCCATGTGGGCATAGGGGAGACACGTCTGGATGTTTCCCCACAACACGCAGGCGGCAGGGCAGGTGGGTTCAAGCTCAGCAAGGGCCCGAAGCCAAGCAGCTGGAAGTGAGTTCAGGTTATGAGCAATGTGGAGCAATGGCTGGGAGAAGCATTTGAATAGCAGGGAGTCGGGAGGTTTGGTTCAACAGCCTGCTGCATGGAGAGGAGCACATGCTGTCGGGCAGGAGCAGGTGTGCCAGCTGCTTGCTTCCTGTCAGTGGAGAGGATTCAGCAGAAAGGCTTTGCTTGCTCCAAACCTTTGTGTATCAGGCTGCTGCTTGGATTCACGCTGTCCTCACTTGCTCTGGGCCTTCCATTTCTTCATTCATCCATTAGAAAGCAGCTGTGCCTGAAGCCATCTAGTTTGATTTCCTCTTTTCTTTGTTCCAGTTATAGTGAAAGGGCAAAGTCCATGGTCTTTGTGAGACTTGGGCCAGGAAGGAAGGAATTCTCCTAGCCTGGCAATCAGTTTGGTGCTGAGTAGAAAAGCAAAATCCCCTGAAGTCTTGTGGACTTGGAGGGGTGATTTCAGGCTAATTATTGCTGAAGCACAGTTGATCAAATACCTGCTTGCTCTCTTTCTTCCTGCTTCACAGCAGTGCCTGGCCAATAATTTGCCCGTTTCCTTTCACTTGATGCCTCTCTCATCTGCAGCATCACTGAGGGTATTGCTGGTACATCTGGGAGAGCCTCCACCCCTCAGGTGCCCTCCATAAAGTCGAAGTGCAGGAAACAGACTAGAACGCTGTTGAGTACAAAAGAAAAGGGACAGCTCCCTGCTGCGACAGACCATGGCGCACGTGCATGAAGCATGATCCAAACCTGGCATTTTTGGGTGATAAAATGAAGCTTTATGCCCAAGCTCGAGTCTCATGCACCATATCTGCTCCCTCCTGCTTGTGTCCAGCCCTTGTGTCTAGCTTTGGGCTGAGCCCTGCCCGCAGCAGCTGCTGAGCTTTTGCTGTGTGAAGGGGTAAGGTGAGGATGGGGGGAGAGGAAAACTGGTGACAATGCTTTTTGCCGTCAAGAGGTTTTATTACCCCACAAGCTTCTGGACTCTCCCCATGACTGCTCCTCAGGATGGGAGTACACACGGCATCCTCCCCCAGGCACGGCTGTACCTGGTGAGCGAGGGATACTTCCTTAGAGTGAAATGTCAGGATTGCTGCTGCCCGGGGAGCGGGGCTCGGGCAGGCAGCCAATAGGCGTTAGCACACTGGTACTAAGCTCCAGCAGTGAGGCACGGGGATGCCGGACAATGTAGAGCACCACCTTGTGTTTAGACGCATGGAGTCGGTCCGTACTGACTGAGAAAGGAGTTGCTTTCAACCGTGGGAGGCATCATAGCGGACACACAGGTTGGGCTAGCAAAGAGCCTGTGCATTGATCTGGCCTGCAGCTCAGCAGCCAGCAATCTTGGCTGAGATCAGGGGTCAAGGGGCATCGCCTGCTCCTGCCTCCAAGGCATACGCTGCACCTCTGTGAGGGGGTGGGGATTCTCCACTCAAGGGTGGGAATCTAGTCTCAGCTACCTGCCTTGGTGCCTCTAGCTTTATGTAAAACCAGACTGGCCTGAGCTGGAGTGAATGCCCAAGGGGGATGCAGGCCAATGCAACACGGGCACAATCCAGGGCTCAGGCAGCAGCAGGGCTTGTCTGGAGAGCTCTGGGAGGGTTTTCTGGTGTATACCATCTCCTCCATTTGCTTGCTTGAATCCCCTGCTTCTTGGTATCAGCCATGACCCTTCACAGGCGTTAATAGCCCAAAAGAAGGGGTAACTGAGGGGTGGAGAGAGGAACTGTACTACTGTGTTTGCAGCAAGAGATCCTGGCCCATAAAATCCTTCTCCCCTGCTTCACTGTGACCCTTGTTCAAAGTCTGTGTCTCTCCTTGGCTTCCTCTGGCTACAGATAAACAGCAGGGTTAGGTTAGCGCCAGCACTGCTTGTTGTGGCAGACAGCGTCACCACTGAATCGCTGGGGTTATCGTCCATCCTCTGTACTGGTCTCCAGAGCCCCCCACACCCCAGTCAGAGCAGCACAGAGGATGGGAGGAGAGTTTCTCTCCTTTAGGACATAGTGGGGGATAAGAACAGTAGAGGCACCTGGGGTTTGACCTGGCCCTAAGCGACAGGTATCTTTGTGTTAGGGTAGCTTGTCCCACTTAGCTTTAGTTGCACCTGCTTGAGTGGTGAATTATAGTATTATTTAAACTTTTCTTTTATATTTACCCTTACTTAACCATTGTTCCCATCTGGTTATCTCACATAAATCAAATACAGTGTCCACAGACCTCACAGGGTACCCAGTTTTATGGTTATGTATAGGCAATGTGATAATGATTGTTAAACATGTAAGGTGTCCCCCTTTTAATTCTGGCATGCCATCAAGGTTGGCAATGTTGGTTGGATTTATGGTATATTAAAACTACACAGGTGTATACCCCCAGGTGAAGAAGAGATGTTATAACAACTGGCCCGATTTGAAGCTAGATTGGGAGCAGCTGTCATGGACAATTTTAACATTAAAGTCTTAGCTAATAAACTAAGCTATGCTATGGCTGAAATGCAAAGCACTGGAAAACCGTTAATGAGTTCGTTGTCACACCTGGGAATTGGGGAACAGGTAGTAGGAGACATCCTGCCAATACTTAAACAAATTGAAGAAGAAGACCACCAGATTACAGTTGCAGCAATCAATAAATTAATTTGGTACAATGTTTCTCTAGCCTTGGCCTGCACACAGGCTCAAGCTGTAAGCCAGACCACAGTCACTCAAATTACCCACTCTGGCCATCGGGGCCACTTGCCAATAGGGCTTAGAAAATTGTTTGGAAACAAAAAATTGTTTTTTGCTCAAGGAAAAAAATACATTTCCATGTGGTAAAAGTTAGTCTCTCTTACCTACAGTGTATCAAACCAATGAACTGTAGCTCATGTGGTTACTGTTAGTGCCAATTTGTGTATTACCATACATCCACTGGTATCCGTGGGTCTTGAAGTGAGTGAAGGGGTTGTGATGTATCCCTGTGACCATCATCAATGGGCATTTAAGCAACAGAGTAAATGGAGGATCATTAATATCAAGGGATGTCTAACTCAATAACAATCTGGAGTGTGTGTGAGGACCAGAATTGTCAAGCACAAGATTAATATTTATATGAGCAACACAAAGTCCAACACTGCACCTTTGATTTAGTCAGTAAAAATTATTCTGTTGTTGTATATACTGGGAAGGGATGTATGTACTCATTGCCCATAAGCCTTAATTAACCAAAGAAATTCTGGACCTAATAAAGTTTTCTATTCATCAATGGTTTTGTAATGTCTCATCACCACGGGTGCGTACCATTTGCTAGTGGGGCACAAAGATGCCATGGAATCCATAGGACATGGGCACGGGGACCTCTGCGCGGCCCAGCTCGCTGAAGGTTGCAGCATCCAGGACAAGCAGGAAGGTGCTTTGATTCTGCAGAACAAAAAAGCAAAGGGAACAGTAATTCTGAGCTCCCTCCCCAGCCCCTGGGAGCATCCAGCCATAGCCAACCCCCCCCAGGACACACGGTCAGGAAGGAGGGACACCTATATGCCCTCAGGGAAGCTTTGCCTCTGGGTACAGAGCTGTTAAGTGGCCTCGTGCTGGCTGTGAGGGGCTGCAAAGCCCTCAACCATACAGGGCCTGGAATGCAGATAAGCCTGGGGATGTAGTATTAGCTGTGTCCAGGAGAGAGCACTGAATCCATCCCACAAGTGTGAAAACCCACACAACTGGCATTTCTGTCTCCAGCATTTCCAGCAGCAGAACAAATTACCTGCAAGGGAGACAGCACTACAGACAGGATGACCCCGCTATCTTCTGCTGTGGCCCCTGGCACTGGCACAAACACAGGCTCTGATGGGTAGAAGCCTTCCTCTTGCCAAACCTGGGCAGCAAAGGAGGACAAGATGGAGCGCTGCATTAATACCCAAGGCAGGATCAGGCCGTGCTGCAATCTCCAGAGACACGGAGATCCTGCGTGGCTGGAAGTGTTCAACATGCCCCAAGCCTCCATGCACAGCCTGGCCTAGCTGTGAATGACACCAGCCTCAGTGATTTCAGACTATGCTTCAGGAAACCCCATTCTGTATGTGCTGGCAGGCAATGGAAGAGATAGAAGGAGGTCTGAGGCATAAATCCAGAAAAGCAACAGAAGCTCTCCGGACTCAACTTTTTTATGCCACCAATGAGGGTGAGGCCAGAGCAAATCCAGGATGGATCCAGGAAAAATGGATCACAGGGTGCACCGGCAGTGAAGAGCTCACTGCACCAGTGTCCAACAGCCAAGACCAGAGGTCTTAGTGATGACCGGGCAGGAAAGGCAGGGTGCAACTGCACCACTGCACCCTCCCACATCCATTCCTGGCCTGAGGGTCTGTCGTCATCAGCCCAGACTGCTAGCTGTCCAGGGAAAGCAGGAAACAATATAAAGTGTCTAGGCCTGTGCCTTGCATAGGATACAATATCTCTGGCTCTGTTTGCTGTCCTGGGCATCAACAGCCTAACTTGAAGTGTGCTAGCAGCATTAGTGCTCCACCACGGGCTCCACTGGGTTTGTACCGAGCAATCTGTGAGCACTTCTCCTACCTTCATCAGTCAAGAGCATCATGCTCTGACCCCCATAAATGCAGGCCCTACCTCTTCCCATTCCCCTTCCCTGCTTTGTGCAGAGACCCAGAGCAAGACCTTTCTTTGTATGAGGGTGTAACACTCACAGAATGCCCAGTCCTGAAGAGAAATGGAGACCAATTACACCCCCTCCGTTACAGAAATTCCACCCTATTCTCCGTGCTAGTTGGAAGCGGGGAGGTACAGAGAAAACAGGATAACAGCAGCGAGGTGACAGGTAGGGTCACTCCGTGGGGACAGCAGCAGTGTCTGAAAGAGGCAGCTACATCATCTCACCTTCATTTCCTTGGTCTCTGTGTCAATCTTGATCAGTGAAGTTCCTACCAGGTGGCGAAAGCCACAGCCATAGAAGAAGCAGTACTTCCTGCCATTGCACTGGGCGTAGTTAATGTGGGGGAACTCCAAGCCCCCGGCCTCCTCCAAGCCTTCAGGGTGGAGGTTTTCATGGGTGCACCAGACCTAGGGCAAGCACAGAGGAACACTGATGCCTATCTAGTTCCAGGAACACCTGACACAGCTATGCCAGGAAGGTGACAGGCTTGCGGGGGCAGCTGTAGCTTTGTCTCTTCCTGGCTTGCTTGTCCACCCACAAGCACATTGGCCTGAGAACATCAAAAGGGCCCTCATGCTTTCACTTCCCAGGGGAAGATCTCTCCCAAACCCTAAGAGCAGCAGCATGTGCTTGTGCACTGCCAGCTGAAAGGAGCCTAAAACATTTGACAAATGGAAGGTGTTGCTTGGTCCTCCACTTTCTCTGGGAGGGAGTGCAGTAGCTGGCAGGGCAGCCCCAGCAGCATGAAAAGGCAATGGAAGGAAGGCAGCCAATACTAGTGCTGCAGCCAGGAGTAGGCAGAGACTTGGCTTCCACCTGCACTGGAGCAGCAAGTCCCAGCGCATGCGGGCCCCACTTTGCAGTGTCTAGGAGACCCCTCCCAGGGCAGATGAGGCTGTACCGTCTCCTTAAATGCAGCTGCTTGCAGCTTTGACACCTACCTTCCCATCTGCCTGCTTCACAGTGCTCGCTGACGTGTAGGACAGAGGGCTGAGGTTCTGCCCCACAGGTGTGTCTGAGCTCACAGTCAGAGGGAGGACAAAGCGGCGAGGGAACGCTTTGGGCACCGCGTTATAGACCTGGAAGGAAGAGAGGCAATTAGGTGTGGGGGAGGGCAAGAGAGGAATACAAATGGTTAAACTAAGTACCCTTGATGGGATCCACACCGATGAAGGGGCCTAAACCCTGCCCCACAGCCTGCCCTCAAGCACCAGTGACAGATGGGGACTGAGGCCTCTAGCAATAGCTCTTCTTTGCCCCTTGTGCAATCAGTGCTGAGATGGGAGCTAGAAACCCCAGCCCAGGTATTGCCCAAGGCACTGGCTTTCAACCTGTGGTCCACAGACCCCCAGGTGGCTGTAAAGATGGCTACCCCGGCCCTAAGGGGAAGCACTGCCGGTGCTGCTGCTGTTGGATGTGGGCATGGATGCGTGTGTGTGAGAGACAGACAGAGAGCACATACCAGTTAGGATGGAATCTCCATTGGGAAAACTGGCAGTGTCTTGAGGCACTTGTGGAAAGCTTTTTTTGAAACGATAAGAACTGCACATATTTTTAGAGAAATGTTAGTTCTACAAAACTCACAGGAGGCCACTAGCAAAAGTCTAGTGGAGTATGGGGATACATCTGCTTACTCAGTCTCTGCCCTGACTTCCCATCTTCACAGCACAGCTAATACATATGAAGGTGTGACGGTTTGTTTTGGTAATCTAGGGGAATCCATGATTACCCACATATGTGGGCAACTGTCCCTGGTGGCGTTCATCAAGAAGCTTTAACTCTGGCTTCCTTGAGTAAGAGCAAAACAACTCTGACGCATTCAAAACCCTTGACAACTTTTTTTGTTTGAAAATGAGTTGCCACTAGAGAGATGCGAAAACCAAATTCAGGAACACTTGCTGGTTCTCAAATTTCCGTTTTGCTAGTACCTTCCTGAAGTGGGCAGTGCGAATGAGAATAACCTGAGGTCCCAACAGCTGTGGTTATTCTCATTCTCATTATGGCATAACAGCTAAAGAAGAGGAATTACTTGAGTTACCCTGTGACAATGGACTTAAACTTGAATTCAGACAGGAACCTCCTACCTAATTCTGGTTGAAAATGAAAAAGGAGTATCCTGATCCAACAGATAAAGCTATTAATGCCTTGATGTTGTTCACCACCCCGTACTTATGCAAAAGTGGATTTTCAGTCTCAGTATCATTAAAAGGAAACACCAGCACAAATGGGATGTTCCAGGAGATACAAGATTGAAACTGTTATCTACCCTACCAAACTTCCACGTCCTTTTTCCTTGTTTCCAAGAAACAAGCTCAACCATCTCATTAGAACTGATGCTGAAATGGTGAGTTCACAAAACTGTTATTGTTATCATTGATATTATTTTTATTTTAACACAACTGTTTATCAGTAATTACCTATTTATGTTTGCTGTACACACAATAGATTTCTAAAGGGGTCCATGCCTACAGTCAATTTTTGTTTAGGGGGCCACAAACGAAAACAGGCTGAAAGACCACTGGCCCAAGGCCTTCCCTGGGGAATGGGCTGCAGCTGTGTGTTTATACTTCTCAGGTAAAGCCAGATGCCCTTAAGTGTTTTCATGGCCCTCTGCTAACTGGTCTCAGCATAGGCCCAAGAGGAGCAAGAGCTCAGATTTGTAAGACATGGACAGCCCAGCACCAAACACCCAGAGGAGGTGGGTACCAGGCTAGACACCTATCAGCTGGTCAGCTGTGCCAAACCCAGGGGGCCCCCAGTAATGAGGAAATGTGTCCACAGGGGCACGGAGGTGCCACTGAACAGGTTAAACCAAGGAGCTACGATTCAGATAAACAGGCCTTTAAAACATCACAACTTCTGCTGGTGAGGTATGCGTGTAATCAAAGGTAGATCTCCTAGCCATAGATGTGGACAACCACTGAATTTTTTAATATGTGCACTAGAAATGACTCATCACTGTCCCCACTACATAGCTTCACAGGGAAAACACAGTCACAGAATCACAGAAAATGAGGGTAAGAAAGGACCTCAGAAGGTCACATCTAGTCCAACCCCCTGCTTCAAGCAGAACCGGCCCCAACTAGATCACCCCAAGGCTTTGTCTAGCCTGGCCTGAAAAAACTCCAAGGATAGAGTGTCTGCAGCCTCTCTGGATAATCTGTTTCTGTGCTTTACTACCCTCCTCGTGAGAGAGTTTTTCCTAATATGTAATCTAAACTTCCCTTGGTGCAACTTGAGCCTGCTGCTCCTTGTTCTGTCATCTGCCCCCACCAAGAACAGTCCAGCTCCATCTTCTTTTGAACCCCGCTGCAGGGACTTGAAGGCTGCTTTTAAATCCCCCTTCCATTTTCTCCTCTCCAAACTAAATAACGCCCAGTTCCCTTAGCCTCTCCTCATGTCATGTGCTTCAGCCCCTGAACCATTTTTGTTGCCCTTGACTGGACTGTCTAATTTATCCACATCCTTTCTGTAGTGGGGGGCCCAAAACTGGACACAGGACTCCAGATGTAGCCTCGCCAGGGCTGAACAGAGGGGAAGAATCACTTTCCTTGATCTGCTGGCAACACTCCTACCAATGCAGCCCAGGATGCCATTAGCCTTCTTGGCAACAAGGTCACATTCCTGGCTCATGTTCAGCTTATTGTCCACTGTCACCCCCAGGTCCTTTTCTGCAGAGCTGCTGCCCAACCAGTCAGCCCCCAGCCTGTACTGGTGCATGGGACTGCTCCATCCTCAGTGCAGGACTTTGCACTTGTCCTTGTTGAACCTCATGAGATTTCTTTTGGTCCAATCCTCCAATTTATCTAGGTCATTCTGAATCCTAGCCCTGCCCTCCAGCATATCTGCTACTGCCCCCAGCTTGGTGTCATCTGCAAACTTGCTGAGGATGTGCTACATCCCATTTTCCAGGTCACTGATGAAAATATTGATTAAAATGAGCCCCAGGACTGACCCCCAGGGAACTGCACTTCCTACCAGCTGCCAACTAGACAGAGCCATTGACTACTATCCAGTTTACAGCCGAGTCACTGAACCTGTACTTCCTTAGCTTGCTTGTGAGAACATTGTGGGAGACCATATCACAAGCCTTGCTAAAGTCAAGATATACCACATCCACTGGTCTCCCTCCAGCCATAGAGCCAGTCATCTCATCAGAGATGGCAATCAGGTTAGTCAGGCATGACTTGCCCTTGGTGAATCCACCATACTGGCTGTTCCTAATCACCTTCTCCTCCAAGTGCTTAGAAATGGATTCCTTGAAGAATGTCCATAGGTTCCCCGAGTGAAAACTCATAAGCTTCACATAAACCATGTCTAGGAGCAGCACAGGGTTTTTTTCTAACAGCCTGTACAAATATTTGTGGAAGGGCAGTACATCAAGAAGTTCTAGAATAAAATTAACTACAATTCTAGCCTTCTTATTAAGCAAAAAAAAGCCTAAATTCAAGGAGAGGAAAACAATACAGGACTCATGTAACAACATGCTCTTCTGCAGAGGTGGGAGACACATTAGTGAAATCATACTTCAACATTCTCTGCGGTGGGGCAGTGTTTTGTACGATGCCTAAAGTGTTGGTTATCTAAAGTGAGAGCGGAACCAATGCCCACACATTGCTTCCTAAAATACATGCAAGCCCCCAACCTCCACCTTTCTTTTTTTCCCCTGCCACAGACTTTGCATAGTAAGGCCTTTGATAGTATTTTAAATAGTATATTTTCACACACAGAACTCACACTTTCCCCTAACCCCACATGGGGGAAATTGGAGTGTGTATTACATGCATAGAAATACGGGAAGAACAGGCTCTGCCAGTGATGCTCAAAGGACCTGCTGGCTGGATCCACTGCCACCGCTCCTTTGCCACCAAATTTCCAGACCAGTGGAGAGGCATGACACAGTCCCACATCCTGGATTGCATTGGCACTTGTGGTTGGTCTCTGGCCCTAGACCCAGTGCCTGTACACACACAGGTTTAAGTGAAGTACACAGCCCATTGACATGACTCTACTTAGCTAAAACCAAAGTAAAGCAATGCCCCTTTCTCCCCACTCCCTAAACAGACTAAGGTTCTGAAAACGGCATTAAGAGTTATGGGGCAGATGAATTTGCATTCATTTGATAATATGGATGTGTGGAAACCAAGTGGATCCCTCTTCCCTGCCTTATAAAGCTGACACCCTAGGCCAGGGTCCTCAAGCTCATCTGCACCCTATGCTTGACACCCCTGCTCTAGGCAGTGCAACCGAATTTGGTATGGACCAATACAGTCTACACTGATGAGGGCTGTGTTGCATGTAATAGTGCCTCCAATTCCCCACAGGGCACCACCAGGATATTTTCTCCTGTGGGTCAGTTTGGCAGAGCAGGGTGCCCAGCTACACCTGGCATGGGCTGGGCCCATGCTGCAGATGTCCCCCTGCATGCCAAGGGAAGGCAGCATGTCTGAGCTTAGCACAGTGCCTTCCCACAGAGTGCAGCAGGTGCAGTATGCTACAGCACAGCATGTAACCATAGGAGCTAGTCAGGACCCGCCCAGCATAGCTCCATGTTGTCCTCTACAGCATGGCAGGGCGGGCAGAGAAGAGCCAGGCGTACGCTGCACAGGGCTGCAACTACCTTCTCCGTTCGTCCTACTGGCCCCATTCCTCCTTTCTGGCCCCCTCCACTTCCACTTTCATACAAGTCATGTCTTAAGTTCTTGCTTTGCACATAAGAGCCACCCACCCCCACGAGGCTAACACCAGGGAATACAAAGCCCTTCTGCAGCTCCACCAGCCTGGGGCCGGCCAGTCTCTGCAGTCTTACCTGGTCCAGGCCCTCCCCAGCTTTGCGCAGGTTTTGGAGCTGGTAGATAGCCAAGGAGTCTCCATTGTCCTGACAGCAGATGTCTAGAACCACACAGCCCTGGTCTTCAAAGGCATTGATTTGGTGGTAAGTAAGAATAGGCTTGCTGTAAAACTGACCTGCAAGCACCTGCAGGGAGACCAGAGGGAGGTTTGCATCTCAGCCCCTCTCACCTTCCCCACTCCTTCTGCTGGTTAAAGCCCCTTTGGGATGGCAGTTTACAGCTCCCTTGATCAGCAGCAGGGCAAGGCCAACTGGGTCTTGGCATATCACAGTAAGCATCCCCTTGCACTTGGTTCCATCTCCAAGGCGCTGTGCCCATGCTGTGGATCCACTCCCACCAGTGGCAGGAGAACCCATGTCTCTGACCAAAGAAGGGGCATCAGTGGCTGGCACTCAGGCCCTTCTTGGGGTCCAACACTTGCCATGTAGCACCACAGAGTGAAGCTCTGGGTTTCTCAGTCCCTGACCAAATGTGTAGTGCCAGAACAGGCTCCCACAAGCCCCTAACTGGCTTCCCCTTGGCTTCTTGGGGCATGGCAGAGATTCCCTCTCCAGGAAGTCTAAGCCACTGGCTTTAAGCCCCACGTGCAGCAGCTTCTGCAGTGATCCACTCGACCCAGGGCCCTGCAATGTGAAGAGGCATGACAGAAGGAGCTGCAGGCCTACCTGCCCCGTGTGCTTATTCACCACGTGGAAGCGTGTGTTGCAATGCGGCTCCCAGTGGAACCCTTCAGAAATGGGCTTCCTCCGGAGGTTGGCAGTGAAGATATGCCATAGGTCCATCTTGAGGGGCTGCTCAATGAAGATCACATAGTTCTCACTCATCCCTGAGGGGGCAGAACAGGGGAAAGACTCAGCACATTTTGCTCCCAAAGGCAAGCAGCAGGGAAACAGGCAGCAAGTCTGCTTTGCCATGTGATAGCACATGTCAGTCCATGAGCTACATTAAGTCCATGTGGAGGATGTGGGAGACCCTCACCGAAGCTGTGATAATAGGAGGGCTTCAACCTCTCTGCCGGGACAATGGAGCACAGCACTTCCGCACCCTGCAGAGTATCTCCACAGGCCGACCGCTGTGCAGGGACCCGGATAATGTTGTACCTGGAGCCTACAGAAAAGAAAGAGTGTACGTTAGCCCCAAGACACAAGCCAGGCATTAGCCACAGCCATGCTCACCTCATGGGTGGATTAGAGATGTCTGGAGAATGCACAAGCTGGGTTTTTTTTCAAGCTACAGAGGGGATTTGTTAGCTTCACAGTCCCCATGACAACAAATCTGAATTCTGGACTTAGATAGTCCAACCAGACACCCTGAAATCCCGTCAGCTGCTTCTGCTAAATCCCCAAATAACCAGCTGCTAAAGCTTTGCCTGGCATTCCCCAGCACTGTGGCCTTGGGCAGGCTCTCACACCTTCTGCCAAAGAGGCGCTCACCCCTTTCCTTCACTGACTGGGCAGCATGCAAGGCTGCCTTAGATCTGTGCTAAGGTCTCCTAAGCCTGCCCCTGTGGCCCAGGGTGCAGGCTGGCCCACATCCTAACCTGGCACTGGCACCATGTGGGCGCATTTCATAGGCAGGAGCCCCAGCTTTAGCATCTGATCTTCCCCTGAAACACACTGAAGACACAAAGCAGATCCCTGTTTCACAGTGGCTGTATCAAAGGGAAAAATGGCAGCTCGTGTAGCAAGGGAAGTTCACAGTAGCTTATCCCAGAATCTAGTCATCCCCAAGGGGGTGGACAAGGCTCATGTGAGTGACTACAGAGGCAGTGGGAGCAGAGCCCAAACCAGGCAGGAGCTGGATGCGCACTCCCGAAACATGGACCACGCATCAAGAATAAAAGAGCAGTGAGGTCAAGACTGAGCCTGGCAACCCAGGGCACTCCAGGAGTAATGAAAGCAGGTTGAGCAGCCCCTTGCGTGGGGCCTGGGCATTGCAATCTAGCCTAGCCAGGAGTAAGCAGCAAGGAGCAGGGAAAGGAAAAGGGCACCCTTTATTCCAGACCATTCCCAGGAAGGCCCCCGTTCAAATCAGTGGAAAACCCTCTCGCTGATGTGAAGGGCTCTGTGTTAGCCCCAGCCTCAGACTCTTTGTAGCAATCTCTGCTTCCTACACTGAGGAGGAACCAGCCCACAGACCTGTGGCACACGGCCAGCACCCACTGGAACAGGCCACCGCACCTGCTACCAGCCAGCCCCAAGGCACAGGGCAGGGAAGCAGTTAGGATCAGGACCACTGTGGCAAACTGATGTCCGGGGATAGCTGCCATAACTCAGAGCCCAGCCTACTCTGCCCATGTTGTGCCCCCCAGCATCATTAATCACTTCAGAGGTGCCCTAGGAGAGGTGCTAAGCAGCCAATCCGACCTTCCTGCAGGGCTTGACTTACCGTGCTGCCCGTAGGAGTTGCCCATGTTGTATGTTGTCCCATCAGGCTCATAGTGTGGATGAGCCGTCGCTCCGTTCACTGCCACAAATCTGCTCCAGTCCACCTGCAAGTGCAAGAGGGCATCAGTGTGGGCATGGCTGACTACTAGTCACAGCTCATCTGCTAGAGGTGCCAGGCAAGTGGCACTTTTTAGGTGCCTGCCACAAAATGCTTTCAAAGGACACACAATGACCTGAATCAGGGTTCTTACTTCCCCAAAATTTGTTTTACATCCCTATATCTGCACCATTAGGCCAGAAAAGGTATAGCCACAAACCTCACCTCATGTGTTTCCTGGACTATATGACTTAAGACTAAAACCAGCAACAAAACTTCCCACTGAGTGATGATGTTTGAAAACAGAAATCAATCCCCTGCTCCCTCGCCCTACCCCCTTCAACTCTTGAGCTAGTGATGAAGCCTGCCAGACCTATAAGAGTTTCACTGTGACTAACAGGAAACGCAAACACTTTCACAGAGCATGAGGTCGGGTATTGTAAAGTCCATTCAAGTCAGCATGGCTCTGCACACAACAACTTGCAAGACAGAGCCTTTTTCCTCTGGTTTATGCCTGTCTGTGATGCTGCTTAGCCATGGGCACCTGTCCTTAAAGTCTGCAACTACATTAGGCAACTGCAAAGAGGTGCAGGTCCCTGGAGCAGCTTAGGGCTTGAAGCACGTGGAGGAGATTGAGGGGATGCAGGGAAAGGTCAGGATCCTGCAGGAGTACCTCCATGCATCCCCCTGGCACTCCCCAAGGGCCTGTGTTGGCTCTTTGTATCCTAGAAGTGGCAGACAGGACCAGAGGAGTGAGCTGGGACAGGGCCAACTAGACCCTGGCTAAGAAAAACACCCTGAGAAGTGGGAGTGACTGGACCTCCCAGCACAGCAGCTGCCTTTGTGATCAAGTGGCTCTTCCAAAACACGTGGACAACAGAGGCATCACTGACTCTGTTGGGTGACCAAGAGCTGTCACTGCTGCCCTGGCCATTCTGGCACTTGTCACCCGAGGCCTTTTCTGCTGAGGCATGGAGCATCCCTCAATTCTTGCTATTGCACTTGTGAACTCAAAGACCCACTTATCTGATGAGGGCCAAGCT
>NW_017728936.1:11043401-11046726 GCF_001723895.1 Crocodylus porosus | reverse complement strand
CGTTTCAAGCGTTTCCGGATCTACTCGGTGCATGAAGTTTGTCTCTGTGCTGACGTAGTAGTCCCCCTTGTACACCACATAGTTTACACTGCAGTTGTCTGTGGACTCTGCAATAAAATCCCCATGATGCAGGCAGCTGCATTAAGCCCAGGTCCCAGCACGGTCAATGAGACAGAATTAAACAAACAGCTCCATTCACAATTACACAACCGCCTCCCGGGATGGAGTCGCAGCAGTGGCACCCACAGACCTGCCTCCAGGTCAAAGAACAACTCAGATCTCTCTCATGCTGGGGCAGGCATTAACAAGCCATTATGCAGCCTGGCTGTAGGTCCTTGCAAGGGAAAGAAATGCATATTGCAGGTGGTATCACACAGAGCTGAGGGAAAGGGGATTTTGGAGTAGGCTGCAGTAGCTCTTCTTATAAAGCCAGGCCACCCCCCAGATGCCACCATGCAACCAAAACCAGGAGCACAGCACTCAGACTGCATGTAGTATCTGAGGCCAGATCACCAGTGGGCAAGCAGGCCCCACATCACTTGCTGCTTTCTGTTAGGGTACAATGGCCACTAGCCTAGCAACCTACAAGCCAAGCAGGGCAAGGTGCTCTCAGGACAGGGCTGTATCTGACCGCTCAAGGTTGTTGACTGACAATGCATGGGGACCTTCAGGAGAAGGCATTTCTACTCAGAACCCTGCCACGAAGCAAATCAGACATGGTGCAGCCCCCCACTGATCCACAGAGGGACCTGTGTAGAGCCCCCTCCCCAAGCAAAGTGCACTGCTCTCAGCAGAGCACGACCCCAGGCTCAGCCTTGTGCAGAGGGGCAGTCTTCTAAGAAAAGCATCTACTCAGAGCTGGACCACCCAGCTTCGCAGAGCTCCCACTGCAGTATCCCCAGAAACTCAGCTCCCAGATGGACACCTGCTGCCTCGAGGGACACGGCATCTGTCTGGTTCACCCCTTACCTGGCAGCTCAAACTGGGCCATGAAGCGCCCGAAGATGCTCTTGCATGGGTCTGGCATGGCCAAGGTGCCGAACTCGGAGACCACAATCCGGTTGTGCTGGCTGTTTGCCCTGTAGGAATCACTCTGCACGAATTTGCTCCTGTAGGTCACACTGCCCTCTGCTACCCGGAACTGGTGCATAAGGGCCATGCCATCAAACCAGTGGTTATACCTGGCAGCAGGGAAGAAGGGCAGGATCAGAGACAGAAGAACAGCGGTCAGTGTTATGCCACCTCCCCTGAGCCCTGTGTGTGCACTAGTCATGTTAGGTTCAAGAGGATGGCAGAACATATCTGAACTCAATGGAGCAGCTCACGTCCATTCATGGGCCCACATATTTGCAGGCTTAGGGTCCCCAGCCTCTCTAGGCCACCTGGTCCAACACTTCACCACCCTCATGGTGAAGAAACGCTAGAATGCCAGATCCACAGGAAAACCACAGGCCAGGCTCTTATTTTTACTTTAGCACTATTGTTTTGTTTTCTTTAAAAGAAAGCAAGCCTGAGTGCAGGTTGGGTTTGTTTTCAGACACACAGAGGCTGGACTCGATGATCTCCCGAGGTCCCTTCCAGCCCTGATGTCTATGAAAATCACATCAGTGCAAGTAGGAAAAAGGTCCAGCCCTGGGTTCCCAGGCACCTGTGGGATGTACTTGACACAGGGCATGTCTATACAAGATGTTTTACTGCACAGTAGACTAATCTACTGTGCAGTAAAGCATGACCGTCTATACATGCACACCCACAGGGGATGTGAAACTCCCCTGGTCTTGGTCCCAGCTCCTGGCAGGAGCTGAGCATCACTGGAATGGAGTAGCTGTCTGTGCCTTGCCCACCTATCTCCCTCAGCACTGGTCAGCTCCCAGATCCCCAGAAGGGCCAGGAGCCAAGCAGCACAGGGACTGGAGAGCCCTCTGCTTCCCTGCCCACCCAGAGGCTGGCTGGGAGCCAGCTGCTGACTGGGCAAGAAAGCCCTGCTGGGCTTATCCCCATGTGAACAGGGCTGGGAGAGGTCTGCAGTGGCAGCTGTCTCCTAGTCCCATGCACATCAGAAACCCTTCTGATGTGTACAGGGCAAGGAAACAGCTGCCACTGCAGCTGGCAGAGCTCTCCTGGCCCCGTGCACATCGGAGCTGGCCCCTGTACTCCTTGCCAACCTCCAGGCTGCTCCTGTTGACAGCAGATTTACTCCCAATAGGGAGCATGTGTAGTTGTGTTCCCAGGGAAGGCTTTCTGTGCAGTATTTTACTGCACAGTAAGCCTTTACAGCGTTAATAGCATGTGGAGACATGCCCACAAAGAATCAGTAGTCACAACCCAAAGCTTTGCTCCCTAGTTCTGGTGACTCACTGTGTGGCCTCCAGCAAGCCATAGCCTGCATGAAATAAAGCTTCCCTATCTTTGAAATGGAAAAAATAAACTTTTCTATTTCAGATGTAGGTCACCAGAGTTCTCATCTATATGGGCATAGGGTTTTCAAAGCATCTACTGAAAGTTTCTAGATGACAGAAAAGCTGTCATCTAGAAAAGCTATTACAAGAATGAGGACCACAGAAATCCTCAAGAATAACCCCTTGAATTCACCCACTAAATGAGAGCTAAGAGCTGTCGCACACCTGGGATCACTGCAAAAGCACCCACTAAATTCCACCAATGCTGGACCCAAAGGGTAATCAAAGCTCCACTTACTTGTCCTCTCCAAATTCAAACTTCCCAGGCCCGTTCCTCAGTAGACTGCCGTTGATCCATTCTGGTATGTGCCCTTTGACCTCAGCCTGGATGGGCTGGGGAGTCTCCTCCACTGTCTGCATTAGTGATGAGATGCATTGCAAACCCTGCTGGCGGCTGACGACAACCTGCTCTTGTCGTGGGCTGGGCAAAAAGGTCTTCAGGACTGCAGGGAATGGGACAGAGGTTAGAGGCAGCAAAGAACTATGGAACCTGTCAGACCAACCTGGTAGCCTTCTATGATCAGATCACCAAATCATTAGATGCAGGGGTAGCAGTGGACAGTCTTCCTGGACTTTCGGAAGGCCTTTGACAATGTCTCTCACCCCGTTCTCACTAAGAAACTGGGGGACTGTGGTATCGACACCCACACAGTCAATTGGGTCACCAACTGGCTGGAGGGCCGCACCCAGAGGGTGGTAGTGGATGGGTCATTTTCAACCTGGAGGGATGTGGGCAGTGGGGTCCCCCAGGGCTCGGTCCTCAGGCCCGCACTGTTCAACATCTTCATCAGTGACTTGGACGAGGGGGTAAAAAGCACCCTGTTCAAATTTGCTGATGACACTAAGATGTGGGCATGCTAGAAGGG
>NW_017728936.1:11033515-11042935 GCF_001723895.1 Crocodylus porosus | reverse complement strand
CTGGAAACAACTTCCAAGAGAAGTGGTGCTGGCTCCTACCCTGGGGGTCTTTAAGAGGAGGCTAGATGTATACCTTGCTGGGGTCATTTGACCCCAGTACTCTTTCCTGCCGCGGCAGGAGGCCGGACTAGATGATCTACTTAGGTCCCTTCCGACCCTAGAAACTATGAAACCTGGATCAGAAGCCTGTAGGCCAGCAACCAAGCCATGGGATTTTGGGAGTGTGGACATGGACGCAGGAGCATCCTGCCCACCATCTTAAACAGGCATAGACAACCAAGCTCTGCCTACACCATGCCCATTATGTCCAGTGCAATGAATCTTACTGTTGGCAAAGGCCTGGCACAATCACCACAAACGTGGGATGGAGACATGAGACAGGCCTAAGGTAGCTAGCAAGGTTCCCAGACTGCTTGGGCTGGTGTGACCAAAGGAAGCAGGGAACTATATTCAGACAAGGGTCTTTGGGTAAATCTGATATCTTTTATGAGACCAACTCAAGTAGTTGGAAAAATTCTTCTTTGGAAGCTTTTGGGTATAAATACCCTTTGTCAGGCTGAAGAAGCATCTGCAGCTTGTGAAGAAGAATTTTTTCCAACCATTTGAGTTGGTCTCATAAAAGATATCAGATTTACCCAAAGAACCTTGTGTGCCTATGTCCTTAGACCAACACAGCTACAACCTATACCTCAGGAACTGTATTTACACCTCAAAGCAGAACCTGTAAGGGGCAGAGACTGGGATATCTGAGGAAAGAGAGAGAGACTGAACACATAAGAGTCATGAGGGGTGTACGATACATGAGGGATGTGAAAAGCATGTTACAAAGACACCCAAGGGGGAGAAGGAGGTGCAGATTCCTATTAAAACCCAGGCAGGGATGAGCCCTCTAGGATTTCCTCCTCATCACCTAAAAAGATGTGTGAATCCCCTAGAAAGACTTTCTGAATACCTGGCTGCAAGGAGACACACTGCCTATGCAAGGCTTTCTGTTTTCTTTTCGGCTTATTATGTCACATTTTAAGTTAGGCTAGGTTGTGTGTGCCATCACCGTGTCTTACTGGGCTGCATGAACTTAACTTGGGCAAAGGTTTTTCTGTCGTGTGCTTGAAGTTGCAAATTGCTGTGGTCGATAAATGCTCTCTTCAGAGAATGGACTGTTCTTGTCCAAGCACTCATGAATTCATTGCCGCTTCCTAAAGTCTAATATTAAAGTCCAGTAACACAACCCAATTCCCTGCCATGATAGTGGCCAAGGCACTGGCAGCATTCTTGTCTCCCCTACTCTCTGCCTGTGGTATACTTTTCACAAACTCTCTCAGACAAAGGGTCACTGGCTCGCTGCCCTAGAGGCCTCTTCATAAGCAGAAAGAGTTCAGCATCTGGAGATGCAAGCTTCAGCCTATGAAAGCTTGTGCTATAAATATATACATTATAAGATGCAAATCTACCCACCCTTCTAGTGAAGGCCCTAAGCCCCCTTCCAGCCCTACCCTGCTCTGTGGTTTAGAGAAGGTGAGAAATGTGGGTCTGTATGGAAATGTGCAGGAAATGTACTTAAAAATAAATCTGCATTGACTAATTTGTTTTAACGTTAACAAACAGCAAGTGAAACACCCTGGTGATGGCAACTTGGATAGAATCTGGGCTCAGAAATATACCCTACAGCTGTTAAACAGGAAGAATATGAGACAGACAGGTGCCTCGGGAGGCCATGTACTGACTTGCTACCAGGCTGTGTACCTCCACCCATGCTCTTGGAAAGATCAGTAGATGATTACTGAAGCTCCCCAAGATATTACCACGCTGTCAGCCAGAAGCCTAGCATAGTACAGGGTGGGAAAGCCACACAAAGAAAGAGATCCTGCATGGCTACATCCAGGTGCTGCAAGGCCTAGAACCATCATGGGCGGCCCCAGGGATTTCCATACAGCATCTGGGAAGGTGTGCCCAGGGCAGGGCAGAGCCCCATACTCCTCACACATGGCTCTACTCTACAGTGTCTTTCCCTGTTCACCTATATGCTGCAGTGATGGGAGACTGCATGTGATGGGACACTTTTGTGTGGTTCGTTACCTACTCAGCCAGCTCCCGGGGCTCATGGGTGACTCTGCATATGCATCAAAAGAGAAGGCACTGTCCCAGAGTGAGGAAGACCAGGGCAGTGCTCTAAGAGGGCCACAGGCAGTCGGGGACGTACCAGGTCAGACACAGGACGTGACTTGGCAGGTGGCACCAGAACCATGGCCTGCCTCAACAAAAGAACCATTTAGCTCCCTAATACTCAGACACTAACTATTCCCCTGTGGGCACTAACATGGATAAGCCTGGCTTGAAAATTAGCAACACCAGCCCTGTGAGAGTGCTGACACGGGCACTCCTGTCCAGGCCACACAGGGGTCACTGCCCTGGTACCCAGAGTTAGGCTGAACCAACATGGAGCCAGGCAGGCATGCTTTTGCCAGGTAGTTACGGCTCATTTTGCCAACAGCAAGTCACCGCTTGGCTGAAAGTACCTTGGGCTGTGGAAGCCACAGAGCACTCTGGCTCAGAGCAGAAGTCTCTTGAACTCAGCAGCTCTCTCCACCTTGGCAAGGGAAAAACCTACCATCCTCTCATCTTTGAATGGACAAGTGTAGTTAGAAGGTGAAGGCCTGTCCCTTGCACTGCAGGCAGGCTTGATCCCTGCCAGAGTCTACAAATGCCTTGGCTAGGGGTAAGTGAGACTGGGGAGGTGGGGAACACATCTGAACTCCAACGCCTCCAGGCTTGCACACAGGATGTTTGCCATGGATTTGGGAGTATCAGATGCACCCAGTTGAAGAGTCTGGAAGGGAGGCAACTTGCTGGTGGCAGCGCCACAAGACTTGAACGATTGAGCTGTGCTCATTCGAAATTTGGAACTTAATCTGGAACTGATTTGGCCCTGCAAATGAAATGTTATTACAAAGAAAACCAAAAACGAAACCCAGCTCCCTGTCCACCATGCTCCACCTTGCCCCTTGTTATAGCACCCCAGCCTCCAGTGTCCATCTTGCCTGACCTATTCTGATGCAAAAAGGGAGAGAAAGTTTCAGTTCCCCTGCAAGGACGTCAATGGGGCGGCAGGGGATGGTAACTAAGGAGACTGGAATCTATGCTGGCTCTGAGGGTTCTCAGGGTGTTGCCAGCAACTGAATGGGTCGTGTCGCTGGCATGCTCAGTTTCTTTTTGAACCACTCAGTTCACAACAGGGCATCCTGAGATCCTACCACCCACTTCCTTTCCCCTACTCTGCTCAACATCTACATGAGACCCTGTTGGCATAAAGCCAGTTCATCCCCCATAGCTTCTCTTCTCCTCCGCCTCCCCGACAGCGTTCTCAAGCACGGACCTTGGCCTCAACCCCCAGCTGCCTATGCCAGCATGCCCCTTGCCTACTTTGTACAGTCCCTCTACTACCCAGCCACCTCGTCGAGGACGCTGCTGCTCGGTGCTTGCTGCTGCTCATCTTTAAGATGCAGACACTAGGGGTGGGGCTGACTACAGCAGTGCTGCCGAGAGCCCTGCACACACTCAGCAAGATGCATGTTTCCCCAAAGAGCTCACAACCTCGTCCTCTGCACGTGGTTATGCTGGCATGAGAGGCGTTTATGGAGGGCTGCTGAACTATAGCCTGTCAGGAGAATAAGGATGGTGGAAGAGCATTAAGAAGGGGAGAAGTTCTTGTATTTTGACCACCCTTGGGAATTCCCTTTGCCGCTCCTTCCACCTGGTTTAATGCCATAGGGTGTGGGACCATCTTGACATTACATAGATGAGAGGAGATTTTTCAAAAAGCAAGTCCCACCTGCCATGGCTCTAGCCCTCCCCACAGGGTGAGGACTTGCCCAGAAGAGCTGGACTGATCTGTATCATCCCTGCCGGATGCTTTCTGGCCCATCTGGGCAACTTGGTTGCATCTTATCAGACAGGAACACTGTGCAGCACCCCAACTTTCACAACAATCCTAAAAAACGGGAAGCCACCAGTAATGCCAACCCGTTTCAATGCTATTCCTTTTGAACTGTGACATCATCAGTATTGGCCGAGCCTTCCTCTCTCTCAAGAAGGGACAATCCCTGCCGCGCAGATTCGAAGCAAAGAGCAGTTATTGGAAGAGGAAGCTAAGAAAGGGAACAGACTGAACTCAAAGCACCCCTATGCAGAGGCAGGCCTGGGCATAGCTTGGGAACCAGACGCTCTGGAGAGAAGAGAGCCAGTGTGCACTAGAGGGTATAAAATGCCACCTCACGCCTTTATTCTGTGGTCAGGGCTGAAGACAGCACCCATATAAACTAGGACTGAGGCTGACTGGACTGAGCTGCACTTCTGGACCGGAAATGGACAGTTCCTATTCAGGGAAACAGCACGTGCACAGTGGACGAAGAAGGAGCATCTTGCGGAAGCCCCTGTCTGTGCTCAAGGAAATAAATTCATGTAATTTGAATAGCAAGTTTCACAGTGAAATACAAATAATCTAGACTGGCCAAAGCATATAGATAAGATAAATGACGCCAAAGAGAAATTACAGGCTTATCAGTATTTGAAATAAGTTAACCTTAAATTCACGAAGTCCTAACATCTTAACAGCCTCTAACAGGTAGCCAGCCTGTGAGGGAAAAAGACTCTTACTTAGATGTCAAAGAATGCGCATTTAAAAAGTACTGATTTTGTTTGGTGGCAGACAAACCAAAGTTCAAGGCTGAAAAGCAAAATGCTGAAGTGGCTTGGAATTTTCTACTCAGTTACCTGACCCAGTTCCCAAAGCTTGCTAAATAAGGCTGTCAAATCTAGAAATGTGCCTGACAGCAATATAGATTATGATATCATCTATGAACTCTAAAGTGGTAATAAATCATACTTTGCTTGTTGTTCAAAATTCCTATTTTAATGACATGTTTAAACTAGACCTTGCCCTAAACACAATCTAACGGGTATATAAACCACTAAATGAATTTTAAGTGACCTTGATATGTTGTCTTCTGATCAGTCTTTCTTCCCCTTATTTTGAATTTTCGTTACCAATGCAAATGCCAGTGTCTCTCACCTCTGCTCCTCTTAACCAAACTCAGGTCAAGTAGATGTTACAGCATGCTACCATTACAGACCATGCTACCATGTAGTCTATAAACCACACAAACCAAAATAAAATTATGGCAACACATCCAAAACATGATCAGGACATCCTAAGTTCCAGAAGGGAATTCAGCAAGTGTTTGGCATAGCAAAGAGCACACACAAGCCACAGCTTTTGACAAAACAAGGGAATTCATTCAGCTTGGGACACTAACGCTGAGGCAAATGATTCAGGCAAGAGACACAACAGCAAAATCAGCCTTCCACCTTGAGTAGACAAGGCCCGGCAGAATCAAAGCAGCAAAGCTGCTAAATGCTGTTTGTGAGATCTCTCTCAAATGTGTCACATCAGGAAGCAGATATAACAATACACCCAGCACAGCAGCTGCCTGCAAGAGTGTCTGTTGCACAGAAAGAGGGGAAGTGGAAAAGGAAAGGATTGTTGCTACAACCAGATCTCGAGCTGGATAACTCCCCACAAAGTAAATCTGCCTCGACCCAAGCAACTTGCAGAAAGTACTAACAGAAGCTCACCAAATTCTTGATACTGAATGCTTACTTCTCTTGGCAGAACCAAGCATTTTTTGTGCATTTTGTGTTAATGCCTCAGACTGGCAAAAGAAGCAGGACAAAGAAAGAGTTTTCTCTCCCCATTTTGGACACCAGGAAGGAGACACAAATGTCAAAGGATGCCACCTGGGATCAAACCTGCAGTAGAATATTAATGGTTCTAGTAAGACAAGTAGCCAGGACACTGTGGGAATCAGTGTCACAGCTGATAATATTCTGGTGCTGAGTCATGCAGACCGCATGAGAGAAGCCATCTGTCTGCAGGGAAAACCAGGGAAGTGAATCTAAAACTTAGAAGGCAAGATGAAATTGCAGTACCATGTGTGGGATGCTGGCTAACCTCCCAAGGCCACAAGATGATCCCAAGATGGTAATCACAAAACTGCAGGTGTTGACACAAAGGCTACTAGACTAGTTCAGAGAATATCAGGATTTATAAATTGGCTAAAATGTCTTCCGATCCTCTTAAATGTGTGACAACTGCTGAGGTTATTTCCAGGCAAAGATGAACTAAGAATGTAGTTACTTCAACATGATGCATTCCTTACATACGTAAGGAAGTCAGAACTATTGCAAGGTGAATAGAGAAACAACAGTATAACATCAACCCAGCAAAAAGTGAGACATAACATGGCTCTTACAAAAGAGGAAATCAGCTGTCATCAAAAGGTTACCAAAACCAGAGGGGGAAAAAAGCCCAAAAAAAAACCCCAAATGAGAAAGGAAAAACTCATGTTACATCTGCAAGTGGATAATTTGACCAGCCTACTGAAGAGCAGGATGCCATTCAAATCAAAGTGACAATATACCACCACAGTGTTTAAAAGTGGCATTTTGTGGCTGTCAGCACCAACTTCAGTATCTGTAGCTAAAACAATGCTACTGCTCAGATGAGCACAAGAAAGGGACTCAAATGTGCACAATCCTTGCCTTATTCAGGGCACAAGGAAAATTTGGCCAGAACAAAAATGCAAAAGATTTTTATCCTGAGAGAAATAACAAGACAGAAATGGGAAGCGGCCATTATGATGTGTCCGGTCTGGAACACACAATCCACCAAAAGTGACAAGTGCTCTCCAGCAACATCCTGCAAGGATAGCCAGACAGCAACGGAGAAGCACTGCCTCTTAAATATTACTGATACAAGCAAAGCATCCATCATAGCTTCAAAGACAGTTGAATTTAATCCCTTGATCACTGAGAACAGAAATTCTCCACAGAATACCACGAGAGCACTTCCAGAACATCTCTGGAAAGCCAGAAACACCGTACACTGACCAGACGTCCCATCACCTTGGTGAGTAGTTGTCATACACGTATGGAAATTCTGGCTAAGCAGCAAAAAGATGGTAAAGGTACAGAGTTTCCAACATATTTTTTAAACAAACAGGAAATGGGCATTTTTAACCACAAACTACTTCATTGTTATAATCTGCTGGGCAGATTCTCAGAACTAAAGAGACTATCAGATATTACTACAGCATCTTTCCAGATATGAAAATGAAATATTTGAGTAGGCCTGGCACCTGAATCTTGTGATATTTCTGACAGTACGCTCAGAAAAGAGGCACAGAAAAGAGGCACAGCTGACCTGGTCATTTAAATTGCTGTGCCTCCATTAAAGAAAGCTGCAACAAGCAAATAAAACATATGGCAAACTCCTCTGGAAAGGAAAGAAACACACACCCATACAAGTCATTAATAGCAACCTGGCAGTGCTATGACTGGCAGAAGGGAGAGGGTTAAGGAAGGATGCACAAAGGCTGAAGCTATTATAGCAAACAAACAGATCTTCTGGGATGACAGTCAGGAGATCCTATCGGAACCAAACTATTTCCTGGAGAGCAATCATAGTTAAAAAAAATCATGAGCTTAGGAGGCAGATTTGTGTTTTCAGCTGATGAATCCTCATTCAGAAGCAAGCCAGGGCCTGGATACGCATGTCACTGAAACCATACATGCCAAAAACGCAGCTGTAGGAGATGGTGACAGACTCCCCTGCAACTTCATCAGTCAGGCTCAGAAAAAACAGACTAATGAGCAACCAAGAGCTACGGGAAAAGATCAGGAGTCCCAGCTGTCATCACGAGACAGACTTGTACTTGCGCCAGCAACAAATGCTGGCAAGGTGTACACAAAGACTGTAATAAAGGCAGAAACTGCACTCTCACAGACCCCGAGGAAACTCAGCAGGTAGTTTAAATGTTAATTATCTATGATGGAGAGGGTCATTATTAAGGCACACATGAGGCTATACACATTCCCGGGGTACAACGGAAGGTTCAATATACTATAGGATTCAGATTTAATGTTGCTAGGAACAAATGCCTCCAAAGGGCTATAACAATAAGTAAATTTGTATTACTTATTAATAAAGTAATATTATTAATTTGCTTCTTAGCAATATTATTAATGCTAAGCACCAAGGCAAAGGCAGAACTAAACAAAGACTACTCAGAGCTCTGTTCTCTTCCTCAGATCTTTGCTAAAGAAGGCAAGCAATTCCATGCCCATGCAGTCGTTCCAATAAGCTGCATGCAAGAAGAAAGCCTGACCTATCTGGCATCAGACCCTGAGTCAGCCAGTGATACAAAATCCTCAGTCCTCTGGATTTTGACCTGCACATCCTAATCATAGGCACCAGAGATACCTGGCACTTGGCCCCCGCTCAAGGTTGCACCCAACTCAAGACCCTGGGCTGCAGCACAGAGAGGACCAGCTCTGAGGCATGACTCTGCCGGGGCACATCAGGCAAGGATTCTGGGCAACTGGTGCAATAATACTGACTCCCTTGAAGATCCTGGTCCCCAAAAGCAGGGTAGCCCCAGAGCTGACATGGATCCCCAGAGACAGGTGGTCCCAGGGCAGCTCTGACAAGGTGCAGAACTAGGACCACTCTCTGTACTTCACAGGGTGGAAGGATGGTCAAAGCCAGGTCTCTGTCCTTCCCCCACCCTGGTCCATGCTGCACCAAGGCCCCTGCCCCACAAGCTCACCTGAGTGTTCCACATTGACTTGTGGCTTAAGCCTGCTCCACATCTCCTGCCTCATCTGGGGAACCTTTACACTGGAGGTCCGTTTCCCAGAGGCAGAAAAGCAGTCATCCACATCCTCACTCTGGGGAGGAGGGGATGGGAAAGGAAGGAAAGAAAGAAAAAGTGGAAGGAGAAAAAGGGAGTGGGAAAACAGGACGGAAGGGAGGAAAGTCTCAGCTGCAGGGAGGTGAACTGTGCAGGACTTTGCCCCTGGGAAGGCAGGGCTGGCTCCCTGGCTCTCTGTTGAAGGCAGAGAGCCAAATTCCTAGGGCACTTTCAGAAGCAAGCCAAGGACACTGTGTATTGAGCTTCCTGCCAAAGCAGCTCTGACCAGTCCGGTTTTACATGCAGTGCCCTATGGACGGTGGCTCTGTGGACACCTGCCATCCAGCTGGGGGGTGACAGCAGGTGGAGGGAGGGACAGCTTTGCTCTGAGGCGCTTCTTTACGTCCTGGTTGACTACAGGACCTGGGAGCAGCTGCGCTGCCCCGCTCATTGAGACTCCCCTTTGCTCCAAGGACTCTGCTAGCAGCACTGGACTGAGCAGGGGCAAAGCAGAGTGGCCAGGGGGCAAGCATGAGCGTCCAGACCCCTCCTGCGTCCTGGGCTGTACCCTGCGCCCTGTCAGATGGATCTGCAGGGACCTGGGGGCTCCTCAGATCTGCACACGGGGCGGGGGGGACGAGCCTGGCAACCCCGGGCCGGCTCCGGCGGGGGG
>NW_017728936.1:11026650-11033401 GCF_001723895.1 Crocodylus porosus | reverse complement strand
CCCCGGCGCTTGATGGGAAGCCGGCGCTGGCGGCCCGCCCGCAGGCGGGGAGAGCCAGCTGCGACTCGGGAGAGCAGCCGAGCGAAGCGGCTTGCGCCGGCAGCAGGCCCGGGCCCGGGCCCGGGCTGTGCCGGTCCGTGCCCGCAAGGGGCGGCGGCTGGCTGCGAGCTGCAAGCGAGGGAGGTGGCGGGGTTTCCGGGCAGCCCCGACAAAGAAAAGCTGTTCCCTCCCCCCCCACACACACACTTTGCAGATCTCTTCCCCTTGGGCTCAGCCGTGACCTTGCTCAGGAGGCTTTTCTGGCTGGCCCCCTTGCCCCTGAGAGTGGCAGCGCATGGTCCCAGGCTGGACCACACTCGGGAGCCCAGGCCGCTTCGAAAACCAAGTCAGGCCCTGCACGGCTGTCTCAGCACTGGGCTCAAGGGCCCGGACACTGCTGGCTCACCGCTCAGTCCGGAGCCCGATGCCAGCCTTCCTGCCACGTAGCCAGCTCGCTGCCCCTGGCAGCCGGGCCGCGGGAGCTATCCATCCTCCCGTCGGGAACCACAGACCCACCTGTCTCACGGACCAGCTGCTTAGCCAGGTGAAAGGCAGCCTTTCAACCTCTGCCACCCTGCAAAGCCAGGCCCACCGCTGCTGCCCCAGCAGTCCCACAGGTGAACTTACTGTCTGGACTTTTCCCATTCCAGTCCATCCCAGCAGCAAGCTCCACCACCCTCCTTTGCACTCCTGCATCAGTCCCCAGGGAACTTTTCTTAGCCAAATCTCTGGGCTTATTGGATGAGACGACAAGCCTACAGCCTGCGAATAGCAACAAGGAAACCAGCAGTGGGCATCCCCACCTCTGATCACATCACAGCACAGGAGGAGCAGCACTGTAACCTGGAAAGCACCAACTGCTGAAAGGCTTGAAGCCTTCCACAGAAAGCCTGAAAATATCTAGCCCTGTTCTGCCAGTGCCCTTTGGGCAGCAGTTGCTTGGAGAACAGGAGCGGTGTGAAATCAAGGGACTCTTGGTGCCTCAGGGGCAGCCCCTCTCAGAGGTCAAGAGAGGCCCAGGCCACTTCCATTTTTTGAGGCTCCTGGTATATTAAAAAAATATTAATTCATAGTGCACTACAGGCAGCATGGCCCGGTAATGGGACACAAGTTTAAAGTTGTATGATGAATGTCTTCTTCTGTCAGTGTATATCTGTGTCTGTATGTATAACCTCATTTGGAGATAACGTCAAAAGTCTAAATTTGAGGCCCTCCACGAATGTGAGGCCCAGGCCAAATGACCCTCCTCGTCCCCCCTCTCCCCCCAGCCATGATAGGCCCTGCTCAGGAGACCTGCCACTTTGCTGTACATTCACGGCTGGTCCAACTAAAACCATGCCATCAGCTCCCCTGTGACACATGTTCTCCTCTTCCCCTCTGAGCTCTCTAATTGTTCCTTAAGCATGTCCTTCAAGGGATCCTCTGTACACCTCACCTGCTTCTAGCTCTCTGCCTCAGCCCCCTGCTCTTCCCCTCTGAATAACCACCTCCACAAACACGCATCTGAATACCATCCCCACGCAGCTGTCTCTCAGCTGAGTCTCTTAATTCAGCTCCTGTCCAAAGTAGGACCCTGGCTTGGGTAGAGTTGCAATTTTAGATGCAAAGTGCAAGTTGAAGTGCAAGTGGGTGTAGCACAAGCTTTCAGGGGCTGGAACTCATTTCATCACATGCTGTAATGGGGAACACAGTTTTTAACCAATAAAGGCACTTATTGCAGGTTTTTTTCCAACAGAGAAAAAAATGAAAAGCTTGATTAGTCAGTTCTTCCATTGCTGAAAAAGACTTCTATAATAGCAAGAAAGAAGAAGGGAAGAACCATTGATTAAAACCTTCCATTCAAGAAAATAAAAACATTGAATATGTTATTATTTAAAGCTAGATCTCCAGAAAATTAGTTTGTTTTTTAATTAAAGCTGATCGTGCTTCTTAAAAGCAGCTACTCCATGTACATAGGAAAGGGATAAAAGTTTTGTTCCTCTTTAGATAAAATGACTGCTGCTTTAATTCTATGCATTTTCTATACAGTTACTAGAGCAACATACAATTAGAAATGCATTATAAATGGCTATTTCAAAATTTGGGTATTGTTTAAAGGGCTCTTGCAAATAAACATGGAAGTTTTTTATTCAATCCATTTAGTTATGCAGCATATCACTTATTATTGCAGCTCATTCACTGCAGACACTGCTAGTGAATTTACTTTCAGCCTCTTTTTGAACTATAAAATGCACTCCCTAAAAGACAGCTCTGAAGCTCAGTAAAATGTGTTGCAGCTGTGTGCATCTTTGATAGCACTGTTTTTGTCCAATATCTTATGTACACGAAGCAATCTGGCTGCAAAGAAACAACTTACACAAAACTTCCGTGAATTAGATCTAGACAGGCTGGGAAAGCGGGCAGAGAGCAACAGGATGCAATTCAGTATGTACAAGTGCAAGGTGCTGCATCTAGGGAGGAAGAAATGCCATCATACCTACAGGCTGGGGGGATGACCTTCTCAGCTCCACTGAGGCAGAAAAAGATCTTGGAGTCACTGTCGACTCCAGGATGAACATGAGTTGCCAATGTGATGAAGCAGTCGGCAGAGCCAGTCGTACCTTGTTGTGCATCTACAGGCGCTTCACAAACAGGTCCAGGGAAGTGATTCTCCCCTCTATGCAGCACTGGTCAGGCTGCAGCTGGAGTATTGTGTCCAGTTCTGGGTGCCGCAGTTCAAGCAGGATGCGGACAACCTGGAGAGAGT
The DNA here is from genome assembly GCF_001723895.1 of Crocodylus porosus. NCBI lineage: Eukaryota > Metazoa > Chordata > Crocodylia > Crocodylidae > Crocodylus > Crocodylus porosus. The sequence continues at coordinate 11,030,616 of NW_017728936.1, read as the reverse complement.
CCAAGGAAGGGCCACTCACCTGCTTAGAGGCCTGCAGGGAAGGCCCTCCGAGGAAAGGCTAAGGGACCTTAACCTCTTGAGCCTTTCCAAGAGAAGGCTGAGAGAAGACCTTGTGGCAGCGTACAAATTCATAAGGGGAGAGCAACATGAAGTAGGCAATGATCTGTTCACCAGGGCACCCCCTGGAATGACAAGGAACAATGGCCATAACCTATTAGAGAGAAGGTTTTGGGCTGGACTTGCTCTTCACGGTCAGGGTTGCCAGAATCTGGAATGGGCTCCCAAGGGAGGTGGAGCTTACCCCATCCTTGGGGGACTTCAAAAGGAGACTGGACAGGCACCTGGCTGGGACCAAAAGTCCTCAGTTGCTAGATCTCCACTTCTATACTCCTCCAGCGACTCACAACACCACAGAATCTAGCAACCGAGGACTCCTTTTAACTTCTTCTCTACTTCAGAACATTGTAGGGATGGAGACCAAAGGTGCAACCAAAACAATGGTCAGCATGTGATCAATGACAAACTGATGATTTGGTTTTTTAAGAGGCTCTCAAATACACAGAAATCTTTAGCTCGTTTCTGTATTTCAAGAAATTATATTGCTTCCAAAGGTGTTGAAAGTTTCCTCAATTTTTAAAAATATTTACCAAAAAGCCAAACACATATGAAGCTTTCATTAACATGTGTTCTGGTGCATAACACCATACGTGCAGAAGAGTCTGTTCAACTTATTTGTCAAGCGAAATCCATTTTAACTTTTCAGAGTATTTGCTATCACTGCGAACCTGTCTCTCAGACTCTCCCTTTTCTGCTTCAGGTGATTTTCCATGGTCCTCGCTTCTTTCAAAATTCCATCAAGCTCTTGTACATATGCAGCATCCATCGCTGCTCTCTCACTGAATTGGAAAAAATTCTCAAATTAAAATACTCAAACTTTAACTCTCAACCACTGCTTGTATTTGGATTCACTTTAATGGCTTAGAAATCTGTTATCTATCAGCCAACACAGTCTGACAAATCAGGCTGTTAAGTCCACAAACAAAACCAAGGGTTTTGGCATTTCAGGATTTATTTGATCTTTCCCTTTCTTGACACTGCATGTGTACACTCTGGTACTCAGTTCAGACTGGTGCTTGGCACATGTTCTTAGACAAATTAGAAAAAATAAAAAACCCCTGCAGAAATTTACATTTTCCTTCACTAAGAAGTCGCCAAGCATAGTTCCTTTCATTTAACTTTGGCTCCATAGCAATTTTCCTGAATGCACTATTCTCAAAAACACTGACATCTATCAGAAGTATGGAACTTTTGTCACTCTTTCCTTAATACATCTCGCACACCTGAAAGTACAAGATCATCAAAATATGTTGCCTCCTTCACCAGAGATCAAGGTTGACAAATATTTAGAATACTTTTGGCCTAGCTAAGAAACAAGATTTTCTAAGATTATGTACTTTTTACATACTAAAAATAATTAATGTAAAAATACACACTTGCCTTAAAATGTAGGCGTATTTTGACAACAGGCTATTGATTTCCTTCCCCATGTCTGTTAATGCAAAAATTTAATTAAAAAGAGTGAATGCATTTTATTAATTCCAACATCTAATTAATTAATAATTGCATTTCTGAAAAAAAATCCTGTAAATGTTTAATACGTCACCATTTAAAACCTTTTCCAGCACATCTGCTTTGTAAAGTGAGTGAGAACTCTCAGAAAGAGCTGGGTCTGGTTTTTCAAGGCAGGATAACTGAGGACTTCCTGATGTTTCCTTCTAGAAATGGAACACATGAAAAAATATGTGCCAGTAAGTTCTTTGGACTGAAAAACTTTGCACAGAGTTTTTTTACAAAGATCTGCATAATCTGTGTATTTTATTGTAAATTAAGGTTGTATAGTTGGGGTTCATAACCGCAAAAGTGCCTAAGTCCTCAGTGTAAAGAGGCCAAGTGAATGTTAGGTTCTAAAATGGTTTGAATGTATACACTATATAGACAAGACTTCATATGCCACCTAGCTGGCACTACCTCCCTGTTAGCAATGACATTTTAAAGTTGTCCTTCCTTTTAGAGAGCTGGTTCGGGTGGGTGGATTTGTGGGAATGCATGACATTTCTGGTCTCTTGGCAGTACTCACCCAAGACTTTTGACTGGATCAGTAAAAAATGTGTTTCTCCCCTACACCAAACTAACCTGCTTTCAGTTGGAGAAAGCCCACACAACATGAAACTCCCTGTGGTTCTGTAAGTCTTCAAATCATGGGGGGGGGGGGGGAATCACTCTAGTGGTAAGACATCACAGTGATCTCCAGTAGCACAGGTGAGGCGAGACCCCGTTCTTACCGAACAGCGGCAGTGTCCTGGGCTCACCGCACTTGAATGCAAATATGACTGGGGCCAGGGGCGGGGCTGGGGACGGCACGCACCGTACAAGGGGAAAGGGGCGGTGCTAAGGGGCGGGACTTCTGGTCCCGCCCACCTGTCACACGTGTTGAAGGGCGGTGAGCCGGCATACTGCGAGGGATCAGGAAAGAGCAAACACGAAATGGTAACCGCGCTCCCGTCATCCATCCAAGCTATCGCCCCAACCATAATAAAAACCGCTCACATCCATCTCCTTTCTGCGTTTACTGCTGCTCTCTTCAGCCGCTCCTGCGTTACTTGTCATTGTTCCCTGCTGAGAAATGTTCGATAAGTGAAGTTTTCTCTGGAAACAAAACTCAGCATGTAACGTAAGTGAGGGAGCTGTCTAATGCCATACCCTCCCGGGCCTCCGCTGGCCTGAAACCAAAGCAGAAGCCCAAGTGAAACCATGGCAAGAGCAGCAGGCACTTAATGAAGTGGGAACCGAAGGGACTAGCGAGCCCAGCGCCCATCCGCCCCAGGCTGCCAAGCTCCAGACTCGTTCCTAGACGGGGATGTGTCCACACGTGCGCTTTAATATGCAGTAGCCTAGTTTAACATGCATTAATTAAAACCGTGCCCTTTCACTAATGCCCAGTAAAATAGGCATAATGCACCTTTTTGTAGTTTCATGAATGTTAGGGTCTGGAAGGGACCTTACAAGATCATTGGGGTACCCCCCAGTGTGGGCAGGAAAGACATCTAGGGTCAGGTGAGGTACTAAAACGGAGGTATTCAATCGAATGTGCATTACTAAAAGTGCATTCATGAACGTGTAGATGCACCCCGGGGTGGGCTGAGAACAGCATCGTGCCCGCTCAGGGTAATCTGCCCCGAGAGGCGTGCCACGTAGCTGGTGCCACCAGCAGCCACAGCAAAAGGTCATCATCCCCCTGTCCAGCCATGACACCGAGGAGCTAAAGGACCCAGAGCATTGCTCGCGGTCTCCCTGTGCATTTTCTTCTTCTTTTGCACTTTAATATTAGGATATGTGCACAATTATTTAAATAATTTGATCTATATTATAAATAATATGTAAACATATGCACAATCCTGGTTTCGCAACATCTGTTTAAGCGTAATGAGACCCGGCTTTAAAAGTTAAAAGATGTCAAATGCATTAATACTACAAAAACCCAACATCGCGGCGCTTCCAACTAAGGCAAACTCCCGCAAGGGCAGCTTGCCACCCCTTCGTTTTCCGCCCCATCCCGTCCCGTCCTTCCGGGCCGGGGGAGCCCGAAGGGTCTGCAAAGAGGGCGAGCACAGAGCCTGAGGCGAGGATCAGGGCTTGTGAAATGGTGGTGGTGGTCGCCCAAGGGACAGACCCCGGAGACGCACGGCGCGGGGCTGCGTTCCCCAGGAGGATTTCACACCCCTGTTTTGCCCCCAAGCCCCACTGCTTGTTCGTGCTGGGAGACGAAGCCAGACGGCTTGAAAGTACTTCGGGAAGGCGGCCTGAGGAGACGGAGAGCAGCGGGGAAAGGGCCGCCCGCAGCTTCCCGCCCGCGCGCCCCGAGGCGGCCGGTAACGGTCACCGGCGCCTCAAACAGCGACCATTACC
>NW_017728936.1:11023312-11026550 GCF_001723895.1 Crocodylus porosus | reverse complement strand
GCGCCTCAGGCAAGACTGTTACCCCCCCGCGCCCCGTCTCCATCCCCTCAGCGTGGGGGGAGCCCGGGACCGTATTTTGCCTGTTCACTGCCAAACTCGAGTCGAGGTTTACCACCAGTCCCCAAGTCAGGCCATGCTCCGACACCGTGGGATGTCGCCACAGAAAATCCCATGACCAGGTTTTCCTTCCTCCGCTACAATTTTTCTCTTTTTCCCTGCAGGTTTGCCATCCTCAGAGCTGACATCTCCCTGGAATCAAGAGAGGAGCGAGCAAGATCGGGAAGGGCCAAGAGCCGATGAGCCGCCTCGGAGAAGGGATACCATCCCGTGACACCAAGTCGCCTGAATCCAGCAGGACCCGGCCCACTACACAAAGTTCAGCGTCCCCTCCTCTGCCATGATTTGGTGTATTGGGATTTGCTGGTCTGAGACCAGCTGGGCTTCCCCTGTCCCAAACGCAGCTATTTGCCATTTCGTGCGGTCCTCGGAGGATGCTGCCAGCCATGCAGAGGCGAGGACATGGAGTACACGTGAACGCGGTTTGTCCCCGGTGCGGGTCTGAACAGGGGCCGTAAGCACCCGGACTGCTAGTCATTCTTACGGTCCTAAAACTGGGCCGCGAGAACGGCCAGAGGATCGGGCCATTTTAATGTTGCTCTGACACTTCTGTTTTTTTATGAACTGAAATCATAGCCTTCGTCAATGTTGCTTCGACGTAGTCCGCTGGGAATAACAACATTTAAACTTGTTTACATTAATTATGGAATGGAGAATATTTATTACAGAAAATAATGAGGACTTTAACCTAGTGATTAAAGGGGATCGAAAAGCCAAAGAAGTACCCAGTACTCTTTCCTGCCATGGACCCTTCCGACCCTACCGACTATGAAACTGGAGGGAACCCCTCATGTCGCAAAGACAGGACATGCCATAAGGTATTCCCGCCAGTGAAGCCGGGACTCCTGCCATTCCTGTCTCAGCAGCTCTCCAGGTACTTATTTATAACGCGCTGCACTTCGCACGTGTGGCCAGCCCGCGTTTCTGACACGACTCGGCCGGGGGCGGCGACGCGACTGTCCCCGCCGAGTCCCTCTCCCACCCCGCAGAGTGCGAGCCCGGCCTTCCAGGCAATGCCGGGCAGATCCACTCCATGCAAACCAGCGCTGTCCATTTTTTAGAAGATAGCCGTAGACCCTAATCGCCAGGTTAGGAGGGTCTCCAGCTGTTTCCATGCAGAAGATGAACTACGCCCGTCCTTGTTCAAAGGAAAAGGACAAGCATGAACGGGCTGACACGGTCACACTGGGCTTGCTTCCAGTGTCATGGCTCGTGGGGGGGGGGGGGTGTTAATCTAAAGAATACCGTTTTCAATCCTTGCCTAAACCCGGCCTGGACTGGAGGCAGCAAAGCCCGGAGACATGGCGCTACACGCGCATCTAATGCATACGGGCGGCTGTTTGTTCGGTCTTCTTCAGGCTCCGACATCCTGGAGACGATGGGAAGCGGCAGCAACAGGACATGGTTAGCAAGAGCTACGGACGGGAAACGAAACCGCGAGCGAGGCAGAACCAGCAGCACTTCCCCAAAAGCCGGCACCCGTGCTCCGGGGGAGTCCCAGACACTCCCGGCCCCGGGGCACGAGGCAGCTCCATGCTCGCGGCGGAGGGTTTTCCACGGCGATGCGCTGCGGGGGTGTTGTCCTAAAGCCCACGGGGCTACAACCGAGGGGAACGAGCGTCCGCCTCCGCCCTTTCATTAGAAATGGACCCAGGGCTGCTATCTTGTCTCACACCAAGCGAACAGCTGGAGGCACGGCCTTTCGCAAGCACAAACACCCTTCGGGTGCAAAATAAAATGCAGGTCTGTGAAAATGCGGTCGGTCAGAGGGGAAGGGAGTGCGTCTGAACTTGCATTTTCACGGCCCTGCATTTTGCACATGGGCTGCAGCTTCTTCCGAGCCGAGCCGAGAGAGAAGAGGACCGCCAGCAGGCTGTGCCCATGCCCGAAGAAGGGCGCTCGTGCCCCGAAACTTGCAAAACTCCAAAATAAAATATTTCCAGCGATTCACTTGGTCTAATGCAAGACATCGCACTTACCCTTCTGTGGCTGCTTTGTTTCCAGCCGTGTTGGGAAAGTGCAAGTTAGAGCTCAGCTGTGACCCCGGGAACAGCGCCAGCTCCAAGAAAAGAGAGGGGGAAAAGGCAAAAGACAGACAAGAAAAAAGTGTTTCCATTTCAAGGTCTGAAGGATTCTGGCGAACTGCCTCGCCGCCATGCCGCCGAAAAGAACACCACACACATCCACCCATGGGACAAAAGAGACAAGTTTGAACAAAGAAACCCAACTACGACTATTATACTAACAGTGGAGCCCGCCAGCATAATACAAACATTATTAATATATACTTAGAGTAATAAATCAAGACAGGAATCTATAACATCGTAACCAGCTCCACAACTGAAACAAGAACACCAAGTCTAAGGTTACAGTGTATCACCCATCTCAGCTGAAAGACCGAGTAAAACGTGCGGTTTGGTGTTGTGCTGTCAGTTTATCTCGTTATGAGGACTGAAAGGAGGGGGGAAACCCTCGTACTTGCCCGACTCTCGCGGGCTACAAATGCCAGAGCCAGCGATGAATGCCGCCGCGGCGGGTGCCATGTCATTGAGCAGGCTTCATCAGTGATCCCCGAAAATCACTGCTCAGAAACCCTGTGCTTGCCATGCCCGCCCGGAGAAGGGTCCGCACTGCGGAGCGGGCTCGTGCAGGGGGACCTGGGTGGCTTGGTAACCCGAGCCCGCCCCGCTGAGGGCAAGTACATGAATATCAACATATTTTAGCTCGCTGAAAAAATCTGTCGCTTGCTCAAAAAACGTTTCCCCACCGATTTAAGTCGGTGTAAGAAAAGAGACCGGATTCAGGGGAAGAGCCGCGGCGGGCGCGGGCGGGGGGCGCCCGGAGCTGAAGGAAGCGATGTTGGTGCCGCGAGAGACATCCTGCAGCCCCGCGGCTGCGGTGCCAGCCCGTGGGGGAAAGCATGTGGGAAAATGTAAATTTCGGGCAGAGGGAGGGAGCAGCCGCGGGCCGCCCCTCGCACGTGGGGCTTGTCCAGCCTCCCGCAGCAAAACCCCGGCGCAGGCGGGGAGCAGTCGGCAATTCAAACTCCGCCGAGAAGGAAGCATCTTTCCAGGTAGCGGGGCAGGGGCAGGGGCAGGGGCAGGGGCAGAGGGAGGGAGAC
>NW_017728936.1:10995490-11022894 GCF_001723895.1 Crocodylus porosus | reverse complement strand
CACAGAGCCCAGGCTGCTCCCAGCAGGCAGCTGGGAAGCTGCAAGCCGTGCTGCAAACAGCTGCTCCAGCCACTCCAGCACCTTCCAAGGTAGACAGCGTGGTTTTTTTGGCACTCCGGCCAAAAAACATTACCCGCCCCTGGTCTAGATGCCTGCGGTTAGCCCATGGAGCAGCTATGTCAGATGCTTTAAAGCTGGCTCAGGCCTCTCAGAGTAGCTGGACCCACAGCCATGAAAGGAGAAAACGAGTGTCCTTGAGCCAAGGCTACTATGATGCTAGGAATGGAGATTTTAATTGGGGCATGGTGTTCATCCTGCTGTTTAATTGCCACATCTTAGGAAAGGATGATAACGACCCAGCTAAACTCTACAACCCTTTGCACACACTTGCATGTCTGCCACTTCTTGGTTGGTGTGATGCCCATTCTCCCAGTACTGGGAAGAAGCTACGTTTCATGGTACGGCAGTGGTGCGTGCAAGTTTGAATATGGCGATTTTTATATTCACCATCTCTAAGTGGCAAAAACACCCTGGCAAACTTGTGTGTTACTCATGTCAAAATCAGTTTCTGGTGGCTTACATGTCAGGACAGATGACAGCCAAAATCTATGGACTTATTCTCAAAATCCCTGTTCAGCTACTGCTTGATCCTGAGGCAGAGTCCCTCAGGTACTATAACTTGGGCATTAAAGATCCCCTGGTACCCAAGGGGCTGCCAGGCATGGTGGGGCTAAGCAGCTTGGGACCTACAGTTCACAAATCCCTCCACCAGAGGAGCGCGTCTTACTGGACTCGACTTCCTAGGACATTCAGGGCAGCCGCCACCACTCCCTTTTTTATGCAGAATCCCAGTGGTGAGGGATGTGTAACCTGGGCTGGAGTTGCTCCTAGGAGGAGCAGTGGGAGAGGGGCTGTGTGCAGGATAGGGGGTTCACCCTTGCTTCTGCTCCCTGGTCCACTCGAACAGGGAAGGCTGGCATGCCTGAATGGGGCAGGGTGGGAATTGGACATAGGACTGGGGACAGCCAGGAGCTCATGCTCCAAGTATAGAGCTATTGGAGAAGGGGGGCAGCACTGCCCTGCACTATTCCTTCTCAGAAGTTTGGGTTTTTTTGAGAGAAAGGAATGAGCCCTATCTGAAAGAGAAGGCTACAGATGCTGCCTGCAAAAGAGCATGAGCTCAGAGCCAGGGTACTTCCCAGCAACAATGGATAAAGCATCTCAGCCCTACTAGGGGAGGGGAGAATATTTAAGACACAAGTGTTTGCTATTGACCGAGGACAAAAATAGTATGCTGGCTTTGGGGTTCCCACGGAGATGCCCAGCCCCTGCTACGCACTGCACAGGGAGCCTGCACACCTAGCAGGGCTGCGGATTGTGCTGTGGGGACTGCAGACCTGCCAGTTGGAAGTCGTGATGTTGAACATGCCCATACAAGTCTTTTTTGTGACAAAGAGTAGTGTGGCAGATCACAGTTAAACAGCTGTAGCTGTTACATGAGCCAGCTCACATCGCTTGCTTTCTTTAAAAGCCACCATGGCCTCGAACACTTCATTCCGAAAGGTCTTTAGAGAACTTAGAGTTTCAGTCTTTACCTCAGCGAAAGGAAGTAAAAAAAAAAAGACAAGTTATTTTAGCAGATAAGAGGCTTGGACGAGACAAGTGGGCAGCAACAAGCGGGGAGGGGGAGAAAGGAAAGGGATGCTGTTGTCCTTGGTATGCCTTCCCCTGTCATTTTGCTCCTCCCTACCTTCTTTCTTTGAGTGGTAGGGAGCTCAAGGCATTTTAATTTTGAAGGGGAAGTTAAAGCATCACTTAGCTTTTAAAGATAAATTATTCAAGTGCTTTGTTACTTGAAGGCAATATTTTAAAATGAAATTACTTCTAAGGATGAAGCAAATAGCAGAAGCACAGATCAGACAAACCCTTAGATGCTTGGTGCATCAGTAGGAATCCAGTTTTTAAAAGAGTCTAGATATCTTCTTCTGAAAAGTCTTTAGTGACCCAATACTTTTTTTCCGCCCGGCACCTTGAAGTAACACTCAAAGCAGCATGGAAGGAAAATAATTTTAGATTGCTTACTACCTTGCTGTAGGACAGCTAGCTTGTTTTCTGAACACCTTTGCCAGGCATCAAAGTTCCCACAGACATTTAAGAAGGATGAATTAGCTGAATGCTTGAGGTCTCTTCCTACTCAGTTCCTCTCAGATTGTCAGCTAGGTGTGTAATAAAACTCATTATCCCAGCTAGCCCCTTGCCACAGTTAGCCCCTCTGAGTGACAGCAGATCTTCTGAAAGCCATTTAGATTCATTTACTCTGCTAAAAAACCTCCCAAGACTGTCTGTATAGGAACTATGTGACTAAGGAAAACAAAACTTAAATAACAAATAAATAAAGCATGAAGTTATTGAGGAAAGCCTACAATTAAGCAATATCCCATGTTTATCTGTCTCGAACTATGAATCAGTTTAAGGGTAATAAAAATATTAAGATGTGAATGCTGAGGTTGTAAGAGACAAGAGAGAGTAAAGTACAACAACAGAGCAAAAAATGATTTAAAAAGAAATACTAGATGAATAATTCAAGAGGAAGTGATATGTTCAGGAAGCCTCGAAAGCATCTTCAGCTACAGCTAGCCCAAGGTGAACTGCAATCTCACATCAATCTGAATAATTTTCTGGGCAACTTGAAAAATTATGATAACTCAAGGGGGCACCTTTACTGAACCATTTGTAATTGGGGCAACAGGAAGGGAAAGCATTAGTAGTCTCTGCCATACAAGGGTGAAAGAAAGGGAAAATTGAATACATATCCATTCCCCCATAAAACCATCACTCTAGGCAAATGTACCTAACTAGCAAGTCTAATTCTTTTGAGTCACGGTCATACAACTTGCCCCACCTCAACCCCTTTTCTAGGAGCTACTGTAGTTCTATACCAAGTTACCCAAGTCCCTTTCACTAGAAGTCCTTTTTTATGCCTGTGCACAGCTGTAGTTTCCCTAGAGCAGAGAAGATTTGTTCCAGCTGAAGCCTCAGTTCAGTCAGGTTGTTGCAAATCATTTTTTCTGAAATATGCATTACAGCATGACCATAGCATTCCCCAGCAAACAAAACAGAGCTCTAGGCCATCATAGATAGCATCAGGGATTATCAGAAAGGAAAGTTACTTGCAAGCACACTTTTTAGTACTGTAGCATATGGGCAGCTTAGATGTGGCTCCTGAAGAAAGTAATATTTAAAAAACATATTAGTATTTGAGCTGAGGCACAGGGCACAGATCATGGTCTCTAGGGCATACACATCTCTAACTTGTATCCCATGGCTATCAGCAACATCAAGACTTCAGTTTGCAGCTAGAAGAAGTTGAAAGTTTGGCTACCCTGGTAAACGATTATAGATGTATAAGAAAAATACATACGGTGTGAAAAACTTCGTATCCAGGTAGATACACTACATACAAGTATAGTATTGGGTGCTTCAATGTAGACAGTGCATGCTATGGCTTTCCTTCTGCAACAGAAGAGCCAGAAAGTTACAAGCTAATTCTTGCTTTTCTTCCATCTTCCGGTTGCTTTTAATTCGCTTAAAGACAGTGAACACCTGGGGGAGAGAAGGCAACCTTAACCCCATGGCATTTTGGGAAGTAGTAATTAGGGGGCTGATTTTTCTAGGCAACCTTTTTTTTTTTTGCAAGCTCTTGCATCTTCAACATTTTTAAAATGGCTAATTATTGTAATCAAAAGGTACAACAATGATGTACCAGATCTAATTTTTTTGGTTGAGGGAGCTCATTTAATAGGATTGCAAAAGGGAAAGGAAGTCTGCTGAGGCAGGAAAGAAGGGAAGAGAGATGTGATGAATAATTTGCTGTCTAGATTTTTTCATGGAGTTAGGGATTTGATGAAGTCAGTGCAAAATAAGTTCTGTTAAATATTTATTTTTGGATTCGGGCCTCAACACAGAAGAATCAACAGAGCTCTCATTAGAACCTGACTGCAGGCATATGTTAATGTAGTTGGAATCAGCACCAGAAGCAGTCCAGATTAAGTGAAAGTGAAAGATGGCAAACTGTATCTCATTGCTAGTTGGCTGATTAGAAAATTCTCAATTGAGGGAAGAGATCCACCTGTCCATTAGGATATCTGGTAACTTACTACCAATGTTAATTTTGGGATAGGTTTTCAATCTCCTTGTAAATAGAAGGTGCCTCTTGTCTTTAAATGATGCAGCTGAAACTGGGAAAGTATAAAACTCAGCGCTTCTAACAGTCCTGAGGCTGTCAGAGCTAACATGAAGCAAAATGTTAAAAACAAGATGTTAAAAGGAGACCTTCCGTGTCGGGGGGGATAAAAAACCTCTCTGTTTCAGTGATCCATAGCAAAACACACAAATCTATTTCTCAGCCCAAGAGTGTCACTGCGTGACAACAGGAAGCAGAGAATCGGCCAGCATTAGCCCTCTACATCTGAAGGGTGAACAGGGTTATCATCATCTCTGGACTCCTTTGCTTGCTGCAGCGTAAAGATGAATTGCGAAGAGGTTCTTGTCTTTGCAGTCTGCTTTGGGGAAAATCGAGAACTCTATTTTGAAGGTAATATTTGTCTTTTATTATACGTGTGGGCCAGTGCTGTAATTTCTGTGCAACAAACCAAAACTGGCCAAGCAATTGATTCCATTGCTTGAGCTGACCTCCCTGCTGCTGTAGCCTGCTGCTCTACTTCCCTACACCCTTCGGAGCAATTCCCACTTCCTGCAATAACACACTGTGCTTCTGGGGAGGCCTGGGTTCCAGGCTTCCTCAGTGCTCCTAGAAATGTCACCAAGAAGCTAGTGGAGCCCAGTTTCTGGAGCTTCACCTGCACCAACCAAGACTAATCTGATCCGTTAGAACACTGGATAGTTTAAGACTGTGTTTATTTTAATCCTCCAGTTTCACATCAGTCTTCTCCTAAACCTCAAGCTAGACTACTACTACAGGTGCAGTTCCTTGCTTGATGGGACTTCAGTAGCTTTTACAGCCTCTTCACAAATAGGAGGATTGTTGGGGCATGGGGAGGGGTCTAGTAGAGGGTGCCTGTTCATCTCATTGACTGAAAGTGGCTAGAAAATGATCCATTTAGAAGCAGCTTGTAACAGCCTTTTCTTTCTTGTCATTGCTTGTTTGGAACCAAGATGATGAAGGTAAGTCACTTAATCATATAACTAAATAAAGTAGTAACTAGTACAGAACTAACTTTCATCCCCAAACCCACCAACTAATTCCACCCAATTTAGCACGAAGCAATAGGTAGTGACTTGTTCTTACACCTGCTGTTAATTTGGGTGTGCAAGTCCAATCTTGCAGAGCTCACTGTTAAGCAACTCCAAGTGAAGTAGAGGCCCTCTGGGCCAGGTGAGCTGCTCTAGCAGCAAAGCTTGGTTCATTCAATGCGTGACAGAGCAGATAGGATTGCTCAGTACAACTACATGGGGAGGGCAGGTCCACTGCAAGGGAGAAGAGCTCGAGGACAATGTGGACACAAGAACAAATGGATGTAAATCAATTTAAAGTGCAAGTCAGAAGGGGGTTTCTGTCCATCAGAGAAACCAGGTCCTAGAACAACCTGTGATGGGAGGGGAGGTGATATCAGGAAAAAAAACCCAGTAGCAACAAAATAACTGCTCCAACACAGCTGACTGGGTTAAAGAAAGAAGTTCAGGGAAGGGGCTCAGTGACTTAGGGGTGGCCTCCTGTTCCAAAGCCTGGGTGCCTATGATTGAAGAAAGGTATGCCAGAATAGCGGGTTTGGGAAAGGGAATAAACATCTCCAATTTCTCCCCTTAAAGTTGACATTGCACTGGATGAGGAGGGGAATAAGACAATGTATAGGAGAATGGCTTCCCTTCCCACTGTGCAAATGCTGGCTCTCCAGACACCTGATGCTTGGGAACAACTCCCCATTTCTCCTGCTCAGGATACCAAGAGATATAGCACAGTCTCTGTTTTGCTTGAATATTATTCCAGCACCGTACCTTCCCATTTATACTTCTAGCTCTTCTGTATACAGAAGATGTGCTGATGTGCTCATTTAAAGCTAAAACTAAACCAGCGCAACGGGACTTTCCATTTAATGTTTCCACAGAAGTTCTGGAGTGCGACTCCCTGAGGAAAGAACAGTGCATCTGTCATCAAATCTTTCGAAACATCAACAGTCAAATACTCGTTGTGCGATCAGATTCAAATGTAGGGGTATTCGAATCTGTAGCAGACCAGGAGGTGAAGCGTGGTATGTGAAAATTCACCTCTCTCTCTAATCACCAACTCACACTTTCACTCCACTCAACCTTTTGCCTTGTGGTATCACTGAATTCTGAATCTAAAGGGCAAGTTATCCAGCTCTTAGGGCTAAAAACATAACTCCCACTGCTAGAAGCCATAGCTTGTTCTGAACAACTTGGAGGAAAAATGCAGTTACCTAAAGGCCTTTCATCATCTCCTCAAAGATGCTGCACATTTCATGTCAGCGAGGAGAGCACAGACTCGCTTCCCAGAGGGAAGTAAAGATCAGAAATGGTACCTGAGGGCAGACAGAAGACCAAGGGAATTCCTCATCAAAAAGTTACTGAGAGCCACATGCATGCAAAAGGAATGAGGTCCTACAGCCTAGAATAAAGCTGGGGGCTAGGAAGGTGCTGCAAAGCCACACTGATGGGCCCCTCCTCTCTGTTGTGCTGGGTGCGATTTGCAAGGTCCCCTTTTTGTTTAAACAAGACACTGTGAGGCACTAAAAGCTGTTCATTGCTTTACACTATATAGCAATAACGTTTCTTTGCTCATTCCCATTCAGATTTACAGAGGTCATTACTAGCAACAAATGTAACCCCTACCTACCTTATGGACCTGCACTAGATGGCTTGCACAACAAATTAAAGCGACCTAGCAACATCACTCTCTCACCCCCGCCCAGTCCTTTACCATTTGCTCCATCCAGCAGAGAAGTCCAAATGAATTGCATCAGCCATCCCAGGACAGGATACAAAACAAATACAGGCCCCATCTCTTTCCAACAAGTAGAAAAAGTGGCTGTTTGTGGTGCAATAAAGCACACGTGGAATTAAATTGCAGGAACTGGCTCCTTCCTGGGGGAATTTCTAACGGGAGCACTTTCTGTTTAGGGAGTGGAATGCTATTCACCATTCACTATTATGCAGACATGGGTGTGCCTGAGACTGGGCCGGCTGTAGCATTCAGTGTCCAGGAAGGTAGCAAGACTTACAGTATGTACTGCATGGATGAAGGCGGGAAAAGAATGGTTCGATTCCGGGTAAGTAGCTCCATTGGTTCCCAGCATTTGCCTCACTTAGTGAAGTAAATAAAACCAAGACATCAAACATGCTGCAACGAAGAATTGTTCCTGAACCAGTCAAGAGCTAGGTAACGAGTCTGACTTGGGAGTTGATCTTGTGCTTGCTCTGTTTCAGGAGGGAGAGCCTCCCAAGGACATAGAAGGAAAAAGTGACATCGTTTTTATTCAAAAGCTGTTTACACCGGGAGACGGAACGTCATTCAAGTTTGAATCTTGGCTGATGCCAGGATATTTCTTGGCCTTTGCAGAAGAGGGCAGCTTAATTAAACTGATTTTAAAGAGCTGTGTGAGTGGAGATGAAGTAGATGAGACCATGAAGATACATTTTGAAACTTAAACTAAACTAAAAATCACTCTAAAAACGCTGCTGTATCATACATAAGCTATTTCTTGGCTGCTTTCTTAAACAAGCAAACAAAAAAAGTATTAAACATTAACTTTTTTGCAACTTCAATAATGCAGTTCTCTTAAAATTTATTAAATTCTCTCTTTGGTCAAATTGATTCTTTTTTAAATTTGTTTGCAAAACAGCTGTTCATCCCTCCTGGTACCACAGATTTTACTGGCTCCCACGAGGCAGCCTTACCGTCTTTATTCATCTGAGAGTGCAACATGCATCTGCTTCCGCCTATGAACTGGTGTCGGAGGCTGAAGGCTTGCCTGGGCTTGCCCAGACAGCAGCCTGCCAAGAAACCCCCTCGGTTCTAGTTCGTAAACAAAACTCTCAAGAAAGCAGTGGAACCCATCCCCAAGGAAAGGTCATAGGACCAATGCGTGGGAAGGGACCTAGACAGATCATCTAGTCCAACCTCCTGCCATGGGCAGGAAGGAGCACTGGGGGTAGCAGGGGTCATAAGACCCCAGCCAGGTGCCTATCCAGTCTCCTCTTGAAGATCTCCAGGGAGCCTATTCCAGGCTCTGGCCACCCTTACCACGAAGTAGTTCTTCCTAATATCTAACCTAAACCTACCCTCCCTCAGCTTGTGGCCATTGTTCCTGGTGACTCCAGGATTTTCCACGCCCCAGGCTAGGAGGGGCAGGAGCTCTGCAGTTTGCAAACCAAGGCATGTGACTGGGGGGTGTCGGGGTGCTATTTAAGGGGAGTGGGAGGGTAACTGCCTGAAGGATGAAAACAGGAAGGACTCTGCCTGCAACGCCATAGACTCAAGGAGTTGAGGCTTGCTCCGACGTGCCCTTGAGCCTTGTGTAGTATTCTGCTAAGATCTCAACCTCTGGCAACTTTTAAAAGCAGTTTTTGAGACTGAACTACTTTGCTGAGCTTGTGCATCCCTGCTTACCTGTCACACCGGACCCACAAGCATTAAACCAAAAGGCAGTGCTCCAGAGCCAAAGCTACTATACAGTGGTGTCTTGTGGCTTAAGGAAGGGCACAGAAAGGAGATTTAAGCCTAGAAACGTGGCCTAAAAATCCAGACCTATGACACGGAGGATCTACACCTTCATTAATGCACTGTAATTATGGTGCATTAAATTTAGAACCTGTAATGACAGGAACTAAACTTAATGCACCATAATTAGCAAAAAGGGTCTTTTGTGACGTTAAGATGTGTTGTACACTAATTCTTAATTAAACTGATTTTAAAGAGCTGTGTGAGTGGACATGAAGTAGACGAGACCATGAATATACATTTCAAAACTTAACTGAAAAATCACTCTAAAAACGCTGCTGTATCATACATAAGCTATTTCTTGACTGCTTTTTAAAAACATAAGAAAAAAGGATTAAACATTAACCGCCCGCCCCCCTAGCCTGGTGTGTGGAAAATCTATTTTTCCTTGTGGTTGGGACAGGTTTTGAGAGCAAAATGAATGGGTTCCACTGCTTTCTTGAGAGTTTTGTTCATGAACTAAAACTGAGTGGGTTTCTTGGCAGGCTGCTGTCTGGGCAAGTCCAGGCAAGCCTTCAGCCTCCGACACCAGTTCACGGGCGGAAGCAGATGCATGCTGCACTCTCAGATGAATAAGAAGACCATGAGGCTGCCTCGTGGGAGCCAGTGTACTGCGTATTAGAGCATTAGCATGGGTTTTGCCTGTCACACTAATGCACAGTAGAATTAGTCTACTCACACGGATGCATCCAGAGAGACTCAGTACAGGCCCAGCTGGCTTAGATACTAGGAAGCCCAGCACTGCAGGCTTGATAATTGTTCTAAAAGGAGGGATCAAACCGGATTGTAACATCTGTGCTACTGAGGTAAGGCAACAAACACTTCATAAAGTGCAAGTGGTTCACATCGACAGGGTGAGGGAGAATCATAGAAAATGAAGGTTGAAGGGACCTCAGGAGGTCACATCTAGCTCACCCCCCTGCTCAAAGCAGGACCAGCCCCAACTACATCATCCCAGCCGAGGCTTTGTTTAACCAGGGCTTAAAAACCTCCCAGCATGGAGACCCCACCACCTCTCTGGGCCACCTGTTTCAGTTTTACTACCCTCTTTGTGAAAAAGTTCCCCCACCCCGACATTGTTCCCAAAAGTTTTTGAAGTCCTGCAAATTCATATTGTTTCTACTAGCCAATGATAAAGATTGCAAAAGGGGTTGCAGATGACTCATGTACAGATCTAGCACTTTTTACTGTACAAGAAGCGATAAAAGGAACAGAGAGCTGAGGCCAGACTTTTCCAGGCAGGAACAGTCAACTCTGACGTGAAAGGAGTGATTCAAAGTGTGGCAGGTCTTTGTGTCCTTTTTCTCAGATATTCTGACATATGCTCCTTTTAGACCACAAATATAAATTTTAAGTCAAGAAAGTGAGCAAAATAACAGGAAGCTGATCTAATAGGGATTGATATAAACTGCTGTGTTTGCCGGTTTGCCCAATGCAGCAAAGCACAACTTTTCTTCTTCAAGTGCTCCATTCATAGCGCTGCCTGCCCTGCATTAATGGGGGCTTGGAAACCTTTATACAACAACCCATATAACTGGGCAAGTTGGTGAAGATCACTTCCTCTCTTAGTCTTCTAAAAAAAAAAAAAAACAGAAGCAACCATAATTTGCCAGACTCATGCATCCCAGAAACAGGTTACCATAGCTCAGGTTTTTGATTCATTCATTTATTTTTAAATATAGAAGAAATGACAGAGGATGGTGTTGGTTACAGACTGGCCAGCTCAAAGGTCTTTTACACTTAAAAGAAAAAAAAAAAAGTGCATTATTAGAACGCCATCGTACTGCAGAGCAGGTCGTGGCCAAGGAAGGGTCCATACCAGTAACTGCCTGATACTGCCAAATGAATTGGAGAAGATTTAGTGGGGGGTGGGGATGGGGGCAACAAAATGGGTTTATTGAACAGATAAACTTAAATAAACGCACTGCATGGTAGTGCTGACCAAAACATGCTGCTGGCATCAGACAGCAACCACGTACCCTCTTACCTTACAGGGATCCCGGTTTTCTCTGTTTTAAAAAAAAAAAAAAAAAGTCACAAGCTCTTTGATTAAAACCTCCAAAATCCATGTTTTTCTGCAATTCAAATGAAACACTACTATATATATGTATCAGCTGAATGCAATGTTTTATTGATATATTTACAATTTTAAAGCACTCTGGAAACCTACCAGTGCCTCAGTCACTATAATAAGATATATTCTAAATACCAACACATTTTGGTGTTTGATTTTGGGTTTTTTTATCATGGAAAATTAGAGCTCCTCCTGCCCCCTTCACTCACCAGGGTGCAGGTCCAGCTGCGGCTATGCCCTCCCTGCTTTGTTGCACTGAGCAGCCCTGATATGCCAGTGCCCCTGACTCCCCACCCACAGCCCTGTTGGTGCCGCCCCCCACTCCCCACAGGGGGCCCATGCCAGAGGGGGTCCTCTGTTAACAGGGTTACAGGGCCAGGAACCCAGGTCTGCAGCCCCCTGGCTCCACTCCCCCCAACCCACAAGCAGTGCCCAAGACCGCAGCCTGCAGGAAGCAGCAGCTGCTGCAGCTGGAGGAGAACCCAGCTCCCCCTCCTCCATGGGTGGCACAGCTGGAGCACAGCAGCTGCAGACTCCCCACCCTGCTGTCCTTCTACTGGGGGCTCTGTGGTCTTAGAATGAGAAAAATCGATGTTTTCCTGTGGTGAGCAGAAAACCCCGATCCCTGCTTATGAAGTTAGAATAATATCAAGCACCGCAACCAAGCTAATTCCCAAAGCGGGGAGAAGGAATTTTGGGATCAGACTAAGCATGCATTGGCTGATGAATTTAAACATAGAAAGATGAATCAGTACAGACCTCACTGGAATCCCCTTGAACATACTTAGGAAAGAATGGGCCAGGGAGCTGGGTGTGGATCAGGTTCTCTCACTTACGAGAAATCATGGCACACATGGTTTGAGTTTCATAATAATGAGAAACTGCTTATGGCTCCTAAGACTTAATCTACATCAAAACACTCTTTCATCCTATAATTAGATGACATTCAACACCACATTTTCTCAGCACACTCAAACATCAAGTAAGAGTGAAAACCGGAGTCTATGCTTTGGTTTTAAAACAGTTACACCAACAGCAGGAGCAGCAAGAATACTTTAAAATGACTGGGGAGAGAGAAAAAAAAAATGCATCATGGACAGACACACAGTCTTCTGTAAATTCTTTATTGAATGGATTAACAACAAAAAAGTGTCCCTTTTTTACACCAACTTTCAGGGCCCGCTCAGTTACATGAGGCACGTTGCGCACACACTTGATGTAATCTCAGGAACAATGATTCAACTTTCCACAGGCACATTTTCTTTGCAAAATCATGCTGCAACCAACTTAGCCAAGATGCTATTCTAATGGGTAACAGGTTTCAGCCATATGGAATTATTGCTGATGTAAGCCTAGTAATTCACCCCAATTTACACCTGAAGCTTTGTCAGCATCCAGATCACTTCAATCTATTCTTCTCTCCTAGCAAAGTGCCACTGAGCTCTCTTTTTGGGGTTAACTAACTGCCTGTTCCCACCCCCGCCACTTTGAAAAAAAATTAATTGCTCCCTCATTGAATGCTTTAATAACTAGATGTTGAAGCAAAGGCAGCAGTGAACAATCATTTTGTGCTGGAAGGTTGGTGGTAGGTTAGAGGCTCCACAGCATAGCCACCGCCTTGCAGATACCCACGTCATGATAGTTGAAGTAGCAGAGGCCTGAGAAGGTCAGAGCAGACAGTACATGCAGAAATCCTTTGGCCACTATAGGCGATACCTCCCCATGGACGTAATCAGTTATAACCTGATCAAGACCCCTGAGAAAGAGAGAAACATACTGAAAACAGAACATAGCAATCCCTGGGAACATCTGCCCAGCTTGCCTGAGCACTTTCTCTGGAGGAGCCAACGGCCTCCAGCAATTCTCTATCAGCATTTTACAAGCAAGAATTGGGCCCCAGCTCCCTCAGCCTTCTCCTGCATCACACAAGTTCTTTCAGGGAAGCTGTGTCCGCACCCCACAGCCAACACAGCCCTGCCCACAAAAACTGCAGGGGGATGCAGCTCTGTCCATGCAGCTCCTGTTGTTCAAGAGACCTGGAGCAACTTTGGCAGCAGGCCCAGAAACAGGGCGCCCTCAGGCTCTCACATTCCTCCAGCAGCCAGGGCTCTCTCAGGGAGCACTTTGCCCTTCTGAGCACAGTGTTGCGTGGGTGTAAACCAAACCTGGTGGTTGTGTTTTGCAACCAGACTAGTGTAGGCAAGGGTCTGGTGCTTGCTGCTTTTTGCTGAGGTAAGATCCATGCTCCACTTTGCAGGCAGCTAGGGACAGAGGACAATTCTAAAGGTAACTTGAGCAGCAGTATCTAGGATACAAGCTGCTTTATACAGCTCCTTCAAAGAATACAATATCCCTCACAAGTGGCAGTGATGGTCTGAGACCTGCTGGTTGCACTGCAGAAGAGATCAGAGGAAACCCTAAGCTTCCTGCATACAAGTGGCATTGCCCAGAAACATGTGGGAAGTCCTGAGATTTTGTCCTCTCTCCTGATCTCTGGCAAGGCCAACCAAGCCTCCAGCATCCTTTAAGATACCTCTCAAATGGCAATCCTGAAACTTCAGCAGGGATCTTGGCTGTCACCTTGCAGGAGACAACTGAGCAGAGGTTTTCTACGCTACTGAAGCACTGGCCACAACCCAACAGTCACACCACTTCATTGTCAATTGTCACAAACTATGTGAAGTCAGCTGGCTTTGTTATGGATTCTGATATGGGTACATCAGCTGGACTAAAGTTAAGGGCTGCCCATTCTGTTTGCTATAACTGCCAGCAGTCGACACCAAAAAAGCCGCTGAATGGTCCAGTGTCACAAAAAGTGTATTTTTCTGAAATAATAGTTACGACTACACTTGAAACTTTCCTTGTTGTCTCCTACCGCATCATGTTTCCATACAGGAAGCAGAAAGGGGTCTGGCATTTTCCTTCTGGATAAGGCTTTCTAACATGGGTGCACCAACACAGAAGCCTGGTGGGACCTGGGACACACCCGAGATTGAAGAACACTGAGCCAAGAGGTCAGCAGGCCCTAGAATCTTCCTGCAAGGGTCAGCCTGGCAACTGATCCTTTATTTCATGTTTCAGTTATCCCTTGCCTTTGTGGCAGGATTACATCAACATGAACTTGAATGCCAAAGGCACAGGAAGTCTGGACTGGCAGGCACTACCCTGGAAAAGGCGTGAGCTGATTTAGGATCAAGAGTGTTGTGCATTTACTGGATCCCATGACTTGCCTCACGGCAGCCAGAAGCCCAGACATCTTGTCTGATCCAGGTTAACAAGCCATCGTAGAGACCTCGCAGCATGCAGTGCACTAAAGCAGGTGCCACGAGGGGAAAACAAAGAGGAAACTTGCTGGGTCTGCTTTTCCAAGACATGAGTTTTGTCACCTTAAGATCACCAAAAATAAGGGAAATTGAAGAAGTCCTTAGTGTGGCTATCACAGAGACACAGGGGAGGAGGTGGGGAAGTCAAGAAGCCAAAAAGAAGTAGACAAATGGGACACTCAATACTACAGCTCAAACAGCTAGAGCTACACAGGTAGCAGATCAGAGCCATGGATCTGCACAGCATCCACAGCTGTCTTGCATACTGCTCCACAGAGCTCAAAGTGGTCAGCGTGTAACTCAGTCATTTGACTCTGCTTCATGTGGCACAGTCAGCCAGCAGGGTTTGTTCACCCGGGAAAATTACTGGCCAGCAAAGGGAATTTACAGCACACTGGCCTCTCATACCAATGCTCTCAATGTCTGTTCAAATGCTTTTGTGCTATACAGCTTACCCCCCGCCAAAGCAGAGTCACTTGCCTCGGTTTTACTGGGCGCTGAAAGTGGCCACACATGGAGTTAATGTGCAGTGGCTAGTGGCCTTAAGTCTACATCCTAGCTTACTGCACTGCAGTTTCCCTGTACAAGCAAACCTTGACCTGCCAAACTGGGTGCAAGACCCTAGTGACTTAAGGTTTCTCATGCAAATTGAACTGGGTGTTTACACCAACTCGCAGAGTGAGTCAGCATTGCCCTTCCTGGAGTGCTTCATAACAGTACGAGGAGAGCAGAAATTTCTTCCTGAAGGTCTACATTCAGCTGGGTTTTCAGCAGAGTCCCAGAGCTGAGAGCCAAGGGAGAACAGAGAGAGGAGAACAAAGCCCTGGCACAGCACTGGCCATCAGCACAGCCTCTCCCATTTGTCACCGACTTGAAGATCTCTTCCTTTGAAGGTGTTCTGCCAGGGTGGGGTTGTACTCACACTCCCAGCCAAAAGTGGAAACTGTAATAAAACTCCTGGGCTGTAGCCAAGGGTGATAAGATCAAGAGTCCACAGCCACAAGGAAGAGGGAAAACACACCTGATGCATATGAAGCAACAGCACAGGAACCCCAGTGCTGCAAAGCTGGTATTTTTATTTTAGCAACAAAAGGCTTGGCTGCCCTGCAGGAAGCTAAGGTCATAGCTCTGTGGCAGCAAAGAGTAAAAGGTGTGCTCTTCACTTGGATTAAAAACAGCAGTGGGTAAAAGACAACTTGGGTTTAAACTCAGATTGGCAGATCAGGTTAAAGAGGAGCTGGTGGTGGATTCTGAGTACTGCTCTCTCTACCCAGGTTTGCCAGCCACAGTTCAAAACACACCTTTTGCCACTGCATGTGCAGGCGAAGATTTAAGACCCTGTGGCCCATGCTTTAGAAGTGGGAAGTTTCTTATTACCACACGAATTTTCCAGTGATGAGACACTATGAGCAAGTGATGTACTTGATTTTCTAGAAGACAAGCTTTGGAAGAGACAAACCAAACACGCATCTCTATTGCACAAGGTTTGGGGGAAGTCCCTACCCGATTGTTAAGAGGGGCATTTTGCTCCCGATTTTTCAGTATTGAAACACTGTCTTGCTTTCTGTAAGGTCAGTGTAAGATTGAAGGACTAATCAGAATGCAGTTGGCCACAGCATGCATGCACTTTCCCTCCAGGAAGCTCCAAGAGGCAGGATCCTGGTACCAAACCACATTTTAGATCAGTGGAACTTTCCACAAGTCTGTTGAGTCATGTTGCAGAAATGCAAGATGCAGATACCTCCTCAGGCACGTGCAGAGTTGCTGTGGTTAGAATTTCTCATGGCCCCATCATTGGTGAAATCCTTCCCAGAGAAATTACATTGCAGCAGAACAAACAAGCGGAACCCACATTTAAGCTCTCCAGGGAAAGCCCTCACCACTGTCAATGAGCACAGGGTTTGCTGGCATAACTTTGAAAACACAGAGAATTGCTCTCACATGCCTGGCAGACAGAGCCCCCTTCATCCCAGAGCACCGTGACATGCTTTTCAACCTGCTGCACAAAGTAGATCCAATTGGTTGTAACTGATATCTGGGGCACTGTGTGGTTCCACCACTCAAGGTATCTGGCCTACCGTACAAGTGCCTGCATGGCCAGGTAGGCCAACTGCCATCCTGGGCATGTGTCCAACAAGATGGAAATGCAGCCAGTGAAGGGGGGACATTGCTAGATGAACCTATTCAGTTAATGCAGTTAACAAACAGCTACCCCACATGGGCCAAAATACATGGATGAAAGATCAGGCGCTCACTAATGGATCACCTGTGGTCACTAAGCCCTTCACCATGCAGGTGCCAAATACCAACGATCCTGGGCTACATCAGAAAAGCATGGAAGGTTGTACTCTGCTTTAGTTTCCATGCTGCTCTTCACAACACAAGCAGAGACATGTCCAAAGGTAACCACGGAGTGTATTCTGCCTGGCTAAAGTACCAAGGTAGCTTCTTTGAGTACCCGAGGGCCCAATTATTCTGTAAGCAGGGAGCTCATGCTAATCTGGGCATCCTGCCACCTAGACAGACAAGGTACCCTACAGCTGCAGGGAGAATCGCTGTGTACCACAGTAACGGCAGTTGCAAAACTCCACTTTTTGAGGGATTTCGTCATCCATGTTCATGTCATCATGGACACAAATGCCCTGCTTCAGGCAATCTCTGCATGCATGCCTCCACAGACATCAAGCCCTGCCCTGGTTCAATCCCAGCGCCACCAAGAGTCGCCCAATACACACAGACAGGCCTTCTACCAGTCTCCTCCAGGTTAAAAATCCAGCAGCACTTGAACAGCTGCATTGTGCATAGCAGGAAGTGAAAAACCCTGCACCCAACTGAAACTGCAGAAGGAATTCAGCCAAGTGAAAGGCAATAAAACAAGATGGACTCTGGCCAAGACTCCAAGATAAATATCCTGACTCAGAAGCACACAGATTCCTCAAGTGTACAGATACCCATGTCTTTGATTTTTCACTTGGCCCAAAGGAGAAGACCTTGGATAACATAGAGCCCCAAGGCTAAGCTGATGCCTTCACTCTGCACCAAGGCAGAGGGAAGAGCACCCCTACCGG
Organism: Crocodylus porosus; assembly: GCF_001723895.1. Classification (NCBI taxonomy): domain Eukaryota; kingdom Metazoa; phylum Chordata; order Crocodylia; family Crocodylidae; genus Crocodylus; species Crocodylus porosus. The sequence continues at coordinate 11,005,671 of NW_017728936.1, read as the reverse complement.
ACCCCGGGTTTCTTTGGAAGGATCTCACTTCAGATCAGATTCTGTCCTGGTGCTGCTTTCATGGGTGTGGTCAGAACCTAAGATCCTACATAAACTGTAAGACAATGAATGCTAGGCAGGCGCAGTTAACAGTCACAGAACCGCCTTAGGGTTTCTATTGCTTGTAAAATGTGGAATATGGAGAGAGCGAAGTGTAGGAAATTGAGGAGACAAGAGGCAGCCCCATAATGAGAACACCTATCCTGCCCTATACCTGAACAGGCAGTGCCACAGGAAGGCCCGAGCTGGTGCAAGTCTGGTGGAGGCTATAAGAGGCCAGCCCCTAGGACTAAGGGAAATGAGTTTTTGCATTTTACCAGGCATTCTACGTGAGTCAGAAAACTGACATTAAATGTACTGCTTGACTCCATCTCTCACCACAGCTCTGAGCCTAGAGAAAAGCTCTGGTTATTGGAACAACCACAAAAACCTTCATCTCCAGTTCTGCCAGTCCTCTGTGCTTACCAGTGACCATGAAGAGGGAGGACAAAAGCCAGCGAATAGTCCACGACAGGTCCTGGATACATATAGGCCGCAGGCAAGAGACCCAGCAAGATGACACTGAGAACTCGCTCGCCTGCCCAGTGAAGAGATGCAGCCTTGGAGGGGGCTGGAATAAAAAAAAGCATTTTCAGAGTGTAATTTCTGCTTGCAGGGTTCCAAACCAAGCAACGGCTCCTCTGTCCGAGTAGTTTCACATATGCTGCTTAGCCGGGCAATGCTAGGATGCCTTCAACTTACTTGTCTTCCGTATGGTCTAAAATGACACACTGGCAAAAGCCCTCCTCCCCGTGCCTGTCGGCTTTGCACAAAGGAAAGTTCCATCTGTTAGAACAGACTGAAAATGCAACAGCTGAAGTCAAAGGGAAAGAGACCTTTTAGTTTTGTGGCCTTCTGTTCCACAACAGGTCCCAGTACACCCACCAAAGGACAATCATAAAGTGGTTTGTTCTAGTGCTTAGTCACAAACTGCTTACAGCCACAGACCTCACTGGTTCTACTTTCCTATTCCTGCTCAGAACTTCATGAAAGGAGAGGATGAAAAGCAGGGTCATGTCTGGAGAAAACCCAACAAGATGCTTGGGCTGCACTTTCAGTTTTGCTCCCAATTCACTGTGCAGCCCAGGGCAAGCCACTGACCTGCTCCATGCTGCAACTTCTTAGTGAAGGCAAAATTACAAAGCATCGATTGTGAAGTTGTGTCTAGAATATAAGACATGCATTGGAGCACCTATCTAAATATTTGACTTCGAACAGTCTAAAACCATAACGTCATACAGAGATTTCATTTGAATTGTACCAAAAATCAAATAAAAACATTTCTCCACTCTTCAGGGTAAAGGAATTCAGAACATTTTTGCTACAGCGCTGGAATGAAAGTACTTGCAATAAGGCAGCTGTTGAGAGGCAAGGCTTGTGAACTAGCCGTTACCATACCACCCAAGGAAGGCCTACCACTTTTGTTCTGCTCCTGTGAGCACAGTGTTCACTGAACACTGGTTTTTCTGTGTGCTCTAACAATAAAACATCACTGGGAAATTAATTTTATCCTATGAAAAAGAACACTGAATTTTTCAGCCCTACCAAACAGAAAGCATCATTTTAAAAAGGAGACGTGAAATTTCAGGCAATACCGATTTCCACACAACAGTCAAAGGAAATGCCGCATACATGCACGGAAAATTTTACTCATTTAAACCACACCATTTACAACACAAGGGGGGGGCAGATGATTGGGACCAACCATAAAGGGGAAGCCCAAATATCAACTAAAACAACCCAAAAGCTGATGTTCTTAACAGAATTTTTGCGCAGAGATGAACATGATTAGATGTGGTAGAGGAAAATTTAACCCAAAATCACTAGGTCTCAAACCCCAGGCACTCCTGCTTCTAATGACGTACCAACGGTATCGGGAGGTGTGTGGATTTGACGCGTCAGAGTCAGACGATCAAAGGCGGGTGGAGATGCAACAATGGGTCTGGTCAAAAGGATCTTACTCAGAAGAACTGTAAAACAGAACCAGGATTAAGTAATACATGCTTACGCCTCACCCAGAGTTAAAGTTAAAGCCCTGGAAGATTTATTGCAACAATCCACACTTGAAAAAAGAGTCAACAAACAAGATCTACCAGAGGCCATAAAGTTCTGCCTATGAGAGCCTGGAGCACTCCCCAAAACAGGGAAGCCAAGTTGCTTCCAAATTCAAGGGAGGACTTTCGGGAAGTGACTCACAATATTTACAAGGCTGATAACCACGCGTTCCAGGTTTTCCTTACCAATCATCTCACACTGGAAGCCACGTGCATCCAGAAGTTAAACAATCTCCAGCCATAACATTGCTTCAAGATGTCTAAAAAAGGGAAAGGCCATAACCACCCAGGTCAGCACCACAGATTCTGCAAGGGCGTCACAGGTGTCGGGGAAATCTCATCCTCCCCGCGGTGACAAGAGGTCAAGCGGAAGACACTGCTCTGCCTTCTCAGTACTGAGTTCCCACAGGCCAGTGCCGGGTCGAGGCCCTTGAGCAGCTGCGGCCTGGACGAGTCCCACGGGGACCTTGAAGCCAACAGAGGTTGGAGGAAGTGAGTCAGTGACATCGAGCCCGGGCAGCACACAGCCCCGCCACCGCTCTGAATGCCAGGGAGCAGGCACAGCTGGCGCTTCTTGCGCTAATGGCTCTGTGCACAGAGGCCCCTGGTTTCCAAGCACGTCGTCGTCAAAGGCCTCCAGAGAGGTGGCCGGGCCGCGTGCTCCCTGAACTGGGGCACTGCAGGGCTGCGCGGGGCGAGCTCCAGTTTGGGCTTCGAGCCTTTGGGGGACAACGGGAGAGAGACAGGAACAGGAGGGGAAAGACGCAGGGGCGCTTCAGAGCACGGGCACACGCACCTACCAACACAGGGAAACACACGAATGCACACCCACATGTACACGTACATGCAGGCACGCACACCCACACACACAGGCACGTGGAAGCACGAAGGCACGCGGGCACACCCGCCGTCCCCCCCACGCGAGGGCGAAGCCCCGGGCCCGGCACGGGGCGGGGGAAGTGGTGGGGTGGGGTGGGTGTCTCCGGGCGCCCCGCACTCACCACGCCCCACGGCCCGCCCCGGCCCAAGCCGGAGCCCCGCCCGCGCCCAGCTCGCCGCCATCATGATGTGGCCGTTCCTTCCCCACCGCGCCGCAAGGACACGGGAACACTCGGAAGCGGAAGCGCGTCCTGGCCTTGCACTTCCGGCGCGGCGAGCCGGCACTTCCGGTTCCGGCGGCGTGGCCATGGCGGAGGCGGGCGGGGGGGACCCCGCTGTGTCCGAGCTGCGGGAGCTGGTGGCGGCCGAGCAGCAGCGTGCGCAGTTCACGGCCCAGGTGACCCCCCGCTCCCGCGTGCAGTTTTGGGCGCTGCCGGGAAAAGCTTCCACCACCAGCCCGGATTTTTGACCTTATTTAAAGAAACCCCCCGGGTTGGATATGGGAGGCCCCGGAGCCAGGGACCCCTGGGCAAGCCGTCGCGGGGCGGGAGGGGCCGAGCGGGCTGTGAGCAACCGTCCCGCCCGCAGGTGCACAACTTCATGGAGGTGTGCTGGGACAAGTGCGTGGATAAGCCCGGCTCGAAACTGGACCATCGCTCGGAGAGCTGCCTGGCCAGCTGCGTGGACCGGTTTATCGACACGACCCTGTCCATCACCCAGCGCTTCTCGCAGATCCTGCAGAAAGCGGGGCACTGAGCATGGCAGGCTTTGGCCTCCTCCTTCAGCCCCAGCAGACTCTCGTCAGCCCCGGAGGGCGCCTGTGTGCTGCTGAGAAGGCGTTCCTGCCACAGCCCGGAGAGGCTCTGCCCCATGGGCGCGTCCGGTGCTTTCCGGGTTTTGCATAACCGTGTCGTGGGCGTGCAAGGTGCAGCTTAATAAACCATCAGGAATCCTCCTCCTTGCAAGTTCATGGCACGAAAGTCTCCTCTCCCCTTTCTTTAAATTTAGTGAAAGGAATATTCGCGTTGTCTGGAGTGGGGGGGAGTGGGGTCAGGTCAAGTAACTGCCCTAGCACCAAACTGCATTCTTTAAAGAAGATCCATGAATGACCATAATGGAAATAACTTCAATGCAACTAGGAAAGCAGTGAAAATGTTTTCTGCTTGCAGTACAACCACTGGCCTGGCTGCATTGGGCTAGGGCAGCGGTTCCCCAACTCTGACAAATTGCATGTCACTGATTTAAAATGATACAACCTTAAGTACCACCAGCAAATTTTTGTCCTATTAAGTCATCATGATAAGTCTGTGAACGTGTACCCCTGACAGGTTGTCTGCGTACCACTGATGGTACGTGTACCCCAGATTGGGAGCTGCTGGGCTAGGGGTATGAGAGCCAACAAGCAAATCTCATCAAAAATCAATTGCCCCAGGTATTTTTACAGTTTGGTAAAGCTCACTGCAGTATTTCCTCCACTTTGTAGCCCTGCCAGGTACAATGACAAGGGAGGCCCTGGAAATACAAACCCAGCTGTGAAATCAATGCAGTTAGGTCTGCCCAGAGCTTTGGGGTAGCAAAGTTGTACTGCAACTACACAAACAAATGCAAACCCTCGTTAGCGTCCCTGGATTAATCCTCATTATAAAAAGCTTGGCTAAATCTGTTTGCAAGGGACAGGAGGCATGGTACTCAGTTATTGTTAGAGGATGTTACAGAACAAGACAGAGCTGTCTCTGCTGTCAGAGTAAAACAGAGACTCCTAAACTTGGGCACTAAGGCCCAAAGGCAGGTATAATTTTATTTAACAGTCTAAATGTTAGTATTTTACATGCCTGCAAAAAAACCCCAAAGAAGAGTCATTTGAAAAGCCCAATTTATTCTCTTGGAGACTGTTGGTACCTGTTACATTACTAACGTGAACACCCACCGTCTCACAGGAACACACAAAAATTAAAAATTCTGTACTTAAGTCTCACAGAAAGAGACGCACCTTCCCACTGGCACCATTTTAGAATTCACTTAAAAATATGTTCAATGCCGATAGTGCAACACAATACAGAGCAGGAAACCTGGGGTTCAGAGGCAGGAGACCAGCCAAATACATGGGAGGTTGCCAGAATCAGACACTCCAGCTCAGAAGTGGGGAGAAGGGATAGAAAGTAAAGGGCATGTTCACCAAAGAACTGCTCTCATCTCTTCCTGACTCAATCACAGCAAAGCTCCAGCAGGCTCAGGCAGAGGTTCCAACAGCAGACACTGCTGCTTGGAGTACAAAGGAAGGCAAAATTCAGACTGTCCTGGGTAAAGAGGAGGTGGCCAAGAATGGGTAAAAGATCCTGAATCCCACTCTGGCCAGCCTATTATCCTGAGTAGACGCCTTGAGCTGGCAGGAACCCCCTTGGGATGTGTTCTTGGGATGAAGCAGGATGAAGCAAACCATGTTCAACACCGAGAGACTAGCTCATCAAAGCAGAGGTTCTGACATACTAGGTGCTCTCATCAATGGTTGTTAGGAGCAGCACAGTGGGATCAGTGATTCAGACCCAACACTCCATCCCTCCCCTAAAATATACCTAGAGCAAGGTCCACACTGGGTCCAGTTCAATGTGGGAAACTAGTATCTTCTGCAGCTGAACATTTCCTCATAAAAATCTCTGTACAGAGGAGTTATAAAAAATAAAACTTGAACATTTCTCTGGTGATGTATGAAAAGCTGCTGCATTGTTATTGCATAAACATGACTGCAGGCTGCAACAGAGGAGCGAGCTGCCTGGATCAGAAAAGACTTGCTAACCTTGCTTGGGAATCCAGGCAGCAAGAGGCAAGACCTGCCCAAGTGAGAGGGCTGCTTGTATGCTCCCTCTGAATCCCTGGAAACAAAGCCATAAATGCTGCCCTTCAGAGAGCAGATCAGAGGGAGCATGTTCAGAGCACAGGAAAAACTAGAGATGCCACACTACTGACTTCCCTCTCTCTCCCTTAGCCAACATGCAGGGAAGGCCAAAACATCTGTGTCTACTGGAGGCAGAGATAAGGAGGCAATTAAATAAGATGCTGGATCTGGGCCAACACAGGCTTTCTTTATTTGCTTCGGCAGTACCAGTCCTCCAAGCAGTTTGCAGATGGCAGGGCTGAAAAATCTCTGGGCCATCAGACATGCAGTCTGCTCCGTCAGCGAGCATCTCTCATCTTAGCTCCAATGGGATACTGCACTGTCTTCTCCCACAGCCCCGATGAGGTCCTTGTAGGCAGCAGAAGGCTCACCAAGTAGTCTCAGGGCTGAATTAAGCTGTCTCAGCTGGGTAAAACAGGAGCGATGTCACTGAAGCCAATGGTGTAAGACTCATGAGGTGACCATCAGGATCTCAGACAGGCCAACCTAGAGATGTGCAACACTTCGCATTTACACAGTATTCATCTGCCAAAGGTTCTTCTAATTAAGTTTCCCAAGACTGAAGAGGTAGGTAGCTGGAAGTGCCCCAGGGGCCCTGTCTGAAAAAGGGAGAAGCCTGTGAATGCCCTGCCTATCACCCGCAGGTAGAGCTTGTTTCCAAGACACCAGAGGCCCAAGGGGAGAAATTAGTTTGTGGACTCCCAGACTGAGAATGAGCAGAGCTTTTAATAGAACAGCCCGTCCCACCCTCAGTCCCTTGGAGCAGCCTGCTGGACTGCTCAGAGTAGGGGAGGAGAGCAGCAGCATCTCACTCTCAGGGAATACCTACACCCTGTCCCTGGTGTGTCCTAGTGGAGGTGCCTGGGGCCACCTCTGCTTGCATGCCTCCAACTTGGAAAAAACAGCAAAGCCATTGTGGGAGCCACTCCAGCACAGCAGCAACTGAGTGCTCAGGAACAGCCAACGGGGGGAATGAAGCAGCTTCACCACGGCAAGGCCGAGTTTAATGTGAGAGCAGGAACACCTGGCAGCAGCACTGAGGGAACTGTGCAGACAGGTCCTTACGCATTCAAGCAAAACCAAACCTGAGGAGGACCTCCAGGACACAGAGATTGCTCTCTTCCCAGACCTTGGCCACAATGATGGTAAAGGCAAAGAAAGCCCCTTCAACACCCTGATCATCAGGTCAACTCCATCAGGCCCACCAGAGGCCTGTCCTATCAGCAGACAGACCCGGAGGAACAGGCCACCAATGGGAAGGGTGGCAAGTTAGTCCTACAGAAAAGGCAGGTGCCAGGAAAATGGAGAGGAGTCTGGAACGAACTCCTGCTTTGGTCTCTGTGCTGCAAAAGGGTCACCCCACCTGCAGCCAAGTCCAGCCATATTCCCACACACTCCAGCCAGGGGCCGCCTCCTTACCTCAGCTCCCCAGGTGGGGCCATGTTTGTTATTTCACTGTGGGGAAAATGCTGACATGAGACATCTCTGTGGCTCCGTCCAGTGGCACCTCTTTTGTTACTGGCTTTGTGGGCAGGCTTTCAGTCTGTGGCCTCCACTCAGTTGCAACTCTGTATTGGTCATTACATGGTTAATAATGAAAAGAGGAACAAACTCCTCTTGTGAAATCCTAGTTTAAAAACCCCTAGAGCTGAACATTGCCAAAGCACCCATTTCCCTTTCACAGATTCTGGCAACTCTATGAATCAAAATTCAACTAAGTCACAATGGAATAAAAAAAAAAGTCCATCAGGAATTAGGTGGGTGAGCTTGAGACCTCACCTGAGGGACAGACACCTTCTCCCCAGAGCTTTCAGCTCTCCTGATTTCAAGGCAGAGAAACCCCATGGGAAGTGATCTGCAGGCTGACAGGAAGGTCACACCTCTGTGTCCCCAGGCCATGTTCATTCCATGGAGCAACGCTGGGACCAGAACGGTGGCCCGTGTTCTCCAACCTGCAATGTTCAGCCACAGCCCAAGAGTCACCCCCTCTCACTAGTCCTCATCTGAGCTCTCCTCTGACTTCTCATCAGCTGCCACTTTCCAGTTCTTCCTCTTGCTCCGCTTTTCCTGGATCTCACTGTGCTTCTCAGACGGGGATGTGTGTTGCTTCTTCCTCCTCTTCTTAGGCCGCTTTTCCCTTTTCTCCTCACATTCACTCTCCTCGGAGCTGCTGGTGGCTGAGCTGCTCAGGTGAGAAGAGTCACTTTCCTGGCCAGAGGAAGAGGCAGGGTTCCTTGCAGGCACTTTCTTGGACTTCTTCTTGTGTTTGCGCTTCCCTTTTTTGGTGCTCGAGGCCCCCTCCTGGGAGCACTCACTCTCTAGGGAAGAATCAGACGAGGCCTGGGCTTGCTCCCTTTTCTTTTTCTTCCGCTTTTTGTGTGACCTTTTTTTCTGCTTCTTCTTGTGTGATTTCTTCTCTTTCTTCCTTTTGCTGGACTTGTGTGCAGATTGTTTTCCAAGGGGCAGTTTCTTCTTTCCATTGAGAGCGCCGTGTTCATCCTTCTCCTGCTGGTCACTGTGAACATGAACAAAGACTGAAATAAGAAAAATGGAGCCCTGGGAGTGTCATGTACTGTCACTTTCCTTTTCTGAGCCCTAATCAATCCCATCCTCCCCAAACTGCTTTTGATACAGATAGGTGGCTCCACTGTTTGATGGGCTGGCTGCATTTTTAACTTCAGGGCTCATAAATAGCTCATCTCCAAATGATGTGGAAGGTGGGAGATGCCACTTCAAAAAGACACTTTAGCCAAGCACAGAAACCAAATATTCTGAAGTAACCTGATACTGTAAAACTTATTATTTGCGAGTCAGTGAGCATTAGACTTGATAATTCCACCATGCAGAGTTAAAAAACAAAAAATAAAAATCCCTGCTTCTTCCCCCCTCTCTTTTATTTTGTAGTCTTTTTGTTTTTGTCCAAATCATTTCAGTGCTGCTAGAGCTCTCCTTCTGTCTCATGGGAATTTATTGTGCTCCCTGTGTATTTCTAGGAGCAGAGGTATAGCAGACAACCAAAATTAGGGAATGTGGGAAACTGCCCAATGAGGAAAACACCCATCTGTGAAACATTTCAATTCCTGTTAATTCAGGGCTTAAACTGTCTGGCTACTACTGTGATTGCTCAGGGCTCATAAAAGGGAAGGATCTTCTCTCTGAAGAAATGGTACAGCTCAAGAGAGGGAGTTAAGGGGAGACTTTAAGCCTGAAAGTTTGTTTTTTTCTGCCTTAAGAAACAAATCCCCATCTCCGCTTCAAAATATTGTGATTGCTCTTTTGAATTAAAAACCCCACAGTAATGGATCAGCATTATCCAAGACACTGGCTTGCTAAATTTATAATTCTCCTTTGTCTCTAAAAGTCAATTTACAATCAACGTTGGGAATATAACATACAAATTTCTCTGTGTAGCTTTACTGCAGTAATACACTGGGCATTTAATGGCTTTACCTGTCAGTATCAAATTCCTCTGGATACAACTCTTTATAGCCGCTATGACCCCATCTGCAAGGGAACAGCAGGAAACCTCCATTAGAAACAAACTGGATACTCAGAAAATAAGGGCGCTGGAGAACAGGAGTCTCAGAAAGAATGGAAGTCAAGAGTCCACAGGGAGGAAGGGAGATCACCTTGTGTTTTCCCTGTTTGAGACAATAACCTGAAATCTCAACCCCACTGACATCCCCATGGCATGTAATTTATTTTGTCTTCCCAGTACTTCTGCACCATAGTGAATTATATACGCAACAGCATCATCACAAAATTCCTTTTGTGAAAAAGAAAAATAAAATTATGTGGCTCTCTATCCCAGTGGTAAAGTCTGTACACCACTGAATTTAACATCCAAGGCCTATTCAAGGACACAATTATGGCTACGTGGAGAATTTTATGGTAGCCAGTATGCCAAGACAGATTGGGCTTGTGCACTAATGAAAGACACATGGAGGAATGAAGAAACTGACTCCACTGACTGGAAAGGAGGAGTCCAGCTAAAAAGACTCAAGGATGCTCGTGTTTCTCATAAATAGCCCTAGAGCACTAATCAGCAGTTCCCTTAACAGGTCCAAGGTGATATTCCCCCTCTATGCGGCACTGGTCAGGCTGCAGCTGGAGTACTGTGTCCAGTTCTGGGCGCCACACTTCAGGAGGGATGTGAACAACATGGAGAGGGTCCCGAGGAGGCCACTCGCATGAACAGGGGGCAGCAGGGCAGGCCCTACAAGGAGGCTATGGGCCCTGAACCTGTTCAGCCTCCACAAGAGAAGGCTGAGGGGGGA
>NW_017728936.1:10991980-10995290 GCF_001723895.1 Crocodylus porosus | reverse complement strand
CACTGTCAGGGTGGCTAGGATCTGGACCCAACTTCCAAGAGAAGTGGTGCAGGCTCCTACCCTGGGGGTCTTTAAGAGGAGGCTAGATGTATACCTTGCCAGGATCGTTTGACCCCAGTCAAACCCCAAGGCAGGGGGTCAGACTCAACGATCTGCTCAGGTCCCTTCTGACCCTAGAAACTATTAACTCAAAAATACTCCTCTCCATGCTATTGGGAGCAAATCTTATGTCTGGGGACACTGCTAAACCACCTCTGGGATTACAGATGTTTATTGCTAGTCAGAAAGGCAGGTCTTGGCACTAGTCTGGAATGTAAGAGCTGGGCTCAGTTCCTGACACTTTGACATGGGGAGAGTCATTTTGCCCCTCACTGACATTTGTAGTAGGGATGATACTACTTTGCAAGGAAATGGTATGGGTAACTTCACTAACTTGAGAGACAGGAGAGCCAACAAAGTGCCAGGTCAGTTAGACATAGGAACCAACCCAGAATAGTATTTCAGCCAAACCTGTCCGGCATGTTGGCTTCACATTCGTAGAGCTTCTTATTCCAGGATCGGGCCCTAAGGAAATCCTCTTCAATCACATCAGGAATGTGTGCAAAGTTCTTTGTCTTCCAGTCAGCTCTTTGGCTTTCTTCATCGAACCCATCACTGCGCATCCGACTGCTGCCAAAAGAAAGCAGGTATTCTTCAGCAGGCCATTCTGAGGAAGAGACTTTCTGTGCAGTGGATCAATTCAGGATGCAAAGGGCACAGAGGAACAAGCACATATCCAACTAATCTCTGACTATCAACCCATGCAAAGTACGAGTCACACCTCCCAGGAATAGACATAGACCGGTTCCACGGACCAGCCCAGTGATTAACTAATCACCTGCGCTACCAAAGCTGCCTTCCACCACAATTTCTCAAAGCACTTCCAAATAATCTGAAGAGATGGGATAGGATTACTTCATTCACAGCTCATGCGCAACCACCTCTGGAACAGATTCCTACAGCTGCTTAACAGCATGCAGGACAATGGGTGTGACGAATAGGGCATCCAGCAGAAATCAGGAGGGGTCAGGAGGCAGAAGGTAACTATGAGAGTTGGAAGTTGGTTAGCTTGAATCTAACAAACAATGGTGCCAAGGCTTCTAATGATCTCAAGGAGCCTGCCAAGTGCAAAGCTGGCACAGGGATCAAGCCAGACTGAAAGAGAACACCACTCCTCGCAGCTTTGCAAACTCCTTGGAGGTCTCTACAGATCAATCACATGAGGCTGATCTTACTTTAGCTTATGAGAGACTTTCAGGCACACCCATGATGGCTCAATGAATCTGCTGCACTGACTCTCTAGTTTGCTGCTATTTTAAAAACCCAAAATTAAGAGTGGTCAAGAGCTAAGGCAGATTTACACTGGGCAAGATCTTGGGTCTGAACGACTGTAGCCATAGCAGTGCACAAGCACCAAGGAGGTCAATCAGCTTAGAACAGCACAATTTTTCCTTCAATTATTCCATCAACTTCCTAACCACTTCCTAGCCATATTATAATCTTGTTATTTCAGGGGCCCCAGCCAATTTAAAGTTACACAGCTGTAGAGCTGCATGCCTGGGTCATCACACACATGCAATCTGAAACTTCAACAGGGATTTGGTGTCTTTCAACATGCATCTGTACCCTGTAGGGCCCACAGAAGTGGTCAGAAGAAGATACATCTGTTGCATTTACATACAGGTCATTGAACTATTTTGTAAATATTTATCAGTAGTGCACTACAGAAGCTGCTGTAGTCTGGTTACACAGCAAGTAATTTCATCCACCTACCTGGATGTGTCAGACAAGATTCTCCTTTGCTTCCTCTCGTAAGTCTCCTGAGTCTGTTTCTCCCACTCTCTAATTTTCCACATTTCTGATTCTTCCTGGATCTGGGAAAAAAAAAGAAAAAGGAGACAAATAGAAGTACCTCACACATATGATGGGAAAATACAAAGCACAAAGTATCACCTCTTCAAAGGGGCAATTCCAAAGTTGGACGAATTTCAAGCAGAACCACCCTGCTACACTGACACAAATAATGCTTTGTAGTCATACTGTATTAACTAAAAGGTGCAACATTATAACCATGGTGAACTGCACAGAAAACTAATTGTTTTGTACAGTCATGCTGCACTGTTCACATATAGGCCTCACTCTACATTTGGATTTCTGCAGGTTCCCTACATACATCGGCTCTCACCATGTTCAGTACAACACACTAAGGCGCACAATTTCTCTTAAGCATCCTGCTGCTGGATCCAAAGACAGCAGCTGCGTTAAGCCTGGAAATTCAGCATCCAGCCTAAAGCTTTGATGTAACTTTGGTTCATGTTGCATCACCTCACGAACACAAAAAGACAAATGAACGGACAAGCATTCTTTGCCTGGCTAAAAGCTCTAATAAAGGAGTATGAAGGGCACTGCCCCACATTCAAACGAAAGCCGGACAGAAACCAGCTCTCGAGTTGTTATACATTTTCAAGCACTAACTTTATAGCTGCTTGGCACTTTTCACAGCTAAAGAGTCATTTTTATCAGGTGGGAATTACTTTGCATGCGTGGCTGGTCTAAATCTATCGTGATTAACCAGTGAATTGTACAATATATGCAACACGTAGCAGGAGCTTACAAATCTGAAAACAAAACCAAATACAAATGTGTCTCGTACCTGAGCTAAAGGAAACTTGCGAGCCAAAGAGCAGAGCTTCCACGGGGAAGCTTCCCTCTCACATGACTCACGAGGTGAAGGTTACCCCACACCCTCAACAACAGCCCAGATGAGCCCCTGCGCTAGAAGCCTACTGGGGTCCAATGCACAAGCAGGTCAGCTACAGGGACACACACCGAAGCAGCAGGAGCAGGTGGAGGCGACAGGAGCTCTGCAGCGGTTGAGCTTACATCCAAACTACGCTCTACCGCCAGTCCCAAAGACCCCAGCATAGACCACCCGCCTTCAACACAGCTTGACGGTGGCAACCACGTGTCAACGGCGTCATGGCCCAGGAAGACCCCGGCACCAAGATGGGGCTTTGGGCCCAAGGGGGAAGGGTGCCAGCCTTGCGGCAGCTGGGGGCAGCTCCCGGCGGGTGCTCGGCTATACCTTGTTGTGCGCGTCCGTGTGGCGGATAACGTTCCTCAGCAGCACCTTGCCCAGCGGCACCCGGGACATCCTGCGGAGGACAAACATGGCTCTGTTCAGCGCCTCGGCCCTCTTCAGCGCCTTGGCCCCCTTCGCCCCTCCCCCATTCACCCCTACATCCTCCCCTCACAGCCCCTCCTCCCATTC
>NW_017728936.1:10983806-10991880 GCF_001723895.1 Crocodylus porosus | reverse complement strand
CGCGGGCGAACCCGGAAGCCGGGTGGCACCGGAAGTGGACCAGCCCCTTCCGCTTCCTGCGGCGGTTGCCATGGGCACGCGGCGCCGCCATGGCGGCGCGGGGCCTGGTGGCGGGGTTGTGGGCGGCTCTGGACGAGCTGGCAGAGCGCCACCCCGAGCACTACCGCCGCCTCATGCGGGACCAGCGGGGCGCGGCCGAGTGGGACAGCGCCCCGGAGCCGCGCCTTTGCCTGCGCGCCCGTCGCCGGGTACGGGCCGAGCCCCTCGCGGCACGGGGCTCGCCCTGCGGGGGGCTACACCCCTCCTTGCAGGACTCGAGCGAGAAACCGTTATTCGTGAACGTATGCGGGTGGAAGCGAGTGCCGGCTCCCCGCTCCCCTGGCCACCCCGTGCCCGTCTGCGCCGGCCGCGTACAGGAGGTGTCGGGGGAGGCAGGTGGGTCCTGGGCGCGGCCCGTCAGGATCGCCTCTCCTGGTATTTTCTACAAGTCGGTTTTCTGAAACAAGCTCCTGTCTGTCTCTAGCTATTCCAGGGGATGTGGGTCTAACTGCATGCGCCTTTAACTAATAGGTCCCACTGCATGGAACCGGAGAGTGAAAGATACAACTAATTATTAAAAAAAAAATTGGGGGCGGGGATGGGACAGCTCAGGAAAAGACCAGGATAGGAGTGATGCGAGGGTCAACGAGATGAGCTTCTGCTGAGAGACCACTTAACTCTTGTGTCACTCAATGTTTTTAAGAGCATTACAGTGTCGTGGACGTTGCCTATAACCCCGAAGTTCTTCAGAAGGGAGAAGAGGACGAAGCAGAACTGGACCAGCTGATCCGGCTGACACTTAAATTCATCGAGGAGCGTTATAGCCTGACTTTGTCACATGCCTACCACATTGCACCGTTCAAACTGAAAGGGAGCCTACAAAGGATGAGAGAGAGCCTGAGAAGAGGGCAGACACCAGAACCGTCTCTCCAGGAGCAGACAAGGAACTGTGAGTAGGTGGTGGCATGAGATGGGAAAGAGGCTCAGCTCCCCCTTTCAGTGCAGTCCCTGTGAAATCAGTTTATAAAAGCCAGTTCCTACTCTCAGAAATCAACAGATTGTTGAAGCCAGTCTAGGCTGAGCTTCAGGCTTGATCCTGGTGGAAGCTTTACATGCCAAACCACTTATATACAAGTAGTTAGATTACCAGCCCCAGCTGCTGAGTTCCTGACTGCAAAACTTACAGTTAGCAATGGCAGTTTTATCACTTGGGGTTAGATTAGTTACCCCCTACAGCAAGAGCCTCTTAGAAATGAAAGAATAACTTCGGTAAAACATTTTTCAGATGGGAAAGGGCTGACACTTGACCAGCTGATACACAGGGCAAAAGCAGAGGAGAGCCACGATGCTATGCTCCTGCTGAAGGAGGAGGTCACACCGTCTCAAGTGCCTCTGATAGAGGAAATTGCCAGTATGGAGGTGCCAGAAGAACTCCACGCGCCAGTCTATGAATTGACCGTTGTGCCAGATGCTAACAAGAAACCCATAAAGATTGAACTGAAGGTTGAACTGCCGAAAGTTAGCTCTGTTTCAGAATGTGACCTGAACATTTCAAAGGCAAGTTGAACAGAAATGACTTCATTGACATTAGGGCTGGAAGGGATCTCTTAAGATCAGAGTCCAGCCCCCTGCCCTAGGGGCAGGAAGTCAGCTGGGGTCACAGGATTCCAGCAAGGTAAATGTCCAATTGACTCTTAAAAGGTGCTTGCACCACCTCTGACAGCAGTCTGTTCCAGGCCTTGGACTATAAAGAAGTTCTTTCTTCTGTCCAGCCTGAAACGGTCTTGGAGTAGTTTGTGACTGTTTGACCTTGTCATCCCTTGGGGATGATGATAACCTCATGCCTTCTTCCAGTTGAATCTAAACATTCCCAGAAAACCTTTGGGTATTATAGATGTGCTCCGGGAAGGGGGGTGCTTTAATTAGCGAGCTGCAAGCGCCCAACTGTCATATGCATCAGCATCCCTGCACTGAAAAATGCAGCAGGGCGTTTTGAACTAAAGCTCATCGAACCACCTTTAGTTCAAAGCACCCCCATTGCCATTTTTCATTGCAGGGACGCTGATACAGGATGCTGGAGGCTGCTGCATCACACTAATTTCCATGCTCCAGCAGACTCTATTAATCAAATTTGCTCCGATGAAGTGGATTTACAGGATATCGGAGCAGGCTCACTGGATATCTACAGGATCCCCCTTCACTTCTAATTGAGACTATTAAGTGTCTGCATTACTGAGTGTTTTTATTTGCCTCTTTTAGGATGATCTAGTCATTGATGTCCCTGAGAAATACAGATTACAGCTGGATCTGCCAGAGTTAATCAATGAAGAAGCAGCTACAGCCACATTCAACAAAGGGAAGCGTGTGTTGCTGATCACAATGCCAGTTCTCCAGACAGAATGTTAGGGGCAGCAGGTTTTTAAGGATGGGAAGGTTGATAGCAGATCTCTTACCACTGGATACAAACTGTTATCACTCTTCTAGGAATCGGTTCCTATTTAAATGTTAGAGTAATATGATGTAGGGTACCAACAGAACAGGTAGCTTTAGTCTAAAGAGATTTCAGTGTTAAAGTTTTTTGGGGTTTTTTTAATTCTTAAAAGAGGTAAGCATCGAAGGGTTATTCACAACATTTATTTTAATACATGTAATACTAATTAATATCATCTATGTGCAAACCTTGCTATATAATTTGGTTTCCCCATAAGAAAAAGAGACTTACCTTTGTGACGAAATGTTCTATCCATTCCCCTAGCTGCTCCCACCAGCATTTTTTCCTCTTAAAAAAGTAGATTTAATGCAGTTAAGATGCTGGATCCAAAGCTTTTTAATTAATAGACTGAAGAGGCTTAGGAGAGACAAAAATACAAGCTTCCTGCTTTTGTTCCACGGCATTCCACAGGCAATATTTTTTAACTTCAAAAGGAATAGCCTGTTCAGCTGTTGGCTGCCTAAATGGTTGAGGGCTATGGGGAGCTGTGCTGAGAGGATGAGCCTTAACCTACTCCTTATCAAGCGTGTTGTGATCTCAAAGCTAGACAAAAGAACGGCAGTGTCCCAGAATTATCTTGCCAGGTCAGAGATGGATTGTTTACAGCACTGGGGTCCAACCTTTTTGGCATGTATGCCACAGATCAGCCCTGTATCTTGAGTACCACTCTGATCCCTTCCTCTGCCTCATCAGCCCCATGGTCCCAGCCTGATCTGCTGCTTTAATTTCTCCCTCTCCTATCTGTCAGTTGCTGTGCCTGCCCATGAATAACAGAACTCACAAATACCTGCAAGTGAAGATGTCACTATTAAAGCAACCCAGCACCTAGGAAAGGGGTCTAAGATGCTAGCTAGTGTTCAAAAAGAGCCTAAACCAACTCAAATGCGAGTGATGAAAATCTGTTCTCTGGTGGTTGAGAAAGGGAAATAAAAAAATCAGTTTTCTTCTGAAGATATGTGACCTCCCGATGTATTATAGGGTCATTTTCCAGTTTCTCTAAATGAGGAAATAAAACATCTTTTTCTTAATTGTTTGTTTGGCAACTTTATACCACATTCCTTTTGCGAACTGCAGCAGAACAGTACAGCACAGGAATAATGTTTAAAACCAGATTAGAAAATGGAACACACCATTTAAAGGTATCATTGTATTTAGCTTGAACAGCTGTTTACTCCTAACTTCCCTCCCCTATAATTAGATTGCATCTGACAACTGTATTTTATTTTCTATACTTAATTAAGAATTCAGAATAAGAAAAAGGGCTTTACTCTGAGCTGGCTCATTTGCAGGGCGGATAGGGAACCACAGAATGCTGCACGCAACCCAAAGCCAGGGATACCCGTACACCTGAATGAACCATTCTGTTTTGCCAGCAAGCTTCCCAGTTGGGCATTGCTGGAATTGTCCTCCCTTAGCTAGCTCCTGGGTTGTTTGGATTATGAGGAAGAGGGTAATGAAAGTGTCCAGAAGTTCCTTATGCAGATATTTTAAAGAGCAGGCAAATCGTGCAAAGTCTAGCACTGGAGTCTGAAGCAAGTCAGTCTAGTGCTACCTGAGAATGCTGTTTCAGAGACTGCACTACCCCACGGAGAACTGGAAGTTAAAGGTTAATAAAATAAGTTGTGCCTGTCAAACCAGAGCAGGACAATGGTTTTGACAGCATGAGCATTAGAGCAGGGGAGGTAAGCTACATGCATTAATGAACAGAAAAAGCACTGAAACAAGTCTTAGTAGTCTGCCATTTCCAAACATTTAATGGAACACACATGTTCACTAGAGTCTGGAACACGGATAATTAAATCATTATTAAATTTAATTGCAATCACATGGGTTTGTTTGTTTTTTAAACCCAACCAATAAAATTAGGCATCACTGCAATTAACTGAGTAGAACATTAAACAGTGGTCACAAAAATATTTAATTTCCACAAAATATTCTTTCAGCATTATCTTTTGTGGATTCTGTAGCACAACGTTGGAGGAGACAGTACTTAATGCAGTGTGGAAGGGATCAGGTCAGCTTCCCTCTCTTATTCAAATTTTTCTTTCTGGTCATGTCACTAATCAACTCTACAATCCTCTTTACATCAACACTTCTATTTGGAAAGTGGAATTTAGGAGTGTTCACCGATGCATCCCGCCCCCCTTTGCAGGACCCAGTGATTAGTGTATTTGAACACAAGCCCAATGGAGAACCATTTAAAGCCACTTACATAGAATATATACACAGACAGCACATTCTACAGTTTCGTGATACTGGGACAAGAGACATTCCATGTTACAACAGCACTACCTGACTCTTCTACTAGTCTTAAAGCTTCCTACATCAAGGACACCCGAAAATCACTTTTCAGGCCTCCAAGCTGTCATGTAAATGATTCCTGATGGCCCAACTGCATATGTCAATACACATTTCAACACACAAGATCCATTCTCCTGACCTTTAGGCAAAACAAGCATTTCCACTGCAACAGAATATAGTAGGAACTAAGCAATTGGAAAGCAGCCATTTAAGACAATGGAGTTCATATAAAAATGCATACGAGTTAAAATCCAAAGAAGGGGGCACATTCTCCATAGCACTTCAAAGAGCTGACTGTTTCTGTTTGCCTTATTTTAAAGTGCTCTGAAAGGGTCCATGTAGCTGGTAAAATCTGAACCAGTGCTGAACTCCCAAGAGCCTTTGAAATGCAAAACACTACACCCTGTGAGAAGTTATTCCAAGAGGTCTATTCCTCCCGCAGCGCACCTGCTGCTCTCACTAATATTAGTAGAACAGACCACCACTGGAACACACTTTTGTAATAGGCTGTAGATTTCAGCTTCTAGGGACTCTCGTGAACAGATCTAGGTCTCCTATTTTTGAGAACACAAGAGATCACCAATTAACTGGGCATGTTCCCACCACTTCCCCCCTCAATTAGGAGGATATGACAAAGCATACCCTGCTCACATAATTTTAAATCCAGGACACAACCCTTTTGGAAAGAAGTTTGCAAGATCATTGACTGTATAAAATACAGCACTGCTCTATTGCTTTGTAAAGCCTTTTTGCAAACTATTTATCTGTACAAACTGGTAATAAAAATTACCACTGAATATATATATATATATATATATATATGTATATTTAAAATAAAAAAGGAACATTTGTTTAAGAGGAGTCTAAACACTGAAATATAAATAGCTCATTTAGAAATTAATGTGGCCTAGGAAAGTCTTGGTTGCACGGTCAGATTATAGCAGCATGGTTGTTGGCTTTTCAAGGAACTTCTTGAACTCAGCAAGCCACTGGGCTCCGACCGCTCCATCCACGACTCGGTGATCACAACTAAGCGTTACTGACATCATGCTCGCCACATCAAATCTGGGGAAAGAAAGGGAGTCCCAAGATTTGGTACTCTGCAAAATCAACTAATGGACATCTTACCAGCAACACTGATCCAACACCCAGGACTTTTTCCTCAAATACCAAAGGGCGTTAATTAATACTGTAGTGCTCAGTCCTACACTGACACCTCTTCAAAAGCTGGTAATAAGAGATCTACATGACAAAGCACATCGTACACCTCCTTTCCTACAAGTTAGCAGCACCTTTTGGTGTTCCTTTTGGAACACGCAGATCCAAAGTTTTAAACAAACACAGACCTAGATACAGTAAAACCTCACTCTGGGTCTGCCAGCTCACGCACTCGGTAATATACATATGCAGGGCAGGAAGATCACCACCCACAGGGCCTTCCATGGGAACGAGCGTTTAAGCTGTATGACTACTCTGATTTGACAACTAACCCATAACAAGTGTGGCACAGTTGCTGCAAAGCACTGGTCTAAGCTTTTAAATTAATGCTTACCCTTTCTCATTATCTGCTGGCACCAGCCTTTTCTCCGACGTACCAACTGCCAGAATACAAGCTTGCGGTGGGTTGATTATGGCAGAGAAATTCTTAATCCCATACATTCCTAAATTGGAAACTGTGAAAGTTCCTCCCTAGAAGACATAAGTGCATGTTAATATACAGAACTTTGGAGAGGTCATTTCATATGGCGTTAAGCACCTCAAGGAATAGACTGGTCGGTTCTTAAGTCACACAAGCAAAACTGAAAACAATTTCCTATATCAGGGACATAATCAGAGCTGCAGTTATTACTAACACTCTGGGTTCCTCACCTGAAATTCATGTGGCTGAAGTTTACCTTCCCGTGCTTTAGTTGCCAAAGAAACAACATCTTTATTAATAGAAGCCAGTCCCTTTATGTGCGCATTGAACACAATGGGGGTTATGAGCCCAGCAGGAGTACTCACTGCAACGCTAACATCCACTACATGATTTCTGCAAGACACAATGGGGACACAGCCTGGTTCACTCTAGCAGGATACACAGAAGGAAGTGCCACTGCCACTCTCTCTAAGTTAGCAGTCACTCTTCCTGCCTGAAAGTCTACAAAACAGGCCTTACTTACAAAGGCATTTTAAAAAGACAGTTCAAAACAACAGTGCTAGCCCCTTACACAGAAGCTGTTCCCATTCCCACCAGCAGTGAGCAATCACCCTGATTTCCCTGTTAACATCATACTGAAAGTTAAAAAAAACATATAGTTGCTTGAACCATGTACTTACTGCCTAATCACTGTGTCCATCCACGAGGAATTTGCTTCAGGCACCTTCAAACATGCCAGAGCTGAAGCTTTAATGATGAAGTCATTGACAGAAAGCTTAACATCCTTCAAAACCTCCTGCAGAGATCATACAGAAGATTGAAATGTCAGCAATCTACCAGAAAAAGGAACTCATCACTGTAAAATCCAAATTAGCCTGCACGCTTGCTGCCCTGCGGCATTGCATTTAAAGGCAGAATATCTCAGAGAGATGCTGCTGTTTCCACCCACTCTGTAGCTCTGTCACAGTTGATTTGGCACAGCTCTACAAGGCAGGAACATTTGAAACCATTATGTGGGCTTAAGACAGCTGCACCCATGTCCCTCCTTCCACTCAGCATTCACACTGGGGCACATTTTATTTGCACTTAAGGTTTGCTTACATGTAGGTCCTCGCTATTTATCCTACTATCTCACTGAGGCCCAAGTAATGCATGGCTTCTGAATGAGACCTTTTCCACTCTGCCATAAAAAAGATCCAAAACTGGTGAGAAGGAGCAGCAAATGCCAGCTATGCAAGGAGCCTATGCTTTCCAAGCCAAGCTGGCACATCACCGAAGAACAGCCCAGGAGTCTTGTAATAACAGCTGATTAGCAGGTGGCCCATCGCTCACACCCACATCACAACCCCCCGTAGGTTTTTACCTGATTGAGTTCTTCTCTGAGCACCAATATTTCTCCCATGTTTACATCAATGGAGAGATAGTAGTGAGGTATTGTTTGTTTGGACTGCATGAGACGCTGAGCAATGACCTTAAGGAAAGCAAACAGTAAGTCATTACAGCACAACGCACTTTGCAAAACAAGTTCCCAGACACAGCAGAAGCAAAGCTGTTGTGGCAGTCCCAAACACCTCCAATGCTCTTTTTAAAGGCCACTAAGCATC
>NW_017728936.1:10975655-10983706 GCF_001723895.1 Crocodylus porosus | reverse complement strand
ACAGGCCTTACTTACAAAGGCATTTTAAAAAGACAGTTCAAAACAACAGTGCTAGCCCCTTACACAGAAGCTGTTCCCATTCCCACCAGCAGTGAGCAATCACCCTGATTTCCCTGTTAACATCATACTGAAAGTTAAAAAAAACATATAGTTGCTTGAACCATGTACTTACTGCCTAATCACTGTGTCCATCCACGAGGAATTTGCTTCAGGCACCTTCAAACATGCCAGAGCTGAAGCTTTAATGATGAAGTCATTGACAGAAAGCTTAACATCCTTCAAAACCTCCTGCAGAGATCATACAGAAGATTGAAATGTCAGCAATCTACCAGAAAAAGGAACTCATCACTGTAAAATCCAAATTAGCCTGCACGCTTGCTGCCCTGCGGCATTGCATTTAAAGGCAGAATATCTCAGAGAGATGCTGCTGTTTCCACCCACTCTGTAGCTCTGTCACAGTTGATTTGGCACAGCTCTACAAGGCAGGAACATTTGAAACCATTATGTGGGCTTAAGACAGCTGCACCCATGTCCCTCCTTCCACTCAGCATTCACACTGGGGCACATTTTATTTGCACTTAAGGTTTGCTTACATGTAGGTCCTCGCTATTTATCCTACTATCTCACTGAGGCCCAAGTAATGCATGGCTTCTGAATGAGACCTTTTCCACTCTGCCATAAAAAAGATCCAAAACTGGTGAGAAGGAGCAGCAAATGCCAGCTATGCAAGGAGCCTATGCTTTCCAAGCCAAGCTGGCACATCACCGAAGAACAGCCCAGGAGTCTTGTAATAACAGCTGATTAGCAGGTGGCCCATCGCTCACACCCACATCACAACCCCCCGTAGGTTTTTACCTGATTGAGTTCTTCTCTGAGCACCAATATTTCTCCCATGTTTACATCAATGGAGAGATAGTAGTGAGGTATTGTTTGTTTGGACTGCATGAGACGCTGAGCAATGACCTTAAGGAAAGCAAACAGTAAGTCATTACAGCACAACGCACTTTGCAAAACAAGTTCCCAGACACAGCAGAAGCAAAGCTGTTGTGGCAGTCCCAAACACCTCCAATGCTCTTTTTAAAGGCCACTAAGCATCGGACAATAGTCCACAAGGATTCTGCAGTTTTAAATCAACTAGGATGTATACCTCTGTTCTAGGCTTTTGTGGGACAGAGGAAAGAAATGGACAGAGAAGCAGGGACAGCAGGAAAGCTTTAAGTTCTGGCAGTTTGAGAAAGGTGTTAGTCTTGGGGAATCAAAAGGATTTCCAAGAAGCTCTAGCCCCCAGTGATCAGTGCTGTATTTCTGGATGCACTTGCACACCCAAAGACAAAATGAGAAAGCAAGCTTCTTACCCTCCGGACATTGCTGAGAGGGATATCCGTGAAGACCCCTGTTGGAGGTGCTGCCACAGTTGGAACTGCAGCAGGTGTGGGAGCTGCTACTGCTTCCGGGGCCTGGAGGCAAGGAGACACAGACAATCAATCACTGCTTGAACATCAGCCCAGATGTTGGGAGGACAAATCAACATCAGAAGCAAATCTCAGCACTAAGACAACTTTCCTGAAAACTGCTGTATGGAAAATAAGAGTCTTGGAACACTGTCATTGCCTCTTCTAGTCTCCATCCCTCCCTTCCTAATAAGCAGAGGACACTTCCTGCCCTTTCTTCCTCAAAGATTTCCAACCCCAAGGTTAAGGTCTCAGTAATATTCTACCAGAACGTGCTGTTTGGGGCCATAGTAAAACCACGCACACGCACACACACACGCACAGTCCAAGGAAGATGGGCAATATGTTAGTGATAGGCAAAGCCTATTGTGGAGAGCCTACTGTGACGAGCAAAGCCTACTCTGATTTAGCTAGAGAGCAGAATTCCATTCTCTACAGTTTCATAAACCACACCCATCAGAGGAATAGTGGCTTCAAGTAATGCCTTGAGCAATATGACTGATATTGGTTCTCTCATCCCCCCCCAATGGGAGTATCTTGTTTCAGTGGGGTTTGTGCCTGGAAGCGGGGGGAGGGTGTTGCTCTATAAATACATGTTACTGTGTGTTGGAATGAAAGGCAAGGTCAAACTCTACTGTTAAGGACTAAGTGAAGCTGACTGCACCATACTTTCAGTTTAAAGTCCTGCCTTTTCTCTGAACTTTCTCTCCTTGGCTGCATTAATTCAACTGCAGTTGCACACCATCATTAGGTGCTCTGAAGCCACAGTGATGAAGAAATATATAAACACGTGGAGGGAAAACCTGTCACTTGGGTGTTGCATTGCGCAAGCAAGTTAAGAAAACCACCTTGCTTCATGCTTTTGAAATCCTACAGAAGTTGGTTCCTCAGCACGTTCAGATCTGACGTTCAGAGCTGTGCAGCCATCAACACAATCGCAAATGTCAGTCTCCTCCAGAGACCTGTCCTTCAAGTGACAGTTATAGCTATCAACAGCTTTCAATAGATTCCACTGCACTAATTATTATAACGTCAATAATGTTGCTACATTCTCACAAACACAAATTCTACTCACAGGAGCAACCTTTGGAGGCACGAATGACTCAACATCTTTCTTTGTGATTCTACCATCTGGTCCAGTACCTGGTGAAGAGACAAGGGAAACACAAGAGGATTTTAAGCAACATCCCATTGGGGAAGAAGTTAAAATGATCGTTCTGACTGCATTGCTCAGCACAGCCATTGGATGCCAGGCTCTAATTGTTGTTTTAAACACATCTCCAGCACAGTGGGAAGGAAGGGACACCTAAGCACATATTTAAGCAGGACAAACACTTGGGTGACAAAAACAATGGGAGGAACAACCAACCTTTCACCTGCGCAAGGTCAATTCCTCTTTCTTCTGCCAGTTTCTTTGCCAGGGGGCTAGCTATAACCCGTCCTCCACGTGCAGCAGCCACAGGTGCAGATGCTGCTGGAGATGAAGGAGCGACAGGCTGGGCCAGAGCAGGAGCTGCCGCCATCTTAAAAGAACAGGTCACACAAAACCATCAGCTTCACAGGCACTTAGCTAACACCTCAAAGTAGCTTCACTACAGCACAGTAAGATTCAACACATGAAGAGGACAGAGGCATCTGATTACTTCATGGAAAATGCAGCTGCCTACTCCATAAATGGAAAATCAAAGAGAGCCTGGGTTGCAACTGTGGTGCAATTTTTCAGTTGGGGAAGCTCTTTGAGAAAATTATCCAGGAGCACATCTGTGAGGGACCAGCAGAGGAGATTATGCTTAGGGGCAACCAACATGGGTTAATTCAAGGCAGGTCCTGTCAGACCAACCTGGTGGCCTTCTACGACCAAGTCACAAAATCCTTGGATGCAGGTGTTGCGGCGGGTATGGTCTTTCTGGACTTCAGGAAGGCCTTCGACACTGTCTCTCACCCTATTCTCATTAAGAAATTAGGCAACTGTGGTGTCAATGTCTACAGGGTCAAATGAATCACTAGTTGGCTGGAGGGCCGCACCCAGAGAGTGGTGGTGGTGGATGGGTCATTTTCGACCCAGAGGGATGTGGGCAGTGGGGTTCTCCAAGGCTCAGTCCTCAGACCTGCACTGTTCATCATCTTCATCAGTGACTTGGACAAGGGGGTGAAAAGCACCTTGTTCAAATTCGCAGGTGACACTAAGATGTGGGGCGAAGTGGGCATGCTGGAAGAGAGGGACAGGCTGCAACTAGATCTAGATAGGCTACAGGGGTGGGAGGATGAGAACAGGATGGGATTCAATACTGACAAGTGCAAGGTACTGCAGCTGGGGACGAAGAACAAGCAGCATACCTATAGGCTGGGGAACTCCCTTCTAGTCAGCACAGAG
This sequence comes from Crocodylus porosus, assembly GCF_001723895.1. NCBI lineage: Eukaryota > Metazoa > Chordata > Crocodylia > Crocodylidae > Crocodylus > Crocodylus porosus. Next base: position 10,979,881 of record NW_017728936.1, on the reverse strand, counting down.
GAAAAAGGATCTTTATTGAGGCAAAAAAAGGAGTCATTATTGATTCCAAAATGAACATGGGCCACCAAAGGAAGGCTATAATCGCACCTTGTCATGCATCCACAGATGCATCTCGAGCAGGTCCAAGGAGGTGATCCTCCCCCTCTATGCAACACTGGTCAGGCCGCAGCTAGAGTACTGCATCCAGTTCTGGGCGCCGCACTTCAGGAGGGATGCGGACAGCATGGAGAGGGTCCAGAGGAGGCCACCCACATGATTGGGGGCAGCAAGGCAGGCCCTATGAGGAGAGGCTATGGGACCTGAACCTGTTCAGCCTCCACAAGAGAAGACTGAGGGGATCTGGTGGCCATCAACAAACTGGTCAAGGGGGACCAGCGGGCTATGGGAGAGTCCCTGTTCCCTCAAGCACTACTGGGAGTAATGAGGAATAGTGTCCATAAGTTAACCAAAAGTAGATTTAGGCTAGATATCAGGAGGCGCTACTTCAGAGTCAGGGCGGCTAAGATCTGGAACCAACTTCCAAGGGAAGTGGTGCTGGCTCCTACCCTGGAGGTCTTCAAAAGGAGGCTAGATAATCACCTAGCAAGGGTCGTTTGACCTCAGTACTCTTTCCTGCCCACAGCAGGGGGCCAGACTTGATGATCTGCTCAGGTCCCTTCCGATCCTACCTACTATGAAACACACTGTGAATGACTGCCCAATTAGATCATTTATAAAAATCAATCCATGCAACTACCCCTGAAGCAGCTGAATGGTTATCAAATTTAGATATCAATCTATGAATGCTGTAATCCTAAAATGTCATACAGAAAAAGAAGAACCAGTGAAAACAGTAAAAAGTCGAAGGGGATTCACAGACCTGGAGAGACTAACAGATGGTGACAGAAGCAAGCTTGGCAAAAGCAACAATTAGAGTCACTAGATACAAAAGGAGAGGAATTTAAAAGAGTGCAAAAGGATACAAGAACAGATGCAATTAAGAAAAAAAAAATCCAAATAGCGAGAGCCTTCCTGAGAGGGAAACAGATGACCCTTGGAAACCATCCTTCTGAGGAAGGTATAAGTAAGCAATCTGTAGCCCCACCATTTGGGCACTAGTACTAGAATGGGTGGGGGTCCGGAAAAGAGGCCACATGGAGCAATTTGCTCCATTTCCTGGAGGATGGACTGCACAGAGCAACTGAGAGATTGCATCCATCTCCGGTGCTCACGTTATCTTTACACTCAAGACAGCACAAAGATAATTGGAGTTAAGAGTTCACAAACCTCCAACCCGCAAAGTTATTCATAGCAAATTAATCTAATTGAATGGTTCCTCCCAACCACACTTCCTCATCAGAGACTGTTCTTACTGGTGAGGGAGGAGGCTGTGTTGGTGCTTGTGGCTTGATGTCAACTATTCCAGTCTCCCTATAGTCAGCAAATGCTGGGATATCAGATTCCTTCTCCACAATGATGCAGAGCGGGGTTCCTAATGGCACATCCCTTGTTCCTTCAGCCACCAGAATTTTTGCCAGATACCCTTCTTCCTGCACCTCAAAACCTGCAAGAAAAAAAAAGTGTTTGCTGAACAGCAGAGATGGTTAAAACAACGAGATAAATACGGGTGCCTCAATCTCACCAGAGTGACACAAAGCTGATAACTCCCACCAGGATCTAACTCTACCATTTGGTAGATCTGGAAACAGTCTTTTTTTAGAAAAAGACTGAGTGGGGAGAGGGCTCTGTGCATTGTAAGGTCCAACATAAAAAGGCTGATGAGTTGTGGCTGTTGGTGATGGAGTGGATAGTAGCAGATCCCAACAGACTGTGAAATAACTTTAAATTGCTTATTTTAGGACAGAGCATGGCCTCCGGTCCTGGAATGCTGAAAAAGAACAGTCTGGTGCAAAGCTCTACCCTGGATTACCTCCTCTGAAAGTGACGTCTCTCTTGTTTTTGGGGGCTGCTCACCTATCGTAGCTTTATCTGTCTCAATTTCTGCCAGTAAGTCTCCTTCGCTCAGCTTCTCACCAACCTTCTTCTCCCATCTCTGAACTGTGCCCATCGTCATTGTAGGTGACAGAGCAGGAAGGACAATCTACAGAGGTAAAGAAAACGTGCATCACACCAGACTTCACAAGCCAACCTGTACTACCCTGAGGCTACAGTACCACTACTTTCTACAGCCTGACTCCCTCAAGATGGCAGGGAGAGGTTGCATCTCTAGTTGGCTTCTTTTAACAAGGCCTGCACTAGAGAAGGAACTCCAGAGGAAAAAAAAATAAAAATAAAATAATCAATCAATCAATCAAAGGATCTCCCTGTTGCCCTGCTGGAATTCTGCTTTTCTTGCTTGAAGCAATTAATACATCAGAGCATCTCACAACTACAAGATCCCACAGATAGGAAGTGCTAAAATAGAAAGTGGGGGTGGATAAAATCAGTGCAGTTTGGAATGACTTGCCAAAGGTCACACAGCAAGGAGAACCAAGGTCACACAGGAGGAGTAAGATTTCCAGTGGGGTCAGGGTCCTCACCTATTTGGAACGTGACAAACAGGAAGAACCCAAACTCCCACTAGAAGCCACGTATATCAGTCCTAAACCAAGTACATGCCAACCATACAGCGATAAGCACTTAAGAAATGCATGTTACAATAATGCCGTTTACACGACAAGCATCACTTCCCCCGCGTCACAGCAGATCTTGTTAAAAAACCGACATTCAGCCACACCTAATTGAGAAGAAAGCAATAGGAAAGAAGCACAACTGGGATTCAAGTGGGTTCAGATCCCTGCTCCACCACCTCCTTCCTGTGACCTCTTAGACAGGTCCCTTGGGTCACTCAGCACCCCCTCAGTACAATGCGGATAGTAAAAAGCTTGTACTTGAGCAAGGGGTAATAGACACTATCCAGTATATTGGCAATGGGGGCTGCACAAGTAACCAATTGACACGCACAGGGTATGCTAACAGTATTAGGAAGCCACACAGAAATACCTCAGTCAAAAAGCAATAACCTTCAAGCACAGCTCATTTTAACCCACCCTAGTTTAATCCCAACAGGCAAATTTAAACCTTATTCCCCCATAACAGCAAAGAGCCTGCTCAGTGCCATAATCTCTTAGTCCCATTTTGTGCTGCTAGAAAGCCATCTAACTAACCACATTTAGCCAGCCTACATCAAAGCCTCTTAACAAAAAGAATCACATAAATGCCGGAGCTGCGCAGAGTCTGTGGAAGCAGGACCCCGGCAGAGGGTGGATCCTCCTTCCTTTACCGATACAGGGATTCCCGTAAAACGTATCAAAGGGCGGCTCATCGGGATCCAACAGCACATGACTGACACACGGCCGTAGCTGGCATTAGAAACAGTCGCCACGGCCTGCACCTACGCAACAGTGCCCAGGAGCCAAACGTGTCATCGCAGGCAGAAAAAGAGATATGTCGAAAAGCGGCAGAGAACGAACGGCTCAGGGAGGGGCCGTGTCTTACTTGCATGTGAGGAGGGTAGGAGCTTCCTGGGGCCTGAGCCGAAGGCTGAGCTGGCGGTGGAGGAGAGGCAGCCGAAGGAGCAGGCACTGAGGCTGCGGGGGCAGAATCCAAGGTATAATTTTTAAAGGCATCAACAAACTCAGGCCTGGAAAAGAGAGCAGGAAGGTGCTGCGAATCCAATGCTTTCATCCAGGATGCCCACCCGCTCCCTCGACTCGCAACCCAGCCCCTCACTTTTCAACGGTAATGCATATTATGGCCCCGATGGGGACGTCTCTGGACCCCTCCGCCACCAGGATCTTGGCCAGGTAACACTCGTCCAGGACCTCGAACCCGACCGTGGCTTTGTCCGTCTCCACCTTGGCAGAGAGAGAATCGCCGCGTTACGACGGAGCAGGCGTCGCGTCCGCTTGGCCCTCTCCGAGGGCATCGCGCCCACAGGGAGGTTGGACCCGCTCTGACGCCGCGTTCGGAGACGACAGCTCTGGAGCCCAGCCGGGAGCAGCCAGGTACCTCGGCGATGAGATCGCCTTCACTGATCTTGTCGCCCTCCTTCTTCTCCCAGCGCGCGATGGTGCCCATCTGCATGGTAGGCGACAGCGCCGGCAACGCCACCTGCGAGGGGGCTGCGGTTAGCACGGCGCCGCCCCGCGACGGGGAACCCGCGCCCGCGGGGGGGAAGCCGACCCGCGCTCACCTTCTGGTGTGGGGGGAGGCTGCAGCAGCGGCGCGGGGCGCGGGGCCAGGCC
>NW_017728936.1:10916802-10975528 GCF_001723895.1 Crocodylus porosus | reverse complement strand
CACTGTCGCAACGCGCCGCAAAGCGCGGGGGCGGGGCTTCCCCTCGCGCGCGCCCGCCCCCTGCGCAGCAGGCCGCGCCTCCGGGTCATGCCGGGTGACTTTAGTGCGCAGTAAGTGGACTGCCAGTTTAGTGCTGCTTGGCCTCACTGCGCAGCACGTGGGTCGTCTATTTAGTGCTGCTCGGCTTCACTGCGCAGTAAACGGGCTACCGGCCGACGTGAGCAGTCCGTTTACCGCGTGGCAGACTAGCTTACTCTGCAGTCAGCGGCGCTTTAAGGTACAGCGCCCAGCAAAGCATCTCACGTAGACGCGGCCGGTCTGGCCCAGGGGCAGTATTATTTCCTGACCCTGAACGCAGAGACGAGATCGTGTGGCCGGGACGCCTGGGTTTGGCCTACTCGCCACCCCAGACTGGGCTGTAGCCACTACCCAATGCCTCTTCTTTCATAGCTTTATCTTTGTGCAATTGGGCTTTTTTTGTCGATTTGGGAGCTCAGAGACATTACCAGGGATCACTAGGTGGAAGTGTCTCTCGTGGATCCAACCCAGTGCCTCTGAGGGAGGCTAACAAACACCCTCCCCCCCCCCGCACCCCGCAAAAGGATTCATTAGACTCGGTTTGCAAACTTCAGTTTATTGAGATTATTTTTTCTTGGTCCACAAATCCCGAATACATCCAAGTCAGATAGGCTGAGGTCTTTGATGTACAGGTAAAAGCTCAGACCTCGGTGCTGTTGGGCAGGGAGGCTGAGAAGAACTGTTCTTTTAAAAAGCGATGAATGCAAACTTCGTAGTTTCTATGAAAATAGAACTTTACATATAGCGCATATGTTAAATAATCAACTTACAGTCTTAAGGAAACCAGAAAGCAGCTTTGAAGAAAGGGCAGAAATAAACATAGAAGCAAAGGAAAACATTTCAAATTCAGGTCTAAGGGCCTGAGTCTGATCCCATGTACCCTGGTCTAAATCAGGAATAAAATCACAAAAGTCAGTCTTGTAGCGGAGCCCATGTATTTCTATTATTGTTTGCCAATGGTGTTACGAACGGCTGCAGGTTGGGTGGTTTCCCAGCTACCTTGGATCCCTTCCAGTTCATGCAAAGATAGGAAACCTAGAGACAACTGCAAAGTCACTGCAGGAACCAACTGACCTGGACTTACACACGTTACAGCCTCTGTAAGGGTGGAGAACGAGGCATAATCCAAGCCTTTAGGCTCCATGTCAGAAGTACTAATATGTCTGCTCTTGGCTTCATACAGCTAACTCCCAGTGATTTTTTGGGTCACCCAAGAGCAGGATGCCAATAACTAAGGGGTCTGAACTGAGAAGTCACCTATTGCGGACATCAAAGCTGACAAGGCATGTCAAAGCTGTCTGGGGGACAGGCGGAAAGAATAAAATCATCTCTCCCAGGACCTGCATGACCAGCAGCAGTGCGAGGTCCCCTCGCTGTGCTACCCCAGCCCAGGACCTAAGGGTCCTGATGGGAATGCGAGAGAGTAACTGTCTCCAGCCTGATTCAGCCCTAGGTCTCTCTTGGGACTGCCAACAGGGAATAAAGACAGCAGCTGTGACCACTGTTAGTGATCTAGACAGCCGTCCATGAGGAACCAGACTGAGATTCCCAACTCTCTCCTCTTAGAGCACACACCAGCCACTGCTAGGGTGGTAATGGTGGGTCCCTCCTGAGCTAGACCACAGGTGAAAGGCTTGACCGCATATGATATCCGGTCCTTCAGAATGCGACTCGAACACTGCTCATTTCTGAGCAGTGCAAAGGGTTTCTAGGGTCCGTGTATGGAGGCCTATGAACAATTACTGTCTCTGTTGTCAGTATAAAATAGGTAAGTGCTACCTAAGCATCCAACTCTCACAGAAATAAAATGGGTCAAGTAAAACTTGAATAAAGAGACATTCAAGATCAATTGCAATTGAAATACAACAATGAATTTCAGTCCGATAACCCCATGCTGTCTTATAGCAATCCACGAAGATTCATGCAAAAGAGAAACGGCTGGTTTCCCAGGAGGAAGAGAACCTATTCCTTTCCAGGACAGACCTGGTTTTCCTCCTACCAATGAACGTTCCCAAATTCTGATGACGTGACAGCTGTTTGTAGCAAGAAAGAGTTTGTGTAAATCACCCTACAAAACTGTACAGAGCAACAATGGCCTAACAGCCGACTCGTGTCCTATCAGTGCGGGAGCAGGGCAGAAAGGCATCCAAGCTTGTCCCATACGTAGAGGGAGCGAAGTGATAAATGAAATGCTGTTACTGTGTGTACAGCAACTGGTGAAATACAAAAACATTAGGGACTAGTTGGACTTTCATAGTAAAATAAAGCTAGTTATGGAGCCCACTGTGTAGTACTAACAGGAGCCTGTAAAATATCTCAGTGTCCTCTAGAAAATGAGTAAAATACAGTACAGTAAGTGTGGAAATATCCAGAAGGTACTTGCATGGGTATAAAAATAGACACAGTCCTCAGACAACAATGTAAACTGGTACAAAATAATTCCAAAAAACAGGAACGAGTTTACAAAAGGACACGTTAATATAAAACAACAAACCCAGGTTTCCTTCATGTTCCAGCCTCCCACGCAGGACACAGACGCATGCACCCAAGGGTGACGCCCATGTACCAGAGGTGAACCGGCAAAGCCTTGGCTCACTGTTTGACCTTATCAGTCAGGAGCGTCTGCTGCAGCCAGCTGTGCAGAAGTCTGGCTGCCTGACATGTTTGTGAGGGCAGAGTCTGGCAGTGCAGTGAAAAAAGCTGAAGCTCTAAGGGACTTTGGGGTGCGTGACTTCCCAGCCAACTGCTTCTAGCTCCCCAGTGGAGAAGGCATGCAGAGGAATGGGGCTGCTGCTCACATCTGTCCTGCCACTGGTGAGTTGCTTGATAGCCCAACTAGTTCGTGACCACCAGGTTCACATGGATGCACCAACGCGCCACAGCTTAGTCCTGAAAGAAACAGCCCTGCTGGGTCTCTCGGGAGAGTAGATGACATGATCTGTCTGCCTAGCTGGAGAAAGGTAAGTGCAGGAATGGTGATAGCTGCAGGGAAAAGGGGGCAGTGAAGGAAGAGGCAGAAGTGCCAGAGCCAGGGCAGGTCCTGCGCCCTCCCCCAGAACAAAATCCATCGCCGCTAAGGAAGCACCTGTGTTCCCAGGGCAACAAAGCAAGAAGCACAGATGAGCACAGAGGCGAGTACAGGTTGGAGGGAGAACAGGAGAAGCAAGTCTGGGAAGCAGAAGCCTGTGTTTGGGGACAAGGGCAGCCTCGCTGGTCTTTGCCTTGTATCACAGGCAGTGCTGCCCACCAGATGCCCTCCCCGTGACGCCAGGTTCCTGGAGCAAGAAGCCACGCAATTCCCTGGGTGGGGGGCAGGATTCTGCCTCTTCACACGTGCTCTGGGACTGGCTTTGGCTGGTTATACCCTCTGGTACGTCGAATCTAGCAGCATCTTCTGGTTCATAAGGGCAGAGCTTCATGTCTTAGCCACGAGTGCAGGTTCACGTAATACTGTATGCCAGAGATCAGAGTGGACATGTCCAGATGTCAAACAGCAGCAGGCATTTTGGGAATGCAGAGACAGGGGAAGAGAGAACCACATCATTAAGGCCTTCAGGGTTTTGTCAACAGCACAAAGCAAGATGATTCCTTCCCACAAACCTGTCATTTCAGTCTCACACCACTGTCTGCATTTGGCCATGGGAAGTGAGATGCCAGGCTTCCTCACACGCAAAAACCTGTTTTACCCGTCATTTGCAGAGAAGTCCTCTCTTTTGGCAGCTTGCATTGGATGCATCCCAGCTCACGCTCTTTTTGGTCATTGTATCTGGACATAGCAGCCACTTACAGGTGCCCACAATAACACCACCTAGGAGTTAGTTAATTCTCCCCATTATCTTCTTCCACCCAGGCCACAATTTTCCCCTCCCACCCAGGAATGATGTCATCATCATGGAAAACCTGTAGAAAAAGCAGAGGAGCTGGTCATTTCAGAGCTGGAGCATCTCTTCGTCCTGGGCAAGGGGCACCACAGAAGGAAGCGTGAGCCGAGTGCTTCTTCCTAGCTCATATTGCACCACACAAACCACAGAACAGCACATCACCTGGCACTTATACAAGACTTCATGTTCCCAAAGGGCTTTAGAAGCAGCAGTTCTGCTTCCCTTCTCAACCCCACCAGGAAAAGCAAGGACTATTATCCCCAAGTTAATGACAGTGAAAATAAGATACAAAGTCCCATGGGGGGTCAGTATGAAAACTGGGGAACCTGCTGAATCCCACCCTGGGTTCAGAGCATTAGATAGCACTGCTTTTGGAAAGACTGGTACTGATGCACTTTAAATGTGTTCCTGCAATGGAGTACAGTCCTCTCCAGTGGGGCACGTCTGTGATCACATTCATGTCACCGCTCTGAATGAAACAAAGCGCCCCATTTTGGCTCCTTACCTGGGGGCTGGAATCCCCTGAACTGTGGCTCTGGGAATACGACAGTTTGCTCTGCCGCAAGTCAGAGATTTCACTCCCTTGGGAACCAAACGTGTCAGGGGTGGCCAAGCCACTGCTGCAGCTGTATACTCATATACAAACCACAATCACAGCTGCGCAGCCACACATACCTCCTCCTTGACGGTGCCAAACTCTGGATCCAGGGCTTTGAAGTGGTACCGGTGGGTTCCTTCCCGATCAATAGCTGCCTTAAAGTCCTTCAGAGTCACTTCACCTAACCTGCACGATAAGAGTCAAAGCTATCCTCCTCGGCAGTTTAGGCCACAGGATTAAGATCAGGTGTGTAGACCCAGCTGTCACTAGCATGCACCTGGCTGTCAAGCAACTTACTTGATGACAGCACGGGGACACCCCTCCGATAGCATGAAGCATGTGATCAGGGATCAGAACGGTGTTTCTTATTTACAGAAAACAATCCCCTCTTGACCCTTGTTTCCTATTTGTACTGCCACCAAGAGCTGCTTTTTCATCAGATGGCAGAGTCCTGCATTGCATGGTTTATGTCCTGCTAAGGCGAAACTGCCTGGCTGCCACCCACTAGAATCCTCTTAAACCTGGGGCTTTACATGCACAAACATCAGGTGCAGGACAGCTCAGGGATCTCCAGCCAAAAATGACAAACACACACAATTCTGGGTTGTTCTTATGTCCGTGCTTCCCCTGTGCAATGAGATAAGATGAAGGGATGGGGAATGTGGTTTGGTGTCTGAACCTGCCCTGCACGGAGGAAATTGGTGTCTCTCTCTCACAACTCTCTTAGTGTCCACATCAGCACAGCAAAGCCGGGCCTCACCTCTTTGGTATGTTGACCATAAAGGGAGTGAGTGAGCGATCTGTGAAGTAGAGCACTTTGGTGCAGGCACTGCTACTCATCGTGGGCGTGCTGTGAGAGTGAGGCAGTTCTGCAAAGAGAGAAACACAGAGTGTGTCACCGCTGCCTGGGAAGAGTGCAGCATCCTCCCACCCCCTCATGCCAGTGTGTTCTCAGCATCCTCTCCAAACCGGACAGGAGGAGACAGACTTGGGAAAGACCCATTCAGTGCTGGTGGAGTCCCTCCCACTGCAAAGGGTGGGGAATTTCCCCGTGCAAGAAAACAAGGTGCTACAGGGTAGGGTCACTGGTGCAGGATAACACTGCTGGTCTGGAGGAACTCCTTAGAGCAGCTCCCTTGGGTGACTCAGACCTCAGCCCACTCGGGGCAGGCGTTGCTGCCTACATCCCAGACACTCTGCCCAATGCTCCTGTAGGGAGTAGAGACCCCCAGCCCTGTTCTGGAAGAGTCACCAGCTGAATGTTGCCGCTTGCTACAGCTCGTGCTGAGGGGAGGAAGACAGCAAAGGCCGCTATCGTTCTCCTTGTCCACATTCACAGCTAGGGGATGGGAGCAGTCACTGCTCATTGCCTCCATCAGGACAGGCTGGGTACTTCCTTTGACTCAGCCCTACTTGCTCAGAAAGATGTAGCCTCCACCCATGTCTGCTGCATGGAGCAGGGAGGGGTTTGATCTTGTGGGCTGCTGCTCTTTTCTCCCTCTGGCTGCTCCCCTGCCCTCCCCATTCCTGCAATGCAGGTGTGTCTGTGCCAAAGGCCCCAGGGTGTGTCTCTGGGTTTTGCTCTTCATGGTAGAAAGCAAGCAAGTCACAGATCTGGACACTCATCCCAAGGCTGCTGGTTTAGCAAGTTCCTGTCACCATCATTGAGCTCTGCATGCCCAAATCCTTTCGAGCTTGGGGCTGCTGGGGCCTATATAATCTGGCTGCTTCAGCATAGTGGATGGAGCCTGCAGGGACTTTGGGAGGCGGGGAAGAGGTGTAGTTCTCAGCACCAGGCACATGACACCGGCTGCGCTGGGAGCTGGAGCTTCAGCGCCAAGAGGAAAGGGAACCCAGTGACTCCTCAGTGGACCCAGCTGGGGCTGCCTCTTTGAATCAATAATCCATTTGCTCCCAGCTCCCTTCTCCACCCCTTGCAGAAGCTCTCCTGGGCCCAGGCACTGCAGTGCAGGTAAAGGGTGGGACCCGCCTTCTCTCCCCCACCCCTGCAGGTCACTCTGCCAATCAACGCATTCACCATTTACCAACATTTTCCACATTACACCTGCCAGCACCCCAGTCAAGCTGCCCCCAAGCAAGGGGGATGGGAACCCCTGCTGCTCCCAGCCAGGCCAAGTCACTGTGAGAAACTCCTGTATTATTCAGCATAATTTAAACCACTCAGGGCCTTGTTACGCATTCATTTTAAGTGGCTCACAGAGCTCTTAACCCCTAGATAGCCCACACTAAACACATTAAACTAGTTTTAAGAACCCTTTAGGTAGTTTAAAGTTATGCTACTCCAGCCTAAGATTATCTCTGATCCACGCTTCCCAGCTTGTGTTATACTGACATGCAGCTACTCAAGGCTACGGCTTAGTGGGAACACCCCACTTGCCCCCACTCCCTTGCTGGCCCACATCAGGCCCGCTGCACCCTATCATGTGCCCTGTCGCCCCCATCCTCCATCAGCCCTGATCGTTCAGCTGCCCCCCTGCTCTTCCAGAATGGGCCTGCCACTCCCACCCTCCTGCACCCCAAATCCCTGCTCACTGCCCCTGCTCCCCTCCCAGCTTAGTTTTGGCTGCTGATGCTGTCCCAAGGGAGCAGGCAGGGAAGGGAAACCCCCGCCATCCAGCTGCTGCCACTGTCATCACTGCTCTCTTAGCTGGGCTCAGCCCAGAGAAGAGTAGTCAGCAGCAGCGGTGGGCATCAGGCAAAAGCGTTTTTCCTTCCCTGCCTGCTCCCCCAGGATAGCGCTAGCAGCTGAAAGCAACCTGAGGGGGTGGGGGGCAGGGGAGAGGGCCCTGGGGGCAGAGCAGGGGGGACACCCCAAGGGGCAGGAGGGAAGCCCAGAATGGGAGGGGGGGCGGGGAGTCCTCCAGGCCCCTGCCTGCTCAAACATGTGACTGCTCCAAACTCCAGCTAGCACTAACCCCATCAACACTTGAGCAGCTCAAAGTGGCACATCTGACCCCAGGGCTGGGAGCAGATGAAATGGAGCCAGCACTGCTAATTGCAGACGCTAGAGGGCACGGCGCTGACACGGTCTATGCCGACTCTGAGATCACCTGGGATAACACCAGGCTTTTCTTGATTCCAGGAGAACTATTAAGCACTATTATTAATGGTGACATATGAGGGGGTGGTGGCGCCCAGGGGCCACCAGGCTCCCACAGTGAGGGTGCAGACAGGGTCCTGGCTCCCTAGCCCTTCCAATATAGGCTGTGAGGCAAATGGCCAAAGGAGTGAGGAAGGAGAGGACAGCACCAAGTGGAGGACAGAGCGGGGCTTGGCCTGTGCCGTTTCGCTGCAGGGGGGCCAGGCAGTGGGCTCTGTCCATAAAACCTCTGAGCCAGGAAGGGGTGGGATGAAATGCACTCACTGGAGTTGGGAGGCCAGGAGTCCCGATATTCATTGGCTGCTCTGCTTGCCGGTGACTTCCCTCGAACCTAGGGGGACAGCCAAGAGAGTGAGGGCAGGGGGCCAGGCCCCGAGACCTCCCGATGCTGAGAGAGAGCTGACGGGGGAAAGAACCGTGATGTAGCCTGGTGAAAAGGCACCTTCTTCCTACACACAGACCCGTGCATGCGCACGCACAACCCAAACAGCCAAAACACACCCAGGCCCCCAGCATCCCCAGGTTCTCACTCAGATTCCCCGCTCTCCTCCCCACGGGACTTTAAAATGTATACAACTGAAGTGAAGAGCTCAGGTGTTCTATGGCCTCCCCCGAAGTCCAGAGATAAAACATGCCACCATCTATGGCCCTTCACTGAGGTTCAACAAGCTCTGTGGGGATAGAGAGTCCTAGAGAGTCAAGGCACTGCTTCGCCACACTTTTTGCAGGCATGAAACCAGCTCTCTGATTAAAAGGTCACTGAGAAAACAACAGATGGGCTGGGCTGATTAACCCCCCTGCTGTGGCTCCTGCTCCTGGGGAGGACAGACAAGCCCTGTGTAGCTATATGGTTAGCAGGTGTCTGCTTCAAATTCCTGCCAGCTGGCAAGACAGAGTCCAGGGAGCAGCTTGGGGCCCTCAGCAGCTTTGTAGCACTCTGCTGAGATTAACCACTTAACCCTGACAGCCTGCAGAAGGGGAAACAGAGGCACAAAGAGGTGAAGGGACTTTCGGAAGGTCATGCAGCAAGTCAGTGAGAGCTAGGAACAGGACCCGGGAGTCCTGACTCAGAGCCCCCTGCTTTAGCAAATAGACTAGGTTAGACCACTTCACAGGAGTACAGGGAGCCCATCTTAACATCAAACCTTCAGAGAGAAGCCATGAGACCAGAGACATGAGGTGCTGTAACGAAGAACCATCTGCTCCACCCATGGCTTCTGCAGGGCTGGTGGGGCCCCTGGGATCCCTCCATCTGCCTCAGTCCAGGCTTCTTCAAGATTTGGTGAGCAGAGCCATCCCATGAGCAGCCCATGTCAAAGAGAGATGCTAGGGGGTGGAGGTCTCCCTGGCAGCCATCTCGAAGAGGGGAGTGGGGAAGATGTCAAGTTTACTGAGGAGCGCTTACCCTTCTCTCTTGCCTCTTCTGCGTCTCCATGCGGTGCAGCCTCTCCATCAGGCTGGAGATGCCCTGCTCCAGGCTGTCGATGGTGTGGTGCTGTGGGTCATGACCGCTGAAACTGTTGCGCAAGCTGCGGAGAGCATCACGCACCAGCTGCAGGTCATTTGTCTGCCCAAGAGACCAGGAGAAGTCAGGCAAAGTGTGAACCAGGAGCTCAGGGTAAATCCTTACTTCCCAACCCACATCCCTTCTGGGCATGACAGCTTCTCCCAGGCCCTGAAGTCTACCCACCAAGGCCGGCAGCTGCCAGGGAAGGGTGATGAATAGCCCCCGAGATGGCTCTAGGTACGCGGCACAAGACCTACCCCTCTGTGGGCTGTGGGGCCAGCTACTTTGCTTGCTGGCTGCAGAAAGCCGTTGCTCTGGGCGCTGTGATTGCTGTAGCCCATCACCTGTTGCAAGGAGAAACAACTATAATGCAGGCGCTGAACATTTCAGGACTTTCCTGCAGGGGACTCCAAAGTGCCAACCCCAGATCTGCAAGAGGGTGGAAAGCAAGGATACAGCAACATCCCGCATGTCACACTCCTTTGCTAGGGAACACCCCTGCACCCCAGGATCTGGGCAAGTCCTGTTTTATGGACAGGGAAACTGAGGCAGAGCTAGGAAGTGACCTGACACATGGTCCAGAAGACTCTTCAGGTCCACTGCAAGGAGACATGGTTCTTGCTGGTGGCCAGCTCTGCTATCTCAGTGACTGGTCAGTAGGAGTAGATGGGGTTAAGAAGATGGGCCCTGGTCTAGCTATTAGACTGTGTTAGCATTAGAGGTGGGATTGAAACCCAGGGACACCTGGTTCCCAGACCCCAGGGCTCAGCCATCTATGACTGTGGTGGAGGAAGCTGAGTAAAGCCGAACTCCCTCTAGAGTGCTTTGGTCAAGCTGCTCCAGCTGGGGCGCGCTCTGAAGCTCAGCCGCTCTGGTCAGAGAGCAGTCTCCCAGGAGCTCAAATGACAGCACTGCATCAAGCCTGGTTTGTCTGGGACAATGCAGGTGCCCAGGGGAGTTGGGCTGCCACAGAGTGCATTGGACTCAGGCTACACATTATCCAGGAACATCATCCCAAGAGCCTGATGCATTCCCACAGCTAGAGCATCACATACCTCCTCTGCTTCTCTCTTCATGCACTGGGCCAGCAGGGCTTCCTTGTGCTCCAACTCCCGCTCCAAATCTGCCTGCAAGGACAGCAGACTAGTCAGTGCACTGAGCCAACAGGGCACAGGGCAAAAGGCAAGCATGCGGGTTCTGTACCTGCTGGTAGCTGGCCTCGGAGAGCTGCCGGAGCATTTCGTCCAACTTGGCCTGGTGCTGCTGCAAGTGGCGGTCCTTCTGGCCCAGCTCCTTCTGCAACACAGCGGAGGGAAACGTGAGAAAGGCTCACCCTCACCTTCCTCGAGGGCAGGGAAGGGTTAAGGCTGGCAGAACCCATCTGCTTTATACCCCATGCTCTAATTGGGTTTCTAAGTCTTGTTGGAAAAGGTCAGTCAGGTCCCCAGAGCCTGGAGCTTCGTAGACACCTATCATGCTCGGGGCTGTGGCAGCAGCCACAACGGCAGGACTCTCAGAAGACGCAGAGGATAATGAAATGAGACAGGCAGAGAGGAAGTGTGGTGGGTGTGCAGCTGAGGGTTACACACTCAGCCAGCCTTCCACAGTGCAAGATACAATGCACACCACCCCGGCGACCCCTGTGAACACCCCTTAGGGGCATGGCACAGTCCCCAGGGGTCCAGCCCTCCCAGTCCCTCAGGCTGCGAGAGGCCAGGCTCCATGGATACCAGAGATATCACTTGTTATTGCTGTGTATTTCACTGCTCGACAAAGCGGGAAGCACACACGGAGACACAAAGGTCGGGAGAATAGGAAGGAAGACCGTTTCAGGCTCTCCTCGTCTCCAAGCTACTGGGTGACGAGGCCCCACCTGGGCAGGCAGCTTCCCTTACTTTGTATTCTCCCAAGAGTCGGTTCCTCTCTTCAACCTTCCTCTGCAGATCGACCTGCAGAAGCAGAATGTGGATGTGAGTTTTGCGTCCCAGGAAACCTTTCCAGAGCCACGTGGGGCACCTTTACAGAGTACGAGCTGCATATGAACAGCACGGGGCTGTTCCCCTCGATATGGCAACTCCCTCGCTTCCTTTGCCACTGCTGCCTCCCCAGTGCAGACTCTACCTACACGTGGCAGCTCCATCTGCCATGTACCATTTGCTGTCCCACAAAATGCATTAAGGAGCTTATTCATACAGCTCGTTCCTGCTTTGACTGAGGGTGAGGAGGGCCCTTGAGAAAGGGGAGGAGGAACGAGGAGCGGGGGAGGCCAGAGAGCCTGACAGCAGGCCACTTGGCTTGCGGCACGGTGGCTCCTTTACACAACCCCGTGATTACTAATTCACCTGTCCCCCAGCCCCCAGGGCCAGATTGCAACCACAGCTCCACCCCAGTTATGGGAGCCTCTGCCCTCCAGTTTCTGGGCCCTGCCACCTCCAGCACCAAGCCGCAGTGGCTGCCAGCAGCAAAAAGGCCTCACGTTCTGGTTGTGTAACTCCTCCTTGTCCATATTTGCTCTCAGCAGCTCCTGCTTGAGCTGAAGAACAGAAGCATCCTGCTGAGCCAGCCTCTGCTGCAGCGCATCCTGGGAAAACACATGTGTTATCATTAGTGCAGTGCCTGCAAGGTGGAGGCTGGGACCCTGGTCTGAATCTGGTAGATAAAGCAGGGAAAATGCCAACCAACTAGGGATGTATTGTGCAGGCTGTGGCCCCAGGGTGAGCTCTGGCACGGCAGAAGAAGCTGTGAAAGCATCTGCCTAAATGAGCTGTTAGACCTTCCCCGGTGCTGCTGCATGCTGCTGAATTCCCTGTCAACGCCCCAGCCAGCTGTCAGAGCTGGAGAGAGATGGCTGTGCCTCTGCCTGAGCTCCCGCTTAAAAGATGCTGCCAAGATACCCGGGTGGAAGCAGCACCTGTGCATGTGGAGGTGCTTACTGGTGACCCAGAGCTCCTGCCATCGCCGGCTGCCTGCCCCATCCATGGGGGAGAAAGAGGTAAATGTCAGTCAAGGGCACAAGGGCTTCGATCTAAGAAAGCTGAGCTTCCATCTGGTATCATCTGGCAATGCAAATCCTGCCAGTGTGCGTCTCCAAGCAGCCAGGGTCCCTGCCTCAGTCAGGGCTATTCTCTGCACCTTTCACTTCATGTTACTGAGAAGCTAAAAGCTCAATCTTGGACAGAGGGACACACATGGACACGCACATGCACACACACACACACACACACACACACACACACGGTGTGATGGGCACTTCTAAAAATACCTCATGCTCAGAAGCAGATTAGTAAAGTGCTCGTATATTAGAGGGAAATGCTGCACATGCAGGAAGCCAGACATGTCAAAAAGCTGCCCAGGCCACGGAGAGCAAATATCAGGAGTTGTTTTGTTTTGTTTTTAATGGAAAATTCTTCGTGTCCCAAGTCAAATCAGGCAAATCAATTCCAAATCTGTGAGTCATGCAAGAACCATAAGTGGCCCTGCTACCAGCACGCATCCTCCACCCCCGCCTGGGGCTTCAGGTGCTTCCAAATCTTTTGGCAGGCATCCTGCATGCAAGTCCAAGCCCAGAGGCTTGGGGTTCAGATGCCCCTGAGTTTCACTTGCCCTCAGCCATATGGCCACAGGAGCAAGCTACTCCTATTTCCATAAAGTCAGCGTGTAGCCAAGACCCTCCCACTTGGTATCAAAGTGGGAGTTTAACTATGGGCTCTCATAAGGAGTTCTGTCCGCTGTGTAGAGCACCCTCCACTACACAGTGCCATTTTAATTGCATTACGTCAGTCAGGGTACTGCCCCTGCCACGTTCATGGTTTTCCCCTGTCAGTGGGAAAACCACCCTGGGCGGTCGTGGTATTTCTCCTGAAGAAGCCAGTCAGCTCTGCCAATGCGGCAGTGCTTCTTCTCACTTCCTGAGCCCTCCCCAGTGCCTGAGAGAGACAGAGAGGTATAATGTTGCCCCAGCTCCTCTCCTCCTGCACTGTGACAGGCTCCTCAGTTTTACTTTGGAAACCACGATTCATTTTCTCTCCTCTCACCTTTATTCCCTGGAGGTTTCGAGCTTCTTGTTTGTATTTCAGCAGCTCCTTCTGCAAATCCAATACAATCTGATTAAATCAGCATCACAATGCCCCTCCGGGAACATGCACTGGACCCCTGGACACTCCTTCTGGAATAATGCAAACGCCACCTTCTCCCGTGGATCCAGAAGCACATCAGACTCCAGCCCATTGCAATGAATCTAAAGCAGAGCAGCCCCCTAAGCCCTTTATATCAAACAGCACATGAGAAAAGCTGTGAATCCCCCAAGTATACCCCTTAGGGCAGCAACAACTCTTGCAGTGTTAGTGCTGGGCCCAGAGCCAACTTCAGCACAGTGTGCAAGTAAGACCAGCTTGACAGGGAGAGCTCTTCTCAGCTGCTTTTATCTTCCACTCGAAAGCTTGCTTCCATTCAGACATGGCCAGAAATATAACAATTGTCGTGGATAAAGTTTTGGAAATGGAGCACAAGGCTCTCAAGAGAAAGTCTTTGGCACCATAATCACACAGGGGTCTCCTCAGGGCTCAATTCAATTCAAATATTTTCTGGCTATTTGTTTTTATGGAGAGTGAGGTTCACAGCATTGCTGGGAAGCAAACTGGGAGAGGGAACATGCACCGGGCTTCACCCTAGGCTGCGTTACAACAGGAGGGTTTGCAAAATGACAGCTCAACAACTCAGTGCTTAACCATCACAGTAATGAAGGGTTCTCCCCATCTGAGAATCTCAAAGCATTTTGCAAACCCAATTCATTTGTTCTCACAGCCCCTGGCAGGCAGGTCTCCTCCCACTTCTTTCTGTTTGAATGGCTGATCTAACCTGAGGCAGAGAGCAGTGACAACACTCCCCCTTCCCCACACTCACCCTGCACAACAGCAGCACTGGGAATAGCACTGGAGAGGAGTGTCCCCATCTCCAGAACAAGAAAGCTGCAAGAGCAGACAGAAGTGTCACCCCCAGCCTGGCCACCATGCCATCTGCCCATGCCTGACTCCTGCTCACCTTCAAGTCTTGGTTTTCCTCCATGCTCTGGTCCAGCCGACTTCGGATTATAATCTGAAAGCAAAACAACTGCAATGATTACCCCCTGTCTGGCAGGGCGGTGCACAGAGCCGACTGAAAATGGATTGTAAGGTACAAGCCCGTGCTTACCAGCTGCTCCTCTGGGCAGGCTCCATGTTCACAAAGGACAAAGGATGCCTCCTGCTCGTCCTCAGGTAAAGACCCATTGAGCAGCAAAGCCTGAGCAACAACAAAGAACCCCCTGTCAGGTGATATTGTGGGAAGGCACAGGGAGAAATTCAGTCCCTCTCCACAACTTTGGCTGGCAGCATTTCACACCAAGCCAAAATCAACAACCTGGAAACAATTTCTTCTAACTTAGTGCTACAAAAGCCTTGGGACTTTCTGGAAGGAGCAGAAGACACCAGACTGTCCCCATGACGAGATCCCCACTGTCGGTGAGAGTGTCCCAACACCATGCAGACAAGCTGCACCAAGCATGGGCAGCACCTTGGCAATTTTTATGATTCAAGCTTGCGCTGGGTTTTATTATGAGCAGCATAATGTCGTCCCTGATGTACAGCCGATGTGTGTGAAAGCTGGAGGTGAGACACTGAAGGCCCAGCAGAGATGTGCCACAAGAGGCTTTTCTTCTGGGGACTAGTTTGAAGTGTTCCCAATAAATATAAAAGGCATCAGATTCACCCAAAGAACCTTGTCTGCCCAATAAATATGTCTTTTAAAAAACAAACAATTTAAAAACCAACCGATTTAAAAATTAGACTTTTAAAAACCAACCCAGGCTTCTTAGTGCTGGGCATCCCACTTTGCAAAAGTGCTGGAAAGCAGAAGAACACCAAGCCTCAGACATGCCTGTTCCAAAAATGCCCTGCTGTTAACACCTGCTAGCTCGCCTGTGCCTACACGCGGAAGTGGATCCATTGCTAGTGGCTTTCAGTGGCTTTCACCGTTGGTGTGGAAAGGAGTCACCATGAAAGTGGAATCGAGGCATTTTTGCTTCCTGTGCCCTTCCAGGGAGCATGATAGTGACGCAATCCCAGGCTTTTTAAAGGGATTTAGATTTGGGCCTTTTTGGAATAGCACATCCTGTCCAGGTGCAGGGAGCTGACCCAAACAACCCCAGTTTTATGCCCAGCTCCCACTGATCCCAACGGGACTCAGGTGCCTCAATACCTTTAAAAACAGGAGTTTTGGCAGAACCACAGCCTGGCACAGACCATTCCCCTTGTGCAAACCAGCTCCAACCACAGCCCTAGAGCCAGGACTGGAACTCTGCACCGCTCTGGGCAAGATGCAGAGAGGGCTGTAGAAACGCTGTGCAAGATGTCATGTTGAGGGGGAGGGAGGGTCCTCATCACAGAGAGGGAGCATCTTAAGCTCTGCTGCTGAGCATGGGGAAGGCACCTACACACTGGGGAGCAGCATGTGATTAACCTTTCCAGCACATCCAGACAGATGCTCGTGCACCTGCAAACAAGGAAGAACCTGTGTAAAACTCAGCTGGCCGGTCCCGAGGAGGGAACACGCTGCAGTGGGGACAGGAGGTGCGAACAGGTCACAGTGCTGATCTGCCCCATGCAGGATGTGCTCAGAGCCCCTCTCCTCTCTGACAAGGCAGGGATTCACAGCAGAGCACAGGGAGTTCAGGCAGGGGCTGCAGGGAGAAACGAGCCCCTTCCTTTTCTGCCTAGATCTGTCCCCGCTCTGTGGCTGCAAGCTCAAGTCCGGTTTGCAGGAGCGTTTCCCTTCACCCCAGGCTGCGGGGTCGGGTCAGGTTCTGCCTGCCGACGGGTTTTCCCACCAGAGGACTGCGGACAGCGCTGAATAGTGAACTGACGGCCCTGTGTATCCACTGAATGCAGAGGTCCCACGGTGTGCCCAGCAGGACGCTTGGGCAGGAATCACACAGAAAGCTGCTGTGGTCTTGGCTCCGAATGGAGCATGCAGGGCCCTGGAACTTCAATCAACCCCTTGTGATCTGGAGGCTTTTAAATATTGAGCGAGGGGGAAAATCAATTAATCAAATCCAATTTCCTGGTTAGCAATGTCAGCTGCCTTCTCTGTTCCTTAGGGATGAGGGGGCAGCAATGCCAGCTGCCTGCTCCTGCGATGGGGCGGTGGGGGCCATGCCAGCCTCTCTAATGCTGCCTCCCCCTTCTCGCAGAGGGCACATTATACAACTGGATTTCACCAGTGCATCAAGCATCTATTTTCTTTTGGAGTCCTTTGTGTCTCCTGCCCATTGTCAGCTGGGAGCGCGCCCTCCTGGCTGCCTGCGCTGTTCGCACAATGTGGGCTTTGTTTACCCGCACATAAATATTTACAACTCAACGCCAGCCCGGTTCTCAGCGCAAACAGAAAGGCATCTTCCAGGGAGTGTTCAGGGTCGTTACCATATGGGGCCGGGGGTCTGCTCCCCAAACAGAGCCACACAAACACATGGAGGGAGTCATTGGACTGTGGAGGCACCAGGATGGGGCAGCTAAAGAAAGGTCCCAGCAGACAAATCTGATTGAAATGAGCCCATCCAGAAAGGGCCAAATTGCACAGCCCCGCCTGGCTTACTGAAATGAGATGGATTTGAGCCTTTTTGCTCCCTGATCACCTCTGTGAATCGCTACTGATTTCCTTCCACTCCTTGTCTCTCTGCATTACTTCTGATCACAAATCACAGCAAGGCTGTTCAGTCCTCCAAGGCTACTACCGAAACTGGAGGGCCCTGGCAAGGAGCAGGGATCCCAGCAGTGAATCTCGCTCCTTTTCAGAGTGAGGTCCGTGCTTTCCACAGCACTGACATTTTTATGTGTTACCACACCATCATAATACAGCTCAATACCAGCCTGTCCCCAAAAGACAACAATGGGGCTGATAATCAGCTACTAGGCATAGGCTCAGTCAGGATGAGATCCTTGGCTGGGTGCATATAACATACCCTGCCTCTCCCAGTCCATCTGAATCGCTATCACTGGAAAAGCTGGTGGCAAGCCCTGGATGTAGCTCTCTCAGTTACAACACGCAAGCAGCCCCCATGGGAACACGTGCTAGAAATCAATAAGGTGTGTGTTTTTCTGCCTGCCACGCACACATTTCCACGCCCTGCCTCAGCCCCTCCTAGCCCTCACACCTTTCACACCAGCCCTCCATGAACCGCCCCACCGAGAAAAGCCTGAGGAACCTTGTAAATGGCCCTTTCAAAGAGGCAAGTGTCTGCGTGACTTGAGACCCCGGAGACAAGCCCTCCCTGCCCCACCCCAGGAGTCTGGGAAGGGCATGTACTGTTCCCCATCACCTCAGCCAAGGACTCTGCAAAGTGGCAAACTTGTTGGGCCATGAAGAACCAATTAATGAAGGAGAGTGAAAGGAACTCCCTGCCAGTGCTGGAGCAAGAAGGGGGAGCTCTAGAGTAAGAGCACCGTCTTGACTAGCTGAAATGACTGCACCCTTATCTACTCCGGCACTTCCGTGCACCCCACCACACCACAGGGGACTCATATTACTCAATTTATCCCACAGTGCGTCCCTCGGACTAGTATCCCCCTGCACTTGATAGACAACGCGGTGGGAGTGACTGATCTGCCCAAGACCCCCCACAGGTCTATGGCCGAGCAAAGAATTGAACCGCAGTCTCTGGAGTCCTCCATCAAAAGATTACCCTTCCCCCCTGCCAAGGCTTGCAATGAAACACCAGCATGAAAGGAAACCAGAAGATGGCCTGGCTGAAAGGAAGAGCAAGTACCTGCAGCCCTGAGATCATTTTCTTAGCCTCCTCCATTTCCTTTTCCAAATGCTCTTGTTGCTCGAGCAGCTGCTCCTCCCATGACGTCTCCAGACAGGATCCAGGGTTCCCTGCCTGCCACTCAGGCAGAAATGGAGAGTCTGGCTCTTCTGCAAGACAGAACAGCTGTAAGTTATGCCAGTGAACACCAAAGGAGTCCCAGAAAGAGGGGGGCAGCCTACTGCTGTCTCGCCACACTCAGACACCAGTGGCAGGAACCAGACTCTCTTCCAGGTGGTGTCAAAGTAGTTGCTGGGAGAGAAGGACCTCCAATCCCTCCCAGCTCAGGGTTCGACACCTCATTCATCCTGCAAAGGATGTCTCTGGATGTGCCCACCTATGATAGACAGTTGGAGAGATTTTCCATCTTTTATAAGCCTTGACAGTGCTCCCAGCGTCAGGACTTTCAGGTGAGCTGGAGCGTGTAGGTGCGGGTGTTTATTCAGAGATCAATGTCAGGCCTGACAGAGGGAGTTGAGGGACTGGGGGAGTCTGAGACCTCCTAGTGTAGGAGGAGGTATCTCCTTCAACAAGCCCTCACCATCTGAGCTTAAACCCACCAACGTCAACAGAAAGATCCTCCTGGGCTTTGGGTCAGGCCCTTGGGACCTCTGATGGAGGCTTGTCCATCATTTCAGCACTTCTTGCTATTAAGACACTCGAACCGGTTGCTAAAACCCGGGTTTTCACAGAAATCCCAGAGCCGCACCGGGTTCTGTTCCACACACCGAAACACTCCAGGTGCCGGCAGGGAGAATTCACTACTTTTACCCATACTGCTTCCTCGCGCTCTAGTTGAGAAATGCACACAAGGCAAGTTCATTAGGAGCCTTTCTGGCCTGTTCCTGAATAAGCTAACATGCTCCAGACAGGAGCACCTGTGCTCTGCCCATTTATGCAAGGCCTGGCTCTGGCAGCCTTACCCAGGCTGCATAGTAATATACTCTACAAAACTAATGGGGCTACTTCGGGAGCCAGTCGCTGCTCAGCAGAACATTCACAAAACCAGGTCCGTAGTAATGTGCTGTGTGAAACCTTTTCCTACAGAGACATTTCTAGCGAGTCAGTTCATTACACTGCCTGATATATCCATCCATACATCCATTGCTGTGGTATCTAGGCATTGGTCTCCTGCTATGTGCCCTCCAAAACATCCATGCGGGAATGAAAGCACATTCCAGAGAGCCATTAACCTGCATTTCACTGATTACTAAACATCTGACTGCACACCTGATCCCAAAATGCCTCTCCTTGCTTTCCTGATGGTCTTTCATTTGTATTCAGATGCATCCCTGCAGCTCATCCCTGGCCTGGATTTTAAATTAAGGAATCAATGGGATTTTTTTTTTTTTTTTTTTTTTAACTAGAACATAATAAAAATAAATAAATAAGTAAAACCTTCACAGACGAGATAGCCTATGCGAGCTAATGGCATAGCTCTGGGGGGCTTGAGAATTTAGATTTAGTACCTAAGGAGTGATGCTAAGATGAGGGCTAGCTATCCTTGTAGGCATGCTGCATACCTAATCAAAGATGCAACTGGGTCTATAGCCAGGTGACAAAAACACTCTGCCGTGTGACTGGGGAATGGACTCGCTGCTGTTGAGAACAACAGCGACACGTCACAGGCTGCCAGGTACCGCAGCGTCTCAAACACTTAAGAATACACTGTTTTGGGATAAAGAGCAATGAGGAAGGGGGTTCCTGGCTGGGGCCATAAAGGATTTCCAGTCCTTCAGCCTGGGGGGTGGAGGATGATTGGAAAGAGACCCTGCTATAGCACACTCAGGGAAGGAAAGTAAGTTTTGTTTCATTTCCCACAGGCTGTGAATTAACATCCAACTGAAGTCCCCCCCATAGCAGGCGATTTCTTTTGAGACTGAAATGAAACAAAACCAGGTTTGGGGACACAGGGGCCTGGTGAACACGAGATGATTGATATCAGTAACGACAGGCAATATTCATGCAGCCATCCCATGCCCTGCAAAAGCCACTGGTCATCGCTTGAGGCAGTTTTGTGCTCCAGTAGCACAAATCCAGGCCATCACTAACACAGGCTCAGTTTCTGCCTTGTGTGTATGACAAGTGCAGGTGGATTCAGTATTTCCCTGGGAATTGTGGACTTTGTTGTACAACAGTGTGACGTAAGGATGACGTTATCATTCACTTTGCATGGGAACTAATCCATGCCACTTAACCCGTCAGGAAGGATGAAACAGATCCCCTGTGATTTACCTGTTTTGGTTTCTGTTTCTTCAGCTTGGATAATCACAAAGCCTGCCTTCTCCTCTGCCTGGGTTGCAATGGACTCACTCTTGGAGCTATGGAGAGGACTGGGCGATGTGAGACTGCAGAGAAGAAGAGAAATGGTTATATCTGGTGCCAACGGTGAACATGGCAGGGGAAGAGAGGCAAGCTCATCCCTGTCTGCGATAAGGAGTGAACGTGTGAAAAGTCTGCTCGCGCTGAGCGTCGCCAACATGCCAATGAATTCATTAGCAGGCCAGACGGGGCTTGTAACTTTTCAGGCCAGTCTCCTTGAATGCCAGCAGCTGACAAAAGCGCTGCTGAAGCAATTAGTCTTTTCACTTTTCCTGCAGTGGAAGAGCATGGAAATGAGAGCCATAACCTCTGCAGGATTAACACAGGCCCCGAAGTCAGGGAGCTAATTCCAGACAATACTTCAGACTGCAGCTCTGCTCACAAACAGTACGTATTGTCTGTCTTCTCCTTGTGCTGCAAAAGTCATTCGCAGTAACCCAGCTTTCTTTGTCTCTCACCCTTCTTAAAAAGCACAAATCTAGCATGGGGAACACGTTTGAAATCCCAATGGTCAGGCATCTGTGATAACCAGAAACCTGTCTGAACACAGACACAGCAACTCGGGAGCTTCCTTTAAAGCACCTATAAAGTAGCTACATACTTCTAGTGCAACAGTCTCAGCTGATTGTGCGGTCCAACCTCTCCAGCTCTTTTCAGAAATTCTTCCCAAATCCATCACCCGGACAACAGCAAAGGTGTCTGAAGCTCACTGACCCATTTAATGTACCTCCAAAGTCTCCGAGCACTAATCCTCACGAGTGTGAGCAGGAGTTAATTTTTCATTCTCCCCAGGACAGACACAAAAGCGGGACAGAACAAAAAAGGGAAAACAACAGAAGAGATTTACAGAAAGAAAAGGCGCTTCTCCAGCTTGCCTGCCCCATCTTCCCAGCACTGCTGATTAGCTCCCACAGCTGGAAGGCCTCAGCTCAGGGCCATGTGCATCACTAATAAAATCAAAGACTCCCAGAAAGAGAGATGGAAATGACCTGTTAGCAGCTCACATCTAGTCTGCCCCCAAGGGCCACTGCAAGTCTATCCCCATCAGCAATCTGTTTTATGTTATTCAACTAAATAGGCCTCCACTGCAGCAAGAAAAAAAAAAATGAGTGTGAGTCACTAAGTGAAGAGAGTAACCATTTTTGACTAGGATGATACAGGCAGCTGCAGCATTTTTTCTGCTTGCACTGTCTGCAGATCTCTTCAAGGGACCCAAGGAACCTGGCTGTGCCCAGAGGTTTACCTTAAGGAAGGCAAATCTCACTGCAGTGCTCCCCATGAGATTACTCTTATATGGGGCTCTTCATTGATAACAAACCGTGGAAGCTGAAGTGAGCTGACGGCAGAAAAACACAGAATATTGCCAAGAGTCCAGTGCACTGAGGGCTGGGGTCCTGACGACACGGGTAATGGGAAGAGGCAAGGGAGGGCATGGAAATCAGAGGCACACAGAGACAGACTGACTGCCCTAACACACCCAGCAATGCTGCCTTTCTTCAAGGAGCAGTCACTGATGTTCCCTCTGCACATGCTCAGCTGAAGCCCCAAAGCTCCCCAGGCGAGCCACCATCCCTCTGTGGTCACCAGGGATGGATTTGCGGGTTGTTTCTGCCCAGGGGGGAAACACAGGAGGAAGCAGCTGCGGAAAGCAACAGAAGCATCTGTTGCTTCAGAGGATGTCTACCCAGCAAGAAGGAAGCAGAGAGGAACATGGGGCAGCCCTAGGGAGGCAGCATGGGGAAAGGATGGGCATGTGGCAAAGAGCAGGATACAGAACGTGGCACGTTTCTGCCCGGGCTGCTCCTCTCCGAACCTGATCCGCTGCCCAAAGCAAAGCTTTCGGGTATACCCAACACAGCCAAGGCAGCATCTGAGATTCCCCGCAGCATCTGCCACGGGGTTTTAACAACAGCCATTTGGGTTTCCCTACAGACATTTCCATTCCCATTTCCGGGCAGTTTGGCTGCATCTAAGAGAGTCGGGGCTTTTTGGGTCAGGAATACGTTTCCGTCTCTTGGGTTCAAGTGTCACCTCTCCAGTGACAGCCTAACAAACCACGCTGGGAGCAAGCGAGCCACTGGGACCCACGCAGACTGCTCCTGAAGCAGTGGCACAGGCTAAAGGCCACCCCTTTCCCCGGTGCCACTAACTGGCTGCAGCTGGAGAAATTCCTGCGATTTTTGTCTCAAAGTGGTTAGCGTGGGAAATCGCCACGGACAGACGTGCCTGGATTTGATTTCTGCTCTAAAAGGATACGCCACCATTCACCACTACAGCATCCACAAATCGATCAAGGCAAGGTTTATGCTGCAGAAAACTACTCAGCATTCTTCCTAGCGCCGCGCGGCAGCTTAGCTAAAAACCTTGCCTTGACGAACCCCTGCTTCGGGATCCTGCACACAGCCAGGGCTTAAGGAAACAGCCGCTGTAACGAGCCCCAATCCCTTGACGGTGTTAATAAACTCCCCAGCCCTGCTGTGCCAAACGACAACGGCAACACAATCGCTCACCATTTGACCTGCTTCCCTCCCATGATCCCACTTTAACCTTTCGCCTCACAGAGTCCGTTTCCCAGGACGCCTCCAAATTCTGCGGGTCCTGGCCACAGGCATGCCTCGGTCCCTTCACATGCTTGGAGTCCAGTGCTGAGGATGCCGGCTCCCGTCAAACTAACGGAGAGATCTCTGCCAGCCGCGCTCCCTCATGTGAGCCCAGAGATTCACAAGAGGAAAGGCTCAGGGGCTCTGCGAGGAGGCACCCGATGCTGAACGGGCAGCCGGCACGCATGCATTCGACTCCGGAGCAAGAGACGGCTGGAGCCCGGGTCTCGGTTTGGCTGGTTTTCCACGCAGGTTGTCCGTCTCCCGCCGCTGCATGTTGTTCTGCTGCCTGCCTCAGCTGCGTTCATCGCCAGAGCCTTGCTCAGGATTGCAAGTTGCGTTTCTCATCCCATTCTCCCAGCACCTGCTGCAGAGACCCGGTGCCAGCCGGGGATGGCTGTTCCCGGGCCCGGCGGCTCTCTGCTCCTCCAGCCTCAGAGCCTCTCCGTCAGCAGTATGCAGTGTTTCCCGGTCCTGCGTGTGGCTTCCTTCCTCGCGGTCTCCAGCTCCCTCTCCCTCCTGCTGTCACACAGGCTGTGCAAGGCAGAGTCTATTCTCTGTGCTGTCTAGCTCAGGGTGGGGGAGGGAAGGCTGGTGGGAAGGGAGGAGATGGGAGGAGGAATGGATGAGGGGCTTTGCAGCCTGGGAATCTGTAGGATTTTGGCAAGTTCTCCGTGAATCATTTCCACTGCTTTTTCTTCTGGGAACGTTCCTTCTTGGAAATATTGAGACAGGGGAAGTGTGCTGGCTCTGTGGGGAAATGAATGCAGCACATGCTGATGGTAGGCAGGGACGCTACCCTGGGACAGACTGCAGCAGGACGAGAGGGGAGGGGGTGGTCTTGCCATTACAAAACACATCCCCTTTCCTATTAAATAATGCAAGGTGATCTTTGCAGGCAGCTCTCAGTCACACATGCTGACATTGCTTCCTCTGGACAGAGGAAGCTGGCATCTGGTTTTGCAGTGGTGCTTTCATCCAAGCAGCTAGTGGCACAGCACCTGTAGCAGGAGCACAGCCTGCCCCTGGCTTTGTCTGCGACCGCTTCTGATTTTCCAAATAAGACTTCACCTTATAAACAAACAGGCTGATGGCTCTGCAGTGACAAAGGGACCCTGTCTCCAGCACTATTGCACGAGGCAGGGTGACACTGAGTCCTGGAAAGAGAGCCTGAGACTGAACAAGGCAGCAGGAGCGGCGATGCTCTGCCTCTCTCCGTTACCTTCCACCTGACCATCTCAAAGCACTTCACTAATGCTGATGAGTTCAGGCTCACAACCCCCACCACGAGGCAAGCTGGGATTGCTCTCCCCATCTCACAAATTGTGGGGACTGGAGCGGAGAAGGGTGGCGACTTGCCCAAGATACCACAGGGAATCCACCTCTAGCGAACCCGCCTATAACTTAGCTGCTGTCCAGGCCCTGGAAGAGAACCAGAAATGGGAACAAACAAGCTTCCAGCTCCCTGCTTTCTTAGAAAACAGCCCCGCTTCAAATGCAATGTGCTGGGGGAAGGATGTGGCCAAGGGTTATTCTTGGCACTTCCCACCTCGGCACTAACACCACCGCAGCCTGACACCACCCAGGCAGCACTGCCTGTCCCACACACTTTCGAGAGCGCTCTTCTCATAGCTGACCTCAAAGCGGAGCTGAGTTTTCTCTCTCTGAAGACACCAGGCAGAGGCTGGTGTCTTATCACAGGAACAAGCTTCTCCTGATTTCTGATGAGTCCTGCTATGAATAAATCCTTCCTGACTTGGCAACTGCTGCTGCAATTAAACAGCCAACCTCTGTGTCTGCAGTCGCTGTGCTTTTGGCTAGTGGCATCAGATGCCTTCTTCCACAGTACCCTCAGTCTGCTCCCTCCCTGCTCACAGACAACTAGTTCTGTATCCGGCACTGCTGGAGGCTACAGAAAAGCAGCCCTCTGCCTGGCACGCGGGATCTGTTCCCCAGCTCGGTCCTTCCATGCAAAAATCAATAGCATTACCATGTCTGCTCCCTTGCACAGCCTTCAACACCATGGCTTTGCCCTTTGAAAACATTGACGGAAGCCTGCCCCTCACCCTCCCCTCTCGGCCTGTCCCCGGGGCCTGGCTGCTGATGCATGCCACATGGTATCTGACCATCGTGTTCGTGTGCGTGGAGCCATGGTCATGGACAGGGAAAGGTCTGTCCTCCAGGCATTTTGACTGAAATCTAATTATACCTCCCATCCTGTTCCCAGCTTTAATTAAAACATGTTTTAGCTCCAGCTTGATACAATTTCAGATCGTTTCCCATTGAGCTGTCAGCGGCTGTTGCTGCCCCTTGGTCTCCTGGACAAGGAAACACACATGCTGGGTACCCTGCAAATGCTATGAGCGCTCTCCTGCCACTGATCCATAGGCACAGACATGTAGGAAGCAAGGCAGAGGGCAAAGAACCCAAATGAGCCTGGACAGGTCAAAGGTCTTTAATTCAACCAGGGAAAAGTTGGCATTCAGTAACCTATTTGAAGAGCAGGTCTTTTCATGGCACAGATTGCACTAACGCCCCTCAATCCTGATGTCAGGCACCTTCAGCTTGTCAGTCCTGGGCCAAAGCACGTCCATCCTGATTCAAAGTGCCCCCGTGCCATTCCAGCCCTGGACTCCCATGCACTTCAGGAAAGGCGCTGCTCTCCTGAACAGCAGCAAAGCCTGCTCTTGTGGCTCTGATCAGCTGCCACACTGCAGCCCCAGCAGGCTGCAGTCCCTGCTGTCCAGCCATGTACCTACAAGCTGATCAGCTGTTGTGCTTCAGTCCTGACCCACTGCACCTCTGCTAGTCTATCCCTGGAAATGAAATTATTTAAAACATTTCAAATGCATGCTTATCACCAAAGCAATGAACTTCATTCAAATACAACCCAATTAACATGACACACATTTTGGTCTTCTGTTGTGTTTCCATAGATTGTCCAGAACATAATTGCTGATCTTACCTAACATAGGAGGTGCTCAGTGACATCGCTTCCTGGTAGCAATATCCCTCACTTTATGCTAGTAGAGCTCCTTGCATGGTGAAGCATCACAAAGCACTTTGCAAAGTATGTACAGAAATCAATTCACTCATTACAAAAATGCAGCCACCGTAGGGCACCTAGCAGCTCTGCAGCAGACATGTAGGACAGCATGGGAACAATAACCTAACTACATCAAACTGCAGAGATAATGGAGGGAGGCAAAATCTCTTCCCAAACTATAATCTGGCCAGGATGCAAAGGATTAACACCTCAGCTCCTGTGAAACGTGCACACGCAGTCAGGACTGTGGCTTTGTTTCACCTACAGAAAGGTTTGGCCAGCAAAGTCCCAAAGACACTTGAGGCCAGCACTACTGGGCTCCCTCTGCATGTCCCTGGATCACAAGGGGATGGAGTCAGTCACAGGTCCACAGCTGCCACTTCATGCTACAGAGGTGCAATGTGGCCTTAACAGTGGCCAGAGAAGACCAAGGGAGAAACCCCTTGTGAGGGGATGTGCTCTGCTGATGGACATCTGTTATAAGAAAAGTCACCACCTCCTCTACCAGGTCTCCACAGCCGCTTGGCATAAGGGGCAGGGAAGGGGCACCTGAAGGTGTTTCAGGGGAATGTCCTGAGCATGACTCAGGCAGGAAAACCAGCATGGAATAGGGCACCGCTGGGGGAAAATCTGAACATACGTGCTCAAGGATACAGCTCTTTGTTTCTAAGCCTTATTGCTGGGCACAGCCTCATGCCCCAGTGCAGATCCAGCTGCATGTGGTCAGCTCTCTCCCACTAGTGGCAAAGTCCTGTTAGGAGGCTCAGCGGAGCATGCATGGCTCAGAGTCATGGGCTATGAATGAGCAGGCCCCTGACAAAGCCAGGTCCTCATCCATAGATTAAGAGCAAGGATCTGAGGTGAGCGTGAGTCAGTTGTGCACATGAAACAGTGAAGTCATTTGTTCTCACTAGTGCTTGTTGCTGAAGCTCCCTGCTCCGACATGTACCCATTGCAGCTTTAGGGTAAATGTGTTCAGACCTCAGCCCAGGGAGCTACACTATTTCCTCCCAAGCTCGTTTCCTTCCAGGTTTCCAAGCAGAGAATAGCCCTGCTCAACATCACATACCTTGTGAGTTGTAGCCAGCCTCCAGCCAAATCTGCAAGCTATTTATAGCAGATCATGTGCATTTCTCTGGACTCAACTCTCGCTTTAGATGGCAAAGCCACTTGCTGTAGAGACCACAATGAACTCCGCCTCTACTGATCTCCAGAAGAGTGCTGGGAACTCTTCAGAAAATGATTAAATATTGAACCTGATTGAATCTGAAGGTCCAGGAGGCTTGGGGGTGGGGGATAATTAGATAGCTATAAAGCTAAAGACAATTAAAGGTGATGGATGAGAGCACAATGGCAGTGAACACAGCTGTAGATCCCAGCTCTCTGCAAGGTCTGAATCACAGAATAAAGCATTTATCTGTTACTCATTTCTATTACCACTGGTCCCTTTCCAGGGCATCAGGCTTGCTGGGTTTAGTAGTCAGAGCCCTTTTCTCCTGACTACCTCTTACATAGACAGAAGGCATCAGTGGGTAGAAAACCTGGGAAAAATCCAGGCAGGTGAAATCATCTTTACTCTCAAAATTTGCCAGGGCTACATCTATGAGACAGGCAGAGGTGGTCCCTGCCTGGCACTGGGCTGTGAGGGGGCTTGTCTCTGCCATGAGCATATCTGTTACCTGGAGGAGCGGGACTCGGAGGGCACACTGTGATGTCCCTCGTACTGCTGCACCAGCGCTCGGACACTCCAGTAGGGATTCTCAATTTCTTCATCTACACTGCTGTTTCTGAAGATAAAAAACACAGAATAAATGACAGCCTCAAGGAGAGGTGGGAAAGAGACCCCCCACAACACACATATGCATTTAATTTCTGCTCAGAACCTAACAAGGTGAATTTGGGGGCTTTGGGAGAGCAGAAGGGAAGCTGGTGAAATGAAGGGAAAGAGGCGGTGGCAGCAAATCTGCTGCCTTTCCTAGAAGAGAAGCAATCTAATTCCTACCCTCAAAGCTTGACATGGGATAAGAAAACCCTGCCCATCTGCCTGTGACATGGCAGGGAAGGAAGAAGGTGGCACGTTTTAAACACCTCCAAATAGCGGTGACCGATGATAGCTTTGGTGAGACAGGGAGGGGGCTGGGGAAAGGACAGCTTCAGCTAATAAAGTAAGGGCTGGCTTTCTTAGAGAGAGAGATTTGGCCCAGGGACCCTTGGAAGAAAAGCTCTAATATTTGATTTTTCAACAAAACCTGTAATTTTCAACCTCGTTTCAGAACTGAGTCTTGGTGACTCCCCAGAGCCAAACTAATGAGGGCAAATGACCTTTAGGAGTACAAATGAAAATCACAATAAACCATCATCTGGCTTCAGTTTAAATGTCATTACTATTTTTATTATTGCTGCCATCATTGTAATCTACATAGCATATTTTGAAGGCTCAGAAGCACTTTCAGAATTACACGCTCCATCCACATATAGATCATTTCCTTTCATTTTCATTAAGGCAACCCCTACAACACAGGAGGCAGAAGCTGATGGACAGCATCCAGCAAGACTGTATGACATCTGTGACAGGAAGCAAAATGCTTGAAAGGCAACAAAAATGTAGGGAGGCAGAATGGACTCAGAGAGGGGAGTTACCACCCTGCCCTGGCATCTTCAGCTAACACCAATGAGCAGGACACTTGTTTTATGTTTCATCCAAAGGGCAATGCCTCCTCGTGCTGTGTTGTGGCACTGTGTTCAATACTGGCCTCAAGGGAAGGAGGCATCACTCTATCCTCGTGGACACAGAGGTGCTTTTCATTGTAAAGTGAGTTACCAAAGGCATGGGTGTTTACTTGCTGTAAAATCCCAAGCAGAAACAAGGCACCTACAGCTTTTGCAGCAAGGTAGCTAGCTGAGCTCCCTACCCCTGCCCTTTTGGGTAGCTCCTCTAGCTCATCTGGCTGCAAAATGACAGTGCAAGCTTCCACATGGCCACTCCAGAGGGACAGTGGGACAGCTCCCGCACTTTGGGTAGTCCAGGCAGAAACACCTTTTCTGGCAGGGAAGACATAGCCAGGGGTGCATGCTGGCTCTGCAGAGCAGATAGGCTCCTTGTGCAGGACTACTGCACAGAGCGGGCTGGCTTCCAGAGGCACACAGGCTTGTTTCGGCCCCTCGTACTCTTCTTATACAGCTGAGTCTCCAATCAAGACTAGCAGTGTGTGCTAATGAGGCTAGGTGAGAACAGCTTATTACCTCTGTCTGTGCCGGAAAACATCACGTCCAGAGCGTGAGACATCCTGGCGAACATCTGCCAGAGCAGCCACTGCCCCTTGGGCCATGGCAGCAGCTGAATGAGGCCTGTGACTGGCTGACGATGCTGACGGGTTCTTCCCCGCCACACCAGACGGGCTCTGATTGACTGCTCTCCCTGAGCCAGGTTTGAAATGAGCCGCTAAGGCCAGGATCAGCCTCATGATGGATTTCAGGTTCCCATCGACGATATCTGCAAAATGCCATCAAACCCAGAGGCCACGTCATTAATAGGGGGCCCAGTGGGTACCAGGCTGACCAACAAGTGTGAGTGTAATTAAACCCAACAGGAGTCCGCCAGTGAAGAGGAGCTGTGCAAATAGGACCAAGTTACCATTCTAATGCTTGGGAATATTAGTTCTGTACAAAGCAGCACAGCTTGAGGAAGGATCAGCGAGTGCCATCTACAGGACAGAAATTAAACAGCTGTGTGCACACTTGAGCCGTCTCATTTTCAAGCAGTCCAGCCTGTTTGTGACACTGCAACAATGATGGAAGCAGCACTGGAAAGGCACAGCCAGCACTGAAGATCACTACTGCACTAGTGATAACTCTCACTAGCCCATGTAGTTCCCCCCTGGCATTTTTAGCAGGTAAGAGGAGGGAGCTGAGCAGTAATGTAGTTCTAGAATAAGAAGAATGCCTAGCACTTTAACATATTCACGGCACTTTGCAAGTATTAACTAATCAACTCAAATAACCCTTAACTTAGGTATCTTTGCCCAGAGTACAATACAGTCCAAATCTGTCGGTCTTTGGGACTCACTGTAAAGACCATCTTAGGCTATGTTTCACCCTAGGCTAGGATTTTTTTCAAAGTCAACTTGGGTATTTCAATATCCACCCAAAATACTGGAACCTGGATACCAAATGCTGAGCTTTCTGAAGCAGCAGTGAAAATTCAAAGCCACAGCTTTGTGGGGGAAGGGTCTGGATGCCTGAGGGTTGGGTCATTTTTGCTTTAAGGGGCTGAGAAATGGAAATAACCAATCTGTTATGACAAACCAGTATGGTCAGATTGGTACGGACTGGGGGGGAGGGAGGATTGCTTCCTCTGTAGCTGGAGGCATAGCTATCTACCCAGATCTCTTGAGCATATATTGACAACCTTTAATAGAAGCAGGACTCTGATGCACAGAGAAGCCGGTGACTCATTTCAAGTCGCAGGGTGAGTTGGTGCGACTGGAACAGGGGGTTTCTGTGGTCGCGAGTCCTGTGCCCACACATCATTGTCTGCATTAGGGTTGGCACATTGTTTTGTAACGCGTCCACTCTCAGCTGCCCTACACACCATTTAACAAAGGGCTCGTGCCAAATGCCTGCCCCTGATCATGAGAATGGCTGCAGGAGACTAGAACTGGACAGATACAGGGTGTGGCATGTCTGTGCAAGGGGGGGCACTCCAGGTCTGGGATTCACTCTTGTTTGTGTCCTGCCAAACCCTGGATTTTCAATGCTTCGCTGCCCATAAATCCCCATCTCTGCCATGGTGGGTACAAGAACCTTATTTCTATACCTGAATTCAGATTACTGAGTTAAACTGGTTCTAAGAGCCCTACTGGCCTGGATATATCAATATATTTGCTTGCAACGCTTACTTACAAGTTTTTACTGTTATGAACAATTTTGTATGAAATGATACAAGCTAGCCTCCAGGCTGCGGGCAGCAATGCTGGCAGTACAGAGCTCGTACTATATGCTCTGGATAAACAGAGCCTGTTCAGCTGATGCCTGCAACCCAAAGGACTGTGCTCCTTTCCTCCTGATAACAGCAAGAAAGGTCATGAGTTCCCAGTTTCCAGAATGAATCACTGTATGCTGCACTTCAGCCAGTGCCGCAGGGCAAGCAAACAGCATCCTCCTCCAGTACAGTCAGCAACCAGCAAGAAGAGGGGACTGTTTCCCTCCGTCCACGTGATGCGCTTGACTAAACAATGCCGCAGTAGGAGACACAGAATGTGTGGCTTTGCACCTTGTGTCTGTTTCCCACCATGTGTCCAGTTGCTCTCCATACAGAAAATGTTGGGGTACAGAGTGTGCAGACTACAGGGAAAAAGGATTTTCCCATTCTCATCGTGGAAAGAGGCCAGGGGGGTTTATGTCCTTTCGATGAAGCATTGATTCCTAATCCAAAAAATCCATGTTCTCATGACACCACTTGTTTGGCCCTCTGACTGCTCAATGAGCAATTTCTCCTCCTGGACTGCAGTCTGTTCCTGGAGCAGCCAAGAATTTAGTGCCATCCAGCCCAAAACTAAACACACTGCTGGACTGCAGGAACAGGATAATCTGACCTGGACACATATCAGAATGATGCCAAACTTCAGAAGATCTGGCTCTTGCATGGGCAGCCAGGGATCATACTGAGCCCACCACCAAAGGGCATTTACCTTTCGCTGAGGTTTGGTGCATCCGGATCTTTTTTGATGCCACAAACTGCAACACTTTCTCCACATTGCCCCGCATTTCTTGTGGGCTGGTAGGATTGACTTGAACTCCACTCAGCTTCTCACCAGCTGATGAAACAAAACACCGTGATTAGAGGGTGGAACAGAACTGCTTGGTGCTGCGACTGCGAGGTTTACAGGTGCAAGGACTGTTCCCAGGGGACAGCAAAGGAGCCCTACACATGACTTGTACCTGCACCTTAAGTGCAGGTGCTTCTCCCTGTTCCTTTAGGTATCTAATAACAGCAATAACTGAGCAGAAAGTACATGGTGCCATCCACTGTCTGCATAGGGGCTTTTTGTGATAATTCCTCGTATTGGCTTGAATCAAGCTATGTCCTCTCCATGCAGACGGGCTACACTGCACAGTCTCAGAGAGGAACAGCTTCATCCTCCAGACCCATGTCAGTTCAGCCATATTATTTCCTTCTCATGAATACCTGGTTCCCAGCGCAGAGATGAATTCCTCCAGGAATCTCATCTATTAACACATACAGCTGAACTCCAGGCAATGCTTTCAGCAGCAGCCTGAGACACAGGTCAGCAGGACACAGGTTGATACACAGACAGACAACAAGTGAGGTTAAGCAGCCCCAATCTAGTCCCACCTTAGCCCACACACAATTATGGGTCCCAGATGCCATTCATCAATAGGGAAAATCCTTTCACGGGTTCCTTGAATTAGCTCAGCGCAGCCTCGGGGCCATTCCTACAGCCACCGTAGCAGGTTTTGCAACTGCTGTCACACAGTAAAGTGACTGCAGTCCTCAGAGGTGTCCACAGGGCCTGGGATTGGCCTGCTATCCAAAGTTTAGCAAGAGAAACTGCAGAGGAGTTTGATGGAAGGCATGCCTTTATGATCCATGATTTTCCTTCCTCTTAAATGAGACTACCTGGCTCTAACATGATAAGGGGTGCTTGCTCGGCTATCTCCAAGAGATCTCACTGGCACACAAACAGACCCAGGTGAAACCTAGCCTCCTCCCTTTAATGCCCCAAAGCTGCCAAAGGGGGAATACTTCCCATTAGGGTTACTGACCTACAATCTCAATGAGGTAGGCAAGGATGACCCCATCTCGGAGATCCTGCCTTAGGTCCTGCACCGGCTTTATTGATGGCTTCTTCTTCAGCTGGGAATTCACCCAGGCCACATAAGCTTGAAGCTGCTGCTGTAAATGGAAAACAAAACAAACTGTTTGTAAAGCATTGCTTTTTTTGGGAGGGTGCCGCACACCCTCGGCTTTTGACACAACCGCCTCCTTATTCAGAACCCTAGTGCAAAGGGGTTTCAGGCTGGTACCTACTGCCCAGCAGTTAACATCTCAAAACCACTGCACAGTCTGGAGTCAGTCACCTCCCAACCAAGCTGCTGGCGAGGGTTGGAGCTCACCAGCACACCTAGGCATGAAGCTTGCACTGTCCCTGCTGGTTGGGGACCATTTCACTACAGTAAATAGCCTGGTGCCTGCCTAGCACCTTACCCCTGCACAAAAAGAGAACAAACCAGGTGGAGAACCCGATAATGCTGACAGGGAACATTCAACACTGTCACTGCACGGATGTACATGACAACTTGAGAGGAAAGATCGGGGGAGAGCTGGCTTCTGGTCTCCAGCACGAGCCATCTGGCATCAGAAGATGACATGCCAAAGCAGACCCGTGTGCCTATGGAAGGGGTCCACCATTTCAGTTGTGCCTCCCAGGGGGCCACATCAATGTCTCAAAGCAGCCCGGGTGAACCCGGGCTTCCCAAGGGATGAGGGCTCGTGCAGCACATGGGGTGTAATCAAATCGATCCTTTTATGGGATTACGTCCTTTTTCACTAAGCTTCCCATTATTCTGCCGACGCGGCAGGTTTTAAGTCTCCATCCCACATTATCTCAGCAGTGTCAGTCACAGTTTACGCTTCCGCAGCCTGCTGCAAAGTCACATTCTGATCACAGCGCCGCTTATAATCATCCTGACAAGGGAAATCCAACTTCAGCCCAACAACAGCAGGCTTGCCTGCTAGAAAAGTGCCCAGACACTTGTGTTCAATTAGTTTTCTTCACTCAGCAGTCTACGATAGGCCAGCGTGGAAGGGGCAGGAGCAGTTTGTTTCCAACACCACCAGTGGCTGTGCTGACTGGGAAGCCTGGACCACGGGGAGGGCATGGAAAGGATGCTGGCTCCATGGAGCAGATGTTTTCTTTCCTGCTCTGAGGCCTGTGCTGTAGGAATGCTGCTCCTTGGGCTAAATTAGCACAGAAGCGCAAGGATGCATTCATTGCGCTTAGCCAGCTTCAGATATCACCCACTTTCCACTGAATGGGCGCACAAACATAGCCAACCGCATAGCCTTCATCACTACCTTTCACACAGGAGAATGATGCAGCACTGATTTGCAAGCCAACAGTGGCAAATCTGCTGAAGTGTCCAGGATGAGTTCAATTTCTGAGTTCCTGCGGGACCTATATTACATAGACTTCCAAGGGCCCGAAACATCACGTGAGCAATGCCTCATTTCGCGGACAGACAAGAATTCAAACTTCCTATTCCATAAAGGTTCAGTTACGCTTTCATTTATTCAAGTAGGGTAGAAAAGAAATTTGTTTCAGGGGGTAACAGATGTCCCTGCAAACAAACATATTTCTTGTTTGCAGGGACATCTGTTACCCCCTGAAACAAGTGTCAGCACCTTTATGGAAAAATCCTATAGAATTCAATATGGTTTTATGAAAATGGAGTGGGGTTGTATAGAAATGACTTCCAAAACCTATATAGCTGAACATCATGATTTCTTCCTATCCCTTCTATCCTCCAGGAATCTACAGCAGAAGTATAATTCTCTACTAAATTCTGCAAAATGTTCCAAAAACCAGTAGAGAAAGATTGTCTTTTTACAATAAATTGTATAGGTGACTACAGATTCTAGATAAGCCCCTATAGTCTCACACAAAATAAATGTTTTTATATCAAATACAACCTGAACATTTTTTTTTCCCCATCCTCTGTGAAGATAAAAAATTTACTATTTTTGGTAGGCTTTTTCACTGATTTTAAATTTTACTATTTCATAAAAGGGTGACACGATTGGTACCGTTATTAGAAAATTGCTTCTAAAACCCTGTGAATTTATACTTTAAATGATCCCCTTCAAAAAGATGACTTCTTTGTGGCCAAG
Organism: Crocodylus porosus; assembly: GCF_001723895.1. Taxonomy (NCBI): domain Eukaryota; kingdom Metazoa; phylum Chordata; order Crocodylia; family Crocodylidae; genus Crocodylus; species Crocodylus porosus. Next base: position 10,940,628 of record NW_017728936.1, on the reverse strand, counting down.
GAATAGGGATGTCGCCATCACAAAAGGAGGATTTCACAGCAGTTGCTGCTACAATGCCGCAGACTTTCATTTAATTAGCAGGTTTAGTATTTTTTTTTTGCCGTTCATGGCATACGACTTTTCTTCAGCAGTTCAGACTGACAGTTTGTTCATCATTGACTTATTATGCGTCCAAAAAACTCTAAGTATTAATGACTTTAGAGCAGCACTCCGGAGAGATTCTGATTTCTGCAGCACTAAAGTCCCAAGGAGCTGGCTGTCATTTCTGGCAGCAGAGTTGAGCAGGTGACTGAACTTACCAAGAAAATAATAGACATGAAAGTTTAATGACCTAAAAATGGCAGAGTGGTGTTAAATGCGCAGAGGGATGAAGATGCAAGCCGCGTGGCAGAAACTATAATGATTTTTAAGCTGCTGAGAAAAAACAAATTGTTTTGCTTCATCGCCCCCTTCAATCCACCTACTCTGCATCTCCTGGTTAAATGGCATGGAAAGTGATGCTGGAAGAGATCATTCCTATGGAGTCCTGCCTCTGCAAGGTGGGGCCCAGGCCATCCGAGCCTGGATTTAAAGCCACAAAATCAGTTTAGTAAATCTGTCCTGCAAAAATACTTCAAGTCAACACAGGTGCCACATTGCTTTTCAAATCCAGCCTACTCCAGAACTGCAGAGGGCTGCAGTAATGCACAGCAGCAGAATGAGCAGGAACATCACCACACTCCATACTGGGACAGTGTTTAAGGTAGGCAGTGTCTTCTGGGCGTATTGTAACAAATGGTAGAAGGAGACCACATTTTTCTGGTGTTCTGCAAGGAAGACAGGTGCAGCTCCACAGCAGGAGACTTTTCAGGACAATAAAAAAAAAATCTGGATCCCACCAGCATCTACAGCAACATCCTGCTTCTGTCTCTGTTCCAGTCTTAAAGTTCAAAGAGTTTCACCTGGCCCCAATTCTGGACTAGACCACGAAATCCGCTATAACAATGCGAACTTCCTCTCTGCATCTTTGCGGAGCCCCAGATTTGAGAGGTTAGAGACGATCTGGAGTCTCCATCAATTTAGGGCTCTTTCAGGAGTTCAGAAATTTGTTTGGAAAGCTTTTAAGTTTTAACATGATGCATCAACCGGCAACCACAGAAAAACAGCTGGCTCTGGTGGCTCTATCCATAACGCAATACTGCTGTTTTTAAGTAGCAGGAGAGAAGTGTTTAATATGATATTACTTCTTCTATATACCAATCAACCAACAGCTTCACCAGACAATTCTGATTTTGAGCCCGCTCCTTCTGAAGTACCCAAACTTAGGCCCGGTTCTCAGAGACCCCCAACCGTGTACATATCCCACAAAACCCAAACAGTACGGCAGGTCCTTAGCACTTCTGGAAATCATACCCACCAGGCCTGATACAAGGCACCCAAGAATAGAGTTACCCCAAATTATTAGCTGTGCTTCAACATCGTGCTAGAAATCCTGACCAGCAGGCAGGCAGATTTTTCACGGTATCATATCAAGGCGATCAAAAGGTCAGCAGCCCACCCAGACTAGATGAGCCATCAGGTTAATATAAAGGCACACCGGTTGCACTGTCTGACAAAGGGGTGCCGTGGCCAGCATCACAGATAGTGCTTGTGACTGCTGGAAAGACAACGGGTGCGTTAAAATTCCTCTCGCATCTGTTATGTTTACTTCCTCTTTCTGATTATTTCTCTCGCAGGAAATTCTTAATGTAATTAGTCAGGTGTCCTTGTCCCATTAGCTGTGGGCTCATTTCCCCCGCCTTGTTATGCTCTGGATGAAAATCCCTACACACCAAAAGGGCACAAGACACCTGGAATAATTAGCCAAGATTAGTTTTGATATCTGAAGTCTCCAAACAGCTCTGCACAATTAAAGGGAAGCTGGAAATTGCCATGTATCCCCTCTTCCCAGCTTCCTTCTCTCCCTAGGGAAGATTTCTCCACAGGGCTAATTATGTCTTCATCTGTGCATAGGATCTATAAGGTCTAAAATTACCCACTGTTCTTTTCGTTCTGGGGAATCACAATCACCCCGCAGCCCTCACTAGTGTAGCTGGGAACAGGGCCCAGCAGCCTCATCAAGTCAAAATTCCCCGCCACTAAATTTAGCTGCTTTAAGTCAATCCCCACCACGTTCGGGCGTTTTCTCTTCTATTTTAGCCATGTGCTCACTGAACAGCATCCAGGTCTCCATGGCTTACCACCCTTCTTCCATTACTCACCAGCTGGCTGCCTCTGAATCACTCACTGTCTGTCCCTGACCAGCACTCCCTTGGCACCTCCTAGGTAGCAGACAAGGGTCCCCATTACAACCTCTTCAAATAGCCCTGCTGATGTAAAGGAGAGGCGGCACAGGGAAATGGTCATGCCCCTAGATTGCACTTCCCACGCTGCATCCCTTGAGAAACACAGATCTGAGCAGAAGAAACTAAGGGGCCCAAAAGAGAAAGCCACGATATAGGTTGAGCCATCCCTGGCCTGGAAGAAGGGAGAGGCTGGAAGGATCGAACAGTCATTTCTTCATCTTCTCTTCCCTATTCCTGACGATTATTTCCTACAGCTGCTTCTGTTATCGTGCCTTAATTAGACTACAGGCTTTGGGCAGGGACCATTTTTACTCACACTGATCTAAACTACGCTGCTTACAGAAAACCATTTAAGTTAGACCGGGGTGGGCAAAATGCGGCCTGTGGCCGGATGCAGGCCGCCAGGCCATTCTAGATGGCCTGCGGGGGCCCTAAAAAATTTAGAAAATTAATATTTTGTTGCCCCTGGCTGCCTGTCATGCGGCCCTCGATGGCTTGCCAAAACTCAGTAAGCGGCCCTCCGCCTGATATAATTGTCTGCCTCTGACTCAGACTGATTCCACCTCAGGCTTTCTGAACGTCTGTCCCTAGCTCATACAGCTAGGGACAGACATTACGCATAAACCAGTTCAAGTGATCAGAAACCAGTTTAAACCTGCAGCAGAATAGCAGTTCAGTGCACACAAACTGGTTTCAAAATGGCCAAAACCAGTTTAAGATCGACCTGGATGAATGCAGCATCAAACTTAACTGATTTAGGTTCAATTGGTCCATTGAACTTCTGTCCCAGATCCCTTCCCAACTCAAGTTAACTCACAGTCGTTCAGTGCTCCCCACACCCTGCACCAAACCATGCTGATGGTGGGAGGGGGGGGATGTCCCTTCTACACTTGACACGGGGCTTGGGGAACCCTGCCTGGGGCAGGGGTGTCCACCCATGTGGGCTAATGCCCAGGCTGGAGGGACTGTTTCCCTGCACCATGCAGAGGGTGGGAGCGGGGAATTCCCCCTCTGCATCGGTAGCAGGGCTCAGATGGGAACTGGCAAGGCACAGGGGGGTGATGCCCCAGGCTGGGGGGCCTGCCTCCCTCCCACCCCGTGGGGGGTTGGGGACGAGTGCTGGGATGGGCCCCGCTCAGCTGCCCTTGGCAGTAGCTGTCCGGCCTGGGCCACTGCAGGCATCTGGCTGCCTTTCCAAATTCAAAAGTGAACATTGGTTCACTTCATTATCAGTTCAACCTATGCAGCTTAGAGGAACCTGTGAAGATTGAATTGTTTCAATTTCGATTCAGTCGATTTAAAAAAAGCCTTTGATCTGGTATTCCATGATTACCTCTTGGCAAAACTGGCTAACTGTGGCCTCGACCTCACCACGATCCGCTGGCTGGGGAACTGGCTCCGCAGCAGGACCAGGAGGGTGGTGGCTGACAGGAGCCAACCGTCGTGGTGTGCTGTGACCAGTGGGGGCCCTCAGGGCTCTGTCCTTGGACCCTTGTTGTTCAACATCTTCATTAATGATGTGGACATTGGAGTCAGAAGCGGACTGGCCAAGTTCTCCAATGACACTAAACTCCGGGGGCAAAGCATCCACACCAGAAGACAGGAAGGCGATCCAGGCAGATGTTGACAGGCTTGGGAAATGGGCAGACGAGAACCTGATGGTGTTTAACACCAAAAAATGCAAAGTTCTCCACCTTGGGAGGAAAAACCTGCAGCATGTTTATAGGCTCAGCAGTGCTATGCTGGCTAGCACTACAGATGAAAGAGACTTGGGGGTCATGACTGACCACAAGATGAACATGAGCCTGCAATGCGATGCTGCACCTAGTAAAGCGACCAAAACACTGGCTTGCATCCATAGATGCTTCTCAAGCAAAATCCTAGGATGTCATTCTCCCCTTGTACTCGGCCTTGGTGAGGCCACAACTGGAGTACTGCGTTCAGTTTTGGGCTCTGTAATTCAAAAAGGATGTGGAGAAGCTTGAGAGAGTCCAGAGGAGAGCCACGCGCATGATCAGAGGGCAGGAAGACAGATCTTACGATGACAGGCTGAGAGACATGGGACTCTTTAGCCTGGAAAAGCGCAGGCTCAGGGGTGATCTGATGGCCACCTATAAGTTTCTCAGGGGTGACCACCAGGATCTGGGGGATCGTTTGTTCACCAGAGCGCCCCAAGGGATGACAAGATTGAATGGTCACAAACTCCTCTGTGACCGTTTGAGGCTGGACATAAAGAAGAACTTCCTCACTGTCTGAGCCCCCAAGGTCTGGAATAGCCTGCCGCCACTTTGAACCCACTTTGAACGCCTTCAAGACGCATTTGGATGCTTATCTTGCTGGGATCCTATGATCCCTGCTGACTTCCTGCCCTGGGGCAGGGGGCTGGACTTGATGATTCTCCAGGGTCCCTTCCAGCCCAAATGTCTATGAAATCTCCGATTCAGCCTGGGGCTTCTCGATGGTCTGCATGTAGCCACATGGGGACCCGCTCCAAGCCGTGGTCGCTGCAGCACAGAGATAAGAGAAAGGAGCCTCCCGCCTGGAACAGAGCAGACGGACGGGGGAGCCCACACCTGGGACAGGAACGCACGGTCCAGACCTGGTGCAGGTGCCGAAGGGGCTTAGATGAGAAAAGCCCACATGCTTCCCAGCTTGCTCAGGCCCCTTGCTCTGCCAGCCGCTTGTCCCCTACTCGCTCTCATGTTGAACCTTTTTCCTGCCTGTTCAAAAGGATGTTCCCCTGGGGCCTATTACACTGATTCCTGCGACACCATTACACCGCTCACTACAGAAGCTTCTGAACAGCAGCACAGGATGTCACAAACCCCTGGAGCTCCCCCCCCCACACCAGTTTATTATCAGGTCTGGCTCCTGGCTGCATCTGAGGATGTTTTGAGGAGTAACCGCCATTGCTCTGACCATCTCAGCCTCTGCCTTTACATGAATCCTTCCTTGAACCTGTGGTTTTCCAGCCCTTTGCCGCTACCTTGCAGTTTGCTGTGAGCATCCACCCCATCGGATCCGGGGCCATCTGGGGCAGGACCAGGTCCTAGCTCCCCGCCTCAATCAGGCTTTCTCTCCGAATGAGTTTTTCAAGGAATACAACAGCACCATGAGCCCAAGCTTTACTATAAAGAGTGCAGATGATGAGGATTGCAGTGGGGTTAAGCTTAATCTTATTTATATTAACGCGGCTTTGCGTTCCAAAAGAAGGTCTGCTTTACCTGAGCTCTGCAACGTGGAGAGCTACTCCCTTACCTGGGATAGCCTGGGCCAAGCCCACTGGCAGCTTTTCTGTCACACATTAAAGTCGTTGTGGATGTCCCCAAAAGATCTTTTGTGGCATGGACAGAACTGAAAGGAAGAGACTCCAGCGACTGTTTTCTGTCCTGAACTGTGGCTCCTTTTAGCCAGGATTCACAGCTGGAAACTCTCAAAGGTCTCCTGTTAGTACAACAGCAATGACGGCATGGCCTCACCTGTATGATACCCTTGGATTTGTTTTTTTGCTCCTTAATTTAGAAAGTTCCCCAGAGCTGGAAATGTGACTCAGACCTGCCCAGTCATAGGACAACCCTTGCAGGGTCCTGGAACAAGACGGGAGATGAAGTAGATGTGGAAAGAATAACAGTTATTTAGCAAAAGAGCAGAGCTAGGCCATCAATATGTTATATAGGAAAGAGTGGCAAGATACTGGATAGGGCCTGTGTGCACAGAGCAAGACAGAGCAAGGCACCAATGTTTGTAACCAGGTTATAGGCTTGAACATGAAGGGTAATGATAGGGTTATCAACACTGACTGATAAGAAGAGAAGGAGAACAGAATAGAAAGACTGCATAAAGTCTCTGAAAGTGCTCTCACAGCAGACGTGCTGTTGGCTTCCCTTCTGGCCATCAGCCCCGTGCTTCATTATGTTCCCAAGGCAGGGAAACTCCCTCCTAATGCACAGCTCCTTCATGTTAATATTTACATAACAGTGTTTAGCTACATGTGAGGAAGCCAGAAATTAGCCTGAGGTTAGCAAAAAAGACTGGGAGTTAGGGCTCCCGAGTTATATACCTCATTATTGGAAGGATATCTGATGGTGGTTAAGTCACTTATCTGTTCCCCATTTTAGTTCATCTGAAACATGGGGATATTTGTTCTCGCCATGCTGAAGTGCATGAAGCACTTGGGTGTAGGGCACAACTAAAAGGGCCGGTATTGCCAGGGGTATTATAGTAACCATTAATAACAGACATTGAAAGTCAAAGGCTGTAGGTCAGATGGAGCTTGATGGTAAAGGAGCAAGAAAGGGCAGGATGGCAGAGCCTGCTGCTCATCACATGGTCCTGTCTCTTCCCAACACAGTAACAGCAAGTACACGAAAGACAGGAAAACACAACAGCAGCACTAAGACCCCCTCCTGCTGGTCTGGGCTCTGCTGGAGGCTGGAGCATGGCAGCTATAAAGGGTTGTACCTGGCATGTGTAAGCTGGGAGGGAAAAAGTAGACCTTCTACCATGAGGTCTCCTATGAGGCTTTGGTGCCATTTTCATCAACTCAGTATGACCCGTCATCTGCTGCCGAGGGCTCAGTCCTCCCCGTGCCAGGTCAGAAGGCAGTCGGCCATGCCTGGCTGCAGCAAACAAAACACTGTGTGTTGCAAGCTGGTCGCTGTGCCTGGACGTGCTAGTTCTGCCTTGATTGTGGCGTCTTTCAGGGTCCCACATACAATGCCCTGGCTGAGCTTGGGCATTCACCCTAAGAGAATAAGTCCAGGAAGGTCAGCAGTAAACGCTGAGTGTCCATTGCCCTCATGCTGACTTCACTATGAAAGGCATTCAGTATTCAGTTTGCTCAGAGCGCTGAATCAAATCCCTGCAGCAACAAAGGACAGAGGCCAGCCTAATTGCATCAGGATGCAATGTGTTTACAGCCGTGCATGCTTTCCAGGCCTTCGGACATTATCTCCGTCAGATGGTCTCTCTCATCTTCCGCCCAGTGCCCTCCAGTTGGAGTTTTTGCTGTTTCTGTTGTGATGAGGCCCCACAGAGAAGCAGAGAGTACCATCTCACTGAAGAGAAGATGTCTGGATGTGGTTCAGGCTGTCCAACACAGAGATGAAGTCTGGGGCAGCCTCCAGGGAGCAAAACATGCATAAGTAGGACTGTGGCCAAGAAGGACTCCAAGATGCCCAGGTGGGCTGATCACTCTCAAAACCTGCCCATCAAAGCCCAAGGTACATATTTATTTGCAAAACAACTTGTGGCCCAGGATCCATCTTAACTCCTTCCCTAAAAGGCCTGTGATGGTAGTACTGTATTTGGGAAAGGAGGCATCTGGGCATAGACAAGGAGTTACAACAGATGAGCTGTGAAAATCACAAAGCATGCATCAAAGATCTCGATATAAAGGCAAAAGGGTGAATCAGGTCAGAAGCAAAAAAGAACAACCAGAGTCTTCATCCCTGCATGAAACAGAAGACTGCCATTATTAAAGAACTGAAATTTCCGGGAGGGCATTTTTTTGCTGACTTTCTGGGATATGGAAAGAAGGTCACTCTTGAGTCTTGCTGAAACACTAGTCAGAACTGGAAAAACTGTTTTCTATACCAAAAACCAAGCCCTACGGTAACACACAAGCCATCTAAACCATTTGAGGGAAACAGCTCAGGCAAACATTATACCCCACCATTTCCCAGACATATTCTCTGGGTTTTTCATGAGTTTGATTTAAACTCTCTCTCAGCTCTGTACATAACTTTTCAAACAAGGGGCACCTATTGAAGTAGTCAGATTCTTAATAAATCAAGGCCGCTCAATGTTGTTCTCCCCTCCTTTATACCAGACAGCCCTTCAGAAAATACAGGCTCTGCATGACTGTCACCAGCTGCAACATTTGGCTCCAAAATGCTAGCCAGTAAGTGCCGGCACCATGCAATCCCCTGGGTCAGGTCCTTCAGATCACTGTCAGGATGTTCCTGCCTGTGCCCTGTGGTCGGACTGACTGTAACTGTGCAGACTTCTAAACCCAGCTGTCTGCAAACAGCTCCCTAAACAGCCATCTCACACAGGGACATAGCTAACCCTTGATTTACAATGCCCAGCTTGGAGGAGCGTCCATGCCTCCAAAGCCAGAAGACGGAGGAAGAAGAGGGCAGTAATGGCTAGGCTGGGGTGACAGCTGTCTTTAGAGTTCCCCAGCCAAGGTGCCATTTGGTCCTGGGAGAATAAATGAGTGGCCTGTGAAGTGTGCTTGGTCTATAATGGTGCTGCTGTTGGCAGAGGTTCAGGTACGAGCTCAGGCTCTGCAAGATTTGTGAAGGATGAAGTTATAGGCCCAGTGTGCATTTTACACAGAAGTCAAATGCTAGAGCACAAATTTCCCAGCTGCCTAGGAGGGGAACACGTTTCTATACGTTTCTCTGACCATTTTCCCATCGTCTTGCTGGGGTCATCTGATCCCAACTGACTTTCCTGCCCCTTGGGCAGGGGGCTGGATCCGATAATCTTGCAAGGTCCCTTCCAGCCCTAACATCTGTGAAATCTCTCCCTGTCCTTCAGCTATCAGCAGAAACCCTCCTGGTGACTGGAGTCTTGGCATCTGGTCTAGGAGGTTATTGCTGTATTTCCCACAAAAGAACAGAGTCCAATGAGCAGGGGGAATACAGGGTGAATGTGAAACCAAGGGAGCTACTGCCCACCTGAGGTCCAGCCCTAGCGTGGCAGCTTGTAGTGCACAGAGGCTGTGTCTACACAGCACAATGCAGTGCAGCATGGAGACGCCTGTAGCTACCTCTACGCAAAAGCCCAGGTGCTGGGAGCAGTTTAGTTGAGGATGCACAGAACTGTGCCCCAGCTAATTTACCCCCCTTCACAGGACGAGGTCTGTTTCTGCACACTGTGCAGAGTACAGATGTATCCCAGAGCTCCTCTGCAGCCACAGTTCACCAGTTGGAGCTCCATCTGTTTTGGTCAGAAGGACATATCTAAAATGTCATTTTAGCATCCTCTGTCACTCCAGAACGTCATCTGGCCCCCACCACAGCTGCAAAAAGTGGAAGTGCAAAGGCTGCTTCCCCCCAGCTTTGCCCTTCTGCCCCGTCCAGTGGGCTCAGCACAGTTAATAGCAAACAGGCTATCAGGAATAGCAAGATGAAAGCTCAGCTCTTCTCAACCTGTTGTCACTGCTACGTGTCATGGCACCTTGCTCTGACCACACAGGACACCAGTGCTTAGCAACAGGTGTGCAAAGTATAAAAATAGCTGGAACATTTCCCCTCCATTTCAGCCTGTATGACAGGTGACTAGGCACAGAGCCAGGCAAGAGGGGCCAGTTCAACTTCACAATCCAACCCTTTGGCACTGCTGCAAATAAGGCCCTAGCTCCACCTCAGCCCCTTTTTTTCTGACTCCTTAGGAGACTGGAAGTTCGCATGTAAGCTTGTGATTGAGTACACCGGAAAGTGCTGCTGGAAGGGGCACCTTTCCGGGGAGCTGCCAGACTGCGGTACGGACAACCTGTGGCTGTTAACGATCCAACTTCTGCAAGAACCGGGGTTCGATGTCAAAGCTCTTTGAGGATCCATCTCAGGTAAGCACATTCATTCAGCCTCTCTAAATCTCCCCTGCACTTTTAATTCTTCGCTTCCCTTCTTGTCATTTCTTCTCAGTCCTGCTCTAGCGATATTTGTTCCTGTGGTGGGTGAAGCAATCCCTGCATGCAAACAGATAAGCTGACATTTCAGGCAATTCAAGGTACGCTTTAAGATCCATTTGCAAAAGATGCAAAGGATACCAGTGTAAGATCCTTTCCATCCGCAAAGAGGATGCAGAAGCCGGTACCACTACTTGCTCTTCAGCTGAAGCTAACTTGTGGTCAGTGTTTCGTCAGAGTGTGAGAACAGCTACCCTTGAGTCTCCTCCCACGAAACAGAATAAAGGTGAGGAGGCCACAAAGGAGAATTGTGCCTACAGACCCAGATCTGCATATCAAAAACGTATAGCTAAAGGGCGGTTGCAATTTCCTGCTCTCCTACACATCCTCCTTTATTCCCCACCCTGTTTCTCCAAGGCCAGGATGTGCTGACTGCATCCCCTACCCAACAAAAGCAGCTCGGTGCCCTAGCTCTACCTCCATAAATCTGCAGCGGGCATCCGTCTGTTTAAATGAGCCTCACTTATCTCTGCAGGGTACAATTACCTCAGAGGTTTAATAAGGAGGAAAGAAGAGATGCCAGCGCATATTCGCTTTAAATTGACACCTGTATGCCTCACGCAAAAATGTCTCTCCCAGCCCAAGCTTAGCTGCTGCTTCAAAGCTCATTTCTGGCACCTTCCTGGGAGTGTTTTAGTGCTGCTGCTTTCCCTCCAAGCTGGTGTTGTGAAGCCTTTTCTGCTCAAACAGACAGACTGTTTCTATTCAAGAACCACATGCAAAAGGCTGCACCCTTAACAGGCAGAGTTATCCGACTGGTAAATGCCAATGCGGCGGTGTGCGAGCTTCTATCACCCCGAATCCCCAACGGTTCCACTGCACAAATTAACCAAGACCTAATTTAAAGTCTGTCAAATTAAATCACACAACACCACCATCTAATACGCTAAGAAAGAAAAGAAACTGTCCCTTTGGGGCAAAGGGAGCTGGAAGCTTTATGTCCTTGTAAAGAAGCTGGGCACAACATGCCTGAAAAGTGCTGCTCCGGGAGGACGACGCATCCCTGCAGTGTAGGGTACAGCACAGAGATACGGCAGGGCACTGGACTGGGACACCTGAGCCCTGGATCCTATTCCTACCTCCGCCAGTGAATTTGGACAAGTCATTTTTCCTCTCTGAGGCTTAGTTTCCCACCTGCAAGGTGGGAAGTCTGCTTCTCCCAGACGTGCCTATGAGGGGTATGGTGAAAACAATGAACCCTTCACTACGACCACCTAAGAGATCCTCCATAAGGATGGCAGAGCTTCTGCTGCAGAACGAGTGCATGGCCAAGCTCAAAGTCTTACAGGAAGGGAGCAGGGAAGGGAGCAGGACTTGAACCACTTCACCCCTAATCCTGCCCCTAAACAACAAGCCTGACCTTCCCTGGTCCACAGTCCTCTTGCTGGTCAGGCAGGGGGGCTGAGGCAAGTTGCTCAAAACCCCGCCGGCCATGCATTGGGGGGCTGCAGCACCTTGGTAGGAATCCTAGCTGCCCGCAAAAAACTGTCGCCGTGTAAATCAATGCCTGCAAAGCCCCAGCTGTGTTTTCTGATTCTTGGCCCTTTGGTGCGGCAGAATTACCGAGCAGCAGCTGCCCAGTATCTCACACACCAGATGGGCGACCTGGCAGGACCACTTGGCATTAGCAGTTCTTTCAGATCCCAGCCGTTCTTGTTCTGAACAAGCCCTACACATCTTCAAATCCATCCTCTACTCCCATGAGCTGAGTAAGGCCCAATCACTGGGTCCCAGCCTCAGCAGAGCCAACATATATTAGGAATCCTGGGCCTAAAGCCAAATTACAGAAAGAAAAACGGCCCTAATGAGCTGCCCTGGTAGATGGAGGGAGACAAGAGGCAGTCAAAAACAGTGAATCCTGTTAGCTAAAAATAGCATTCATTGCAAAGGGAGAGCAAGGGCAGGCTTTTTCTGCTAAGATCTCGGCACCTGGGAGAGACGTTTCCATTGTGGAGTGACGCATGATGGAGCAACAGGACCGGAACCAGAAAGACCCAAGCTCAGCCGAGTCTCTGCAATGCTTGGGAATTGCTCTAATCAGGGAAAAATAAATCACCATTTCATTCCCTGCAACCGGCCTTCAGGTTTCACAGTACATAGACAATGACAACACACCTGTTGATGCAACAGCAGGATAGAGCGTATGGGAGACAAAGGTCAGGAAACACTAACTGCAGACACCTGTCAGCTAGAACCTGAAGCAGAGGGACAATTACTACGCAGCAAAAAAAACAAGAGCTTGTCTACAGGTGGAAGTTAGCATGCCCCTTTCAACATGTTCAGTACTGCATGTTAGCCACCTTGCACAAACTTTCTGAGTGGATGCAATGTGCAGTAAGGCTAGGAACGGACATTACAATCCCCCAGTGCCTGTATTTGTTCTGGAACAGAAAAGTCCCAAGACTGGCGTGCATATGCATCGCCCTTTCAATCGGGTGTAGTGAGTAGCTGAAAGCACTGCCAATGTTCAGCCATTGATTCGATGATGCAATCCCAGGACAAACATTCAGACTTTGCAATATCTCAGGGCCAGACTTTAGTAGTTTTTGTCCCACGAAGTGTTTTAGGGTTTGTCCCGGGATAACGGACATGGACATCTGAATGACTGCATTCTGGCCTGGGATAAAATGGTTTCACCTGTGACAAATATGACATTTGTCTGCAGTCTGAGAGTGCTCACCATGAAGTCACCCCCGGGGCTGTGCACTAGCCTCTGCATATACTCCCTGAGGTCTTGTACCTCACTTTGCTGCTGTCAGGGGTCCTGATTCAGGAAGGACTCACAGTGGGGTCCTGGAAAAGTCACCAATGCTTCATCCACCAAGGGGAAGCTAACCTCTGCACAGAGACCATATGTGTTGCTTAAACATGAGCCTGGAGGGAGCAAATAGGCACTTGAAGCAACATGTTGCTCATAAACAGCCACACACTGAGTCTGCCAAAGGACATGATCCTCTGACTTCAAAAGGACAGTACGGAGAAGGCAATTCTTGTCCAGCTGCAGCCGTATTAATTGCTTGGAACAGTCAGGACACACGTGCAGGTTCTCCATGCGTCTGAAACAACTGACGGGAGTCTTCACGGGCCTGTCACCAACTGTATTTCCTCAGTGATGGCGTCTGCTGTGCCACCCCATAGGAGCATCCGTCCTCCCAGTTCCCGCACCTTATAGCCCGGCGCTTGCAACAGCGCTGCATCTCCCACGCTGCCATCCAGCTGTGGGCCTGAATTATTTAACTGCCTCAAAGCAACCAAGGCTCCCCTTATAAAGAGCAGGGAAGCCCCTTCCTGGCAGAAGTTTCCATTAATGAGACAGGGGCAGGAGCTGCATGATGCCCACAGGGAAGATTTCTGCATTTTAACATTAAACAGAAACCACTCAGTTTTAGATGTGCTCAGATGACAGATGCTGCTGCCTCTTTGGCCCAGGGACTTTAAAAGGGAAAGGAAGTGCATTGGCCTAAACTGCAGTGTGAAGGCCACTCAGCAAGCAGGGATTATTATGGGAACTGCTGAGAAAGCACCTTCCAACAGATGATCTGTAAAGCAGAACAGGCATTCGCAGCAGAAGAGCCGATGATGCTGCATCCACAATCCCCGCTTCTGGTTTTACCAGGGTGGGAGGGAATCCCTGGCCCTGAGCCATCAGGATGGACAGGGAGAGACAGGGGATGCAAGGAAACCTGGGGAGCAGCTTCCCCAAAGACTAGCCAGATGCTCCTGAAGTCAGAGAGGCACCTGGCCTGGCTGTCTGTGCATACAGGGGTGCCTATGAGCCCTGAATGCATTTAGGTGCATGTGGGTTAGTCACGTGCACACGAGTGGTGAACGTCCTATGTGCGTATTCATCTTCCGTGCAGAGCTCAGTAAATGGAGCCCCTACACTGCAGAGTACCGAATCCCAGGCACAGCCACCTGGGCACCGGAAGTGGCCTGGCAGCAGCTGAATTGGTAAAGTGATTCCTCCTGCACCACAGCTAACCCAGGGTGCAAAATCAGATCTACAACCTTTGAGTCTGGATATAATGTTGTATCTGAATCCCATGGTGAGAAGCCTTCCTCTTCCAGACTCTTCTTATCAGCAGGCTGTGCTGGCAGACACCATCAGATGCCAGGAGCGGCAAGTCCGTGGGGACGCTATTCCAAGGCTTCATAAACAATCCTTTGTGGCCAAGGAAAGAGTGGAAAGGAAGTCTGAGGACAAGGAATAGGGTTTCTTAATCCATTTCCAACACTATCAGAGACGTCCTCTGTGACACTGAGCAAATCACTTCACCTCTAGGTGCCTCAGTGCATGCATCTGTAAAATAGGGACAATGACCTTGTGCCACCTTACTCATCTGCAGCATTAATGTGCAGTGCCTGGTCTGGTCCCATGCACTGGCCTACCATGTGGTGAATCCCAAATTTGGTTTGATTCTTCACGGCCTCTTGGGTGGGAATTTTTGAAGGTGCCAATATGCAGCTAGGATTTTTCTGCAGCTTTCTGAGCCGGCCCCTGGGGGATCCCTGACAACTGAGCTGAGATCAGCCCGTGAAGAGAAGCCAGTTCCTGGTCCCAGCTGGAGGACACGTACGTAATGGCCATCACTGGCTTACGCTAGGGAAGGAACTTAGGACCTCTAGAGCTGAAAGCGCATGTCCCTTTACGGCATCAGCTAAGGAGCTAAACTCTGTAGCCAAGAGCCCTAATGGATAACAGAAGTACAGCTTCCTCGGATGGGGGGGGCACCCACAAACCATGCGTGACCCTAACAGTACGTATGTTCAAGATGAGGATGCCCTGGCTGATCGGGTCTGTTGAGGAGGGAGGAAGAGTACTTATACTTTTAAGCAAAGGGGATGCTAAAGTAATGCACCATTGGAAAGCAGACCTCATGCCCACCACAAATCTGTGAGGCCGAGTCTTGGAGCTCTTTTGTCCTGCCGCCTGAGCCCTCCAGGCCCCAAGGGAACCGGTGTCTGGGCTCAGAACGCGTGGAAAAAAAACAGGCCTTGCAGGCACAAAGCCAACCAGATACAAAAGAAAAAAGACAGGCAGTTCAGGAAGGAATAAAACGTTAGGGCAGCTAATGCTCAGGCCCAGCACAGCCCCCCAGTTCTCCTTCCTCCCAAGCTTACACAGGAAATCCCTCCTAACGTGGTCCGTACGGCCCAGTGCATTTGCTCGCAGAACCGGTCAGGCAACAGCTGTTCCCCTCCTCTGGCCTCAAGACTCCCGTCATGGGGACCTCTTGGTAGGTCACACCCAGGATATCAAAACCCACCTAGCTCTATATGAGAGCAAAGTCAGCAAATGAGGAGCGCTGGGAACATAACACTTTCCTGCGCGAGCGAGTTTGGATCAGAAGCGCGGCAGCCTGAGGAAGAGGATGGAAAATCAACCAAGCAAACCGCAGCGTGCCAGCTTCCCGCAAGGATTGTGCATGCCTGCAAAACAGATTTCCAGCCTTTCCAAGAGCAGTTTGGACACCGAGACCTAACGCGTGCGAGAGAAGCAACTGATTGTCCAGGGCAACTGCTCCACTGGGACCTTGCTACATGTTTTGAGATTTTTCCAGTCCCAGGGTACAGGCTCCTGCAGCACACTGCATGGCAACTACCAGCTGCTAATCAGCCGCCAACTCTCCAAACTACTGCTGCTCTCCCGATCACGAGAGGGGCTGCCCAGGGTGGCCCCCCCGCCACCAGGCAACCCTCTCCCCCTTTCCACAATCGTGGTCAGTCGATTCTCACGGTGACTTCTGCAACGCGTGGGGAAGGCTGCAGCTTTCTGAGGGATGCCATACAAAGAAAAGTGCACGAGACCCAGGACATGCATTTACCTCCGTGAAGCCCTCTTGCAATACGTCCAGCAAATTCCCCCTGGCCAAGCAGGTAAGCATCCTCCACGCGTGCAGGAAAGGGCCACGTTCTCAGGGCGCACGGTACGGATCCTCCAGCTCCGGGCACAACCTCGTCCTCCCAGAGACAAAGAGTTGGAGCTCATCGGGAACCTTATTCATAGCCCCATACGTGCAGCCCGTTACTGCGAGCAGGATACTTGAGCCAAAGTCGAGATTCGCACTGAGCATGCTCACGAGGGAGCCACTGGGGCAGCAGCAGGCGAGATGTCACACGGTTGCTATAGAAACACTCGGCTTATACGATGCAGGCCCAGCAACGAGTCAGGAAACATCTGAAACCTATTTCCAGCAGCCGGGGCCCGCGAGTCGCGCGGAGCCTGCCGAGTGCAAGCGATTCTGCAAAGCCCCAAAGAGCAAACCCTGGGCAGCGAGGAGCAGAGCTGGAAGCTTTCCTTGGGTTGGGAAAGAAAAAAGGGAAAGGGAAGACGTTAGAGATGCTACCAGCTTGAACCCTCGCCGCTGCCGCGCTGCTCGGAAAAGCCGCCAAGCTGCGTGCAGGGACAGGAAGCTGCAAACTGCAGAGGCCATTACTATATTTATGGACTGCTTGAGCAGTATCCTAGGGGCAGTGCAAAGATGCAGCGAGACAGAGAAAAGGGGGCAACTTCCAACACACGACTAAGCCCAAGGAAACTTTGCAGTCAGGAGTTTCCACACTAATAATGATTACATTTTCCCCCAGAGGAAACCTCAGAATAACCTCCGTTAATCTGTCAGACCTCAATCCACCCCCTTGGAAACATTCAGAAAAAAATACAGTGAACCTCACAGCACGGTCAGAAGATTAAGAGATGCAGGATCTGGACCAGCGAAATTCGGGCTGCCGCTTAGGATTTCATAGTCAGGTTCTGGCCAGGCATGTCTGAGCAAGGAGACACATTCAAAACTTGGGAGACATATTCAAAACTTGGGAGATTTTTTGAAGGCTTTGGGACAGAGATCAATGCACACGTTACCAGAGCTCTCTGTATGATGATAGCCAGGACAAAACTGTGGGAGCTCAGAGTCTGCATTATTGCCTAGAAAAATTAACGGCAGAAATTCAGGAACTTGGGCAACAGGCCCTCTATTGTCTGGCCAGCCCCAAAGCCTACAAAAAGGAGCCAGGCCCCTCACTAGATGAAAAATTCTGTAATTTTACAACACTTCCATTTTTCATGTGCCTCACTTTACTAGCAATGCTTCAGTGTAAGCTGATGCTCTGGCAATCACATGATCAGCAATAACTAGAGCTTTAAGAAAAGCAAATTGTGTGTGATTTATGATAAAATCCCCAGGGTTGGCAATGCGGCTTGCATGCACCCAGCCCCCTCCCACACGCAGCCTTCGTCCCATCTGGCTTTTGGAATACAAAATGGCTGTAGTACAGGCAGTTAAGATTAGCACCATTTTTACACTACAGTATATTAAGCCTTTGAGATTTCAAACAAGAGCTGAGTAAGAGTTCTCCACTGGGCAGAAAAGTGACCTCATTTGTAAAAATATATTCTCAACCTTTGCATCGCCCATGATAATCGTGCTTTTGGCTACAACGCTCAACATCCGCCCCCATTTATGATATACTTTTCAATGTGAAAAAAGACACATTCAAACAGATGTCGGAGTTTTAATGAGTGAGGATGCCATGATCATCCTCTCTGTTAATCAACTGAGTTTAAAAGATAAATAGACAAACATGTATTAAGAAAAGTCAGATCCGTGCAAATACAAAGCCCTCCATCTGCAGCTGTCTTTGACGTGGGCTCTGATACTATGCGTTTTACAGCAGATTAGAAATTATACACTCATAATCCCTATACGCCCCAGACAGTTTCACTTCGCGTCTGAAATGCTCAGCGGAGAGGTGAGAGGGCAACCAGGCTCCAGCTTCAGGTTCCACATTGGAGACATGAGCCAGACTGGTCTCATTTTTTTAACAGAAGTTAAAAATAAGCAAGGAGAGACAGTCCTTTTGGACAGCCTGCAAATGTGGGGCACAAACACAATTTAATGCATGACGTGTTGTCTAAATTATGGCGAGTCAAATCGGCTGGGAAGAAGTTTTTCCTTGATGAGCGCCTGAGGAGCACCTAGTGGGTGTCTCGTTGTTCTAATGTTGTTTTAATCATGAGGCCCCTTTATTAGCATTTCCATCCAGTGCAGGGACTGGAAAAATATATGGGCAACCAAAGGAGATGCTGCTGACTGCTCCGGGGAGTTAAGTGCTGTTAAGTTATTGCAGGCAGTGTAATCTTTCATTCAGCTCCGAAGCTGAACATGAGATCGTGGCAAAGACTATTCTGACTTGTTGTCTGGGGTGACAATTTGCTTTCTCCGGAAGTGGAGCAGTAACTTCAAAAACATCTCCAGTCTAAACAACAATGTCAAGTCCCAGTGAGGGTTTCATATAGCACCAGCATGGATCAGGACCTGAAAGTAAGGAACAAGTGCTGCAAAATTTGCTACGTACAGCATGCACAACCGTGCAGGGCCTGGTGTGAAGCAGCAGGCACTGAGATGGCACACGGGGGCTGGACCCAATGATCTTCCAAGATCCCTTCCAGCCCCTTACCTTGACTCACATGATCTATGGCACCCATCATATACAGCACACAGCAGACAAGGCAAGTGACATTTTGCTAAACCATCAATGCCCTGCACATGATTAAAACAAATAGCTACAAATCCCCACCATGTCTCTTACCGCTCTAGAAGGACTGTGCAAACCTAACTGGACTTTTTTGTGGCATGGACCAGGAGATGTGAAGCCAGAAGTGTTGTCCAAATTAATTAAAAGGTCCTTCTGAATCCCCAGTACTGCCAACCCCAAAGAACTCAGAAAGCAAGTGACTGCTCGGATATGTTTGGGGAGAACTGCAAAAAAACTGGCTGGACCTGGGTTCACTCAACACATTCTTGGGTATTGTCAGTAGATGCTTTCTGGGCCCTGAACTCTCTTCTGGCTACTTCATGCAATCAACCTTTAAATAGCAATGCCCTGAAAGGGTGGTGGAAATGATAAGCCTTTTACTTGCCACAATGTGGGCAGTAAGGAGCAAACTTCTTCACACTGATAAACCAAAGTGCAAGCAGGTGGCAGGAATCAGAGATGGGACCATCTCTAGCTTCCTTCCCATCAGATGCTTTTACTGTCAAACACTTGTTTCTACAAACAGCCTGTGACCCTTAACCTGGAACTGTCCGGTGGTGAAAATCTGAATGTTAGAAACAAGCAACCGGCTACTTGACGATGGCTACACCGAGAGATAGAGGGAGACTGGCAGCCCTCTGCACGGTCCATAATGATAACATAAGCCCTACGGAGCTAAACTAAAAATGCCACACATTTGATTGGATCTCTCTCCTCCAACACTGTAGTCTTGGACTGTAAACTTCTTGAAACAGGAGCCATGCTATCATACAGGTGTGTACAGCACCTGGCACAATGAGGCCTTCATCCTGTTTGGGACCTCAGTGTTTTCCTTGATACAAATCAGCAAAAAGAAAAGGGATTGTAAATCCCTCATTAACATTGCCACTGCAAAATCCTTGCGCAGAAGAGTGACTTTTAAAACTACCAATCCAAGCAGGGAGGCCCAGGCTGCTGAAGGGAGTTTCCTTTCTGAAACACTGGCTGCCTGTGACCTTCACAACAGACATGGAAGGAGTTAGAGTTAGAGACTGGGGACATTGACCTCTGGCGGCCAGTCTCAGCATAACCCTCATGCTCTCACAACCCTGGAAAAGTGCTATTTCATCTACTTGTTTTGCTTCTGTATTTCCTGTACTTGAGGTTTGAGTGTGATCATTTAATAGGAACAATATAAGGCATCCATTCATCAGCAAGTGACGGCAGGTACTGCAGCTAACAACAATAATAATAATTAACAACAACAACAACAAGGCAGATACTTTGCTCTTTCCCCAAGTCTTCCATGCAAGCATTTCAAAGCACTAGTCAAACATTACTGAATTATGCTTTGCAATATCTCTTGGGATATACAGAAATATGAATGCCCTCAATCAAGCCTTGCATTGGCAAAGAATGTGACTGGAGAAAGTTAGAGACCCTCAATCTAGCTCCCTAGGGGTTTCATGGGGCTAGTCAGGGTTCGAGACAGCCTTGCTCACAATCTATGTGCTCCCCAAACACCTCGGCACCAACAGCTTGACAGAGGCAAGGCCTTCTGTGCTGGGGATGTTCCTTGGAGGGTCCTTGCAGCTGCTTTTACCACCTACATGCACCAGAATAAAGGTGTTGCAAGGGCAACTGTGAATTAGGTCCTGTCACCCCATTTTACAAGAAGGAAAAATGATGTACAGAGTCGGGGATGGAGCTCAGAGATGGGGGTGGAGCTCAGGCTAGCGACCAGGATTAAAGACAACAAAAAGTCCTTCTTCAAATACATTGGGAGTAAGAAGAGGGCACTGGGTAATGTAGGGTCCCTGCTAGACTCAAATGGTAATCTTGTGGCTACGCCAGACGAGAAAGCCAAAATTTTTAACAAGTTCTTTGCCTCTGTTTTCTTGGACAGGGACCAGGACAGCTCTCCCACCACAGGTAGGGGCAATCTTGGGGATTGCACTGCCAGGCCTTGGGTCTGCACAGAAGCAGTTAGCTATCTTCTGGAAGGGCTGGATGTTTTTAAATCTGCGGGCCCTGATGCCCTCCACCCATGGGTGTTGAGAGAGCTGGTGGGGGTCATTGCTGTCCCCTTGGCCCAGCTGTACGAGCGACTGTGGTCCATGGGCCAGGTGCCTGGAGATTGAAAACTAGCTCATGTGATCCCCATCTATAAGAAAGGGAGAAAGGAGGACCCAGGAAACTATAGGCCCATAAGCCTCACATCAGTCTTGGGGAAAATCCTTGAAAAAATTATCAAGGAACACATCTGAGGGGCCAGCAGGGGAGATCATACTCAGGGGCAATCAGCATGGGTTCATCAAAGGCAGGTCCTGCCAGACCAACCTGATTGCCTTTTATGACCAGGTGACTAAATCCCTGGATGATGGTGTCGCTGTGGACGTGGTCTTTCTAGACTTTAAGAAGGCCTTTGACATTGTCT
Organism: Crocodylus porosus; assembly: GCF_001723895.1. Lineage (NCBI taxonomy): Eukaryota > Metazoa > Chordata > Crocodylia > Crocodylidae > Crocodylus > Crocodylus porosus. The sequence continues at coordinate 10,919,654 of NW_017728936.1, read as the reverse complement.
CTCATCCCATTCTCATTAATAAATTGAGCAACTGAGGCATTGATGCCTACACAGTTGGATGGGTCAAAAATTGGCTGCTGGGGCGCACCCAGAGAATGGTGGTGGACGGGTCGTACTCAACCTGGCGGGATGTGGGGCAGTGGGGTCCCCCAGGGCTCGGTCCTGGGGCCTACACTGTTCAACATCTTCATCAGCGACTTGGACGAGGGGGTGGAAAACACGCTGTCCAAGTTTGCCGATGACACCAAGATGTGGGGAGAGGTAGGCACGCTCGAAGGGAGAGAGAGGCTGCAATTAGATATAGACAGACTACAGAAGTGGGCGGATGGTAACAGGATGGGGTTCAATGTAGATAAGTGCAGGGTGCTGCACCTGGGGAGAAGGAATCCACAGCATACATACGAGCTCCCCCCTTGTGAGCACAGAAGCGGAAAGGGATCTTGGAGTCATTACTGACTCCAAGATGAACATGAGCCACCAATGCCAGACCACAGCCAGCAAAGCCAACCGTACCTTGTCATGCATCCAAAGATGCATTTCAAGCCAGTCCAGAGAGGTGATCCTCCCCCTCTACGCAACACTGGTCAGGCCTCAATTAGAGTACTGCGTCCAGTACTGGGCACCGCACTTTAAAAAGGATGTGGCCTCCCTGGACAGGGTTCAGAGGAGGGCCACCTGCTTGGTTGGAGGGCAACAGAGCATGCCCTATGAGGAGAGGCTGAGGGACCTGAACCTGTTCAACCTCAGCAAGCGGAGGCTGAGGGGGGATTTGGTGGCTGCCTACAAACTCGTTAGGGGAGATCAGCAGCAAATAGGCATTCCCCCCAGCACCACCTGGGGTGACGAGGAACAATAGCCAGAAGCTGCTGGAGAATAGGTTCAGGTTAGAGATTAGGAGGCACTGTTTCACTGCTAGGGTGGCTAGGATCTGGGACCAACTTCCTAGGGAAGTGGTCCTTGCTCCTACCTTGGGTAAATTCAAAAAGAGGTTGGACGAACACCTGTCTGGGGTCGTGTGATCCCAGTATGTACTCCTACCAGTGGCAGGGGGTCAGACTAGACGATCTATTCAGGTCCCTTCTGACCCCAAACTACTATGAAACGTGATTTGTTCGTGTCACCTTGGACAAGTCAGGGCAGGCACAGGAAGCAAAGCCCTCAGCAACCTTGCTCCAACTGACAGACCACACTGCTCTGTATACAGAGAGGCTTCCTCCTTGGATAGAATAGAGCAGTGGTTCTGAACATTTTAAGGCACAAAGCACCCCTGGATAGAGTCGTGGCACCCCTAGTTTCACTCATTTTTTGCCTACAGAAAAATAAGAGAGCAGTTTTTCTGTTGCAAAGACCTGTCGAAGGCCACACCTATGGATTTCTATTTGAAATCTCTGGGTTTATCTTGTGAATCCTGTTTAGAAACCTAATAGTGTTAACACTGTGTGGCACTCTGCAGCACCCTTGAAATGATTTCCCCAGGTGCTGTGATACCCCGAATGAGAATCACTGAGATGGAGACCATGGGAGACTTACCGGGGGCTCAACAGGCTGGGATGCATTGCTGGGCACCAGATCCACAGGAGTTCCCATGTCCATCCCCACAACATGGATCCCAGCGCAGCAGACCAGCAGCCTCTCCCCCTGGATACCTGGAGTGAAGAAAATGTATGGCGTAAACACTTACTAAGCAAAACCGCTACCTTGCCAAAACACAAAAGAAAACCAAGGAACTGCCATCTTCTTCCATCTCCTCCAGAAAATGCCTCGAAGGACATAGAGGCTGCCGAGTGGGGAACCTGCAAACTCCTCCACCTTACAAACACGTCCCCGGAAACTGGTGGTTTCTTCCACTACTCTCTTGGGTAGAGTCATGAAAGCATCCGGGAGCTGTGACTGCTATAATGCCTGTAAGTGTGATCTGAAAGCTTCCCGCCTCCATCTCTGAAGAGCTCCCCTCCCCTCCAAGACTCAACACGTCAGTCTCAGGATTTGGGATTCCTAGCGTTGAAAGATTTCCAGAAATACAGTTAAGCAACAGCCAAGCTCCGTGGGACCGGGAGCGAGAGAAATCGCACGTTAGCATGCAGGCTGGCTTGGCCTCTGGACGTACTGTGCTTTTACATCTGCTTTCACCTGTCAGGCAGGTCTAGCGACGGGACTATTCCCCAAACACGTAACGCACGCTGGCTCACATTCGCAAAGGCCCGGGTTATTCCCCAGCGCACGTGCAGGGACCGCCGACCAACTTCAGTGGCCTCCATCTGTATTGGAGCCAATGCAGCCCTGGGATCTCTACCCCACAGCACAACAATGGCATTTCCCCAGCGTCCTCTAGGAAGCTATTCCACAGCTGAAAATATTTCTATTACAGCATTTTTTTCTGGAAGCCAGCCTGCATTTTCCTTTGTGTCGTCCCCTGCCTTTAACGCAGCTTCGGCCTCCCTCGCTACATTTTTAATACACTTTCCCTCGGAGGAACCCCATCTATCCCCGCTTCTCCGGAAAGCAGCGCCTCCGAGCATCCCGCGGCTGGCGGTCCTGTCCACAGGACGCCTCCGATGCCGCGTTTCCTCCCGGCCCCCGGCGCCAGCACAAGGCCGAGCGACGGACCCCGAGCCCCGCGGCCGCCTCACATCGCCCCGCCGCCCCCGAGACGGCGCATCGTGGGCCCGTTGCACGGCGGGGCCGTGGCTCCCCACGGCATCGCCGGGGCGACGCGCACGCCGGGCCTGCAGGCTGCCATGGCCGGCTGCCCCTCTGCCCGGGGCCTGGGTGACTGCCCCCTGTGCCCGGGGAGCGGCGGTGACTGCCTCCCGCGCGGGCCGGGCGGTACCTGCGGCGCCGGGTCGGAGCCG
>NW_017728936.1:10909986-10915827 GCF_001723895.1 Crocodylus porosus | reverse complement strand
GTGCCCTGCAAACCGCCCCTTGTGAGCTGCAAACTGCCCCCATGCTCTGCAAACTTCCCTTTGTGAGCTGCCCCCCTGTGCCCTGCAAACTGCCCCTTGTGAGCTGCAAACTGCCCCCTGTGCTCTGCAAACTGCCCCCCTGTGCCCTGCAAACTGCCCACCCCCCCATGCTGTGTTAACTGCCCCCTTGTGAGCGGCAAACTGCCCCCTGTGCTCCTCTAACTGCCCCCTTGTCAGCTGCAAACCACCCCCTGTGCTCAGCCACTACCACCTCTGTTCAGCTGCATACCCGCTCTGCTCCACCAGCTACTCCTGCCGCTCCCTGTGCTCAGCCAACAGCCCCTGCGCTCCGCTACCTAGCTGCGTCTTACCCCGCTCTGCTTGGCTAACTACCCCGGCACATCCGCTCTGCTCAGGAAGCAGCGCGCACATCCTGGAAGCCTGGTGGGACTGGGAGCCAGTGGCTGTGGACGGGGAAATGGTGTTTTACCCTGCCTCACACAGCGTTATAACACCCCTCCTAATGTTTCTGGGGAAGAGCAGTTTGGGCGAGAAACAGGATTTGCCACAAACGAACACGGACGCTACGTTTTCCAAAGGGAAACAGGAATCATTGTTCTTCGTACAATATTTTTTTTTCATAGCAACTGGTCAGAAATCACCTTCTAAAAACTGGTGGCTGTTCTCAGCTGGAACTGCTTTCCACAGAAGTTTGCGTACGAGTCGTGGAAGTGCAGGGCCTGGCCCCTGCCACTGTAGTCATCACTCGAAAAGTGCAATTCCTTCAGCTAAAATTAAAATGAAACCTCTGTGGTTACGGAAACATTTGACACCTTCCTCGTTTAAGTCATAAATGGAACAAGCCCAGAAAACACAGTAGTTACAGCTGCAGAGTCTGTCAATATTCAGTGCAAATACAAGTTCTTCATTATTTCAAACATATCGGTATGACTTTCACATTTCATCAATTCAAAGCCTGTTAAACAGGCAGAATTACTGTATTATTTCTGCGTCTATTCAGAGCATTTGATTACAACTCAGATGCATTGTACCTCTAGAAATAACAGAGAGTGCTAGCTAAGTAGGAAAGCTGGAGTTCCCCAGGGAATCAAAGATAAAATACCAGCCCAGGCTTTGAGGAGCTCATTATAAGATAGTTTCTATTGCTGTTACCACTAGCCCAGAATACAAAAGACTCAGTTAATCCACACATCAATAGAAGCAAGTGACATATCCCCAAAACAAGTCCCTTCGAGCCAGATTGTCTTCTTATTTACACCAGCTACAAACTGGACAAACTCAGTTGACTTGTGGATTTGCATCACTGCAACTGAGCCCAGAATCTGGTCCCTGGCGTTCGTCTTGTATCCTGTTTGCATGGCTCGCTGTCCCCAGTCGCAGCACTGCTTCCCACTGAAGAGTGACTTCAAATCAAATTGGTAGCGGAGGCAGGTTCCTTGCCGTGAATTCTGCAGGAGCCGATTGTTTCACTTCGACCTGGAGCGGAGTCTGTTTTTTAAAAATGACCAGCTGGATGCTGTACTAAAGGCTCCCCACTAAGCAATGATCTATATTTAACAAGGTTTATATAAAAGAAACCTGTGCAATAAACTCACTTTGTTCTCTTTTGGCTGAGGAAGGCTGAGCTAGAGGTAAACCCATGGCTCTTTCTAGTTCCAGCATGGATGGTTCTCTTTAAGGACATATTTATTCACTAGCCAAGTAATCAAGCATGCCCAAGACCTAGACGCGAGACCCCAGGCTTGTCTCTGAATTCTGGGCAAATGGGCAGACTGCATCCCATGCCACACTGCAGCCCCTATGGCTCATCCACCCCTCCTAGGTCAGGCAAGATGGATTGCCATGCAGGGCCTGGAATGACGGAGATCAAGAGGAGCAGAGAGGAAAGGCAGGGACCCTTGGAGCTCGAGCAGGGCCCCAGAAGAACGAGCCTTCCCGATTACATAACACCCTATCTGCCACTCAGAAAAGACCTTATCCTGCAAGCCCCATACGAGCCCAAAGACAGTTAATGAGACATCACAGATGAGAAACTGCTGCTCACATGGAAAAGTTGCAGGATTGGTCCCCAAAGTATCTCTAAAGAGACATACCCATTATTTGTACCTGTTTTTTCCTTTTCTGAATGAGTAAAACCTCTTACTAAACTCACTGCATGCAGGCATTTGGTCAAAACACTTCCAAGGGGGCCCATCTTCAAACACCAGCACGCAAGCAGGAAGTCTGGGACTGACTCCCATCCCCACTTCAGCGCACAAAGATTCGTGTGACGTCCCAGGGTGCTGGGTGCCACCTCTACCAACCTGCTTGCCTTCTCGGGGGCCACGCAGCACACGCCCTGCATTGTGGAATACATCATGCCTCCGACTCAGGAAGGAGCAGGAGCCCAAAGCCCTGTCTGAAGCTGGCCATGATTCCTTCCCCATCTCATAGATTTGCAAACTGCTCTTGTGCCCTGGATGAATTGCCCCTAGATGTTGCCCGGGGGGTTTCAAATATTGCCCTCAGAAAAGTAATTTCTAAATTGTAGTTCTTTCCATTTAAATCATGTCTCAAAGCTTGTTATTCCCTTTCAGGACATCTGTAATAGCCCGACAGCTCAGAGAGCTGTTTTCTACTCATCGTTAAGCTCTGCCTTTCTGCCCTTGGCATCAGAGCGGTGCGCATGGTTGGAGCACGTTGCTTTTCCAAGGAAAATAGGGATGGGACTTGCGTTGAGGCAGGAAGCTGTAAAAGGGGTAGTATTTGAGGCAGGCAGTGTGCAAGAGCCTGTGTGACACGGTCCAGACCACTTCCTCGCAGCACCAGCCACCTGTCATTTTCCATAACATGCTGCTGAATCCCTTTACTCCTGGAACAAAAGCCAGTGGCAAAAGCCCCACCTGTTCTCATATGTAATCCTTTGCTGTTCCTTTGCAGATGTCCCTGGGCAAGGGTGCTAGGCTGGTCCTCTTGCCCCACGGCACAAATCCTCTCCCGGTGGCACTGAACTACGATTTAATTCTCTGTTACTCAGGAAGCAGCTCTGAGAGCCTGAAGGAGGCATGCTGCCAGCCTCAGAAACATCCCTGATCTTTTCAACAGGGAGAGATGTATTTCTCACCAGAGCCAGGTGCAAAGCATCTCTTGCATTACAACATATATTGCTGAGCCCTCCAAGTCCACATCCAGCCCCTCTACACATACTCAGGAAGACTCAAGTGTCTGTGATACCAGTGTCTCAGTCTGTGAAATACGTTTGCTGGAGGGAGGAGGCTGTGGGGCCTCTTACACCAGGGTCCCATTCTTGCTGTCATATTTCAGCCGGGGCCGGGGGAAGTTCAGGGTGGCGTATTCAGTGGCATTTTGCATTTGCAAGTTCTTCACCTCTTCCGCTGAGCGCTCCCGAGCCTTGGTGAACACCTGGATATCCGCGTAGTGCACGCTGTCATCCCGCTTTGTGCTCTTGGGCTTGTTGACAGTAGCATAGACTGGATACTCCGGTACTTCGGTGTACACCTGCGCCTTTGTGGAGAAAAGAGTCCTTGGCAATCAGCTCCCCACTCTTTCAGGCCACCCCCTTGCACTCCCTGCGACTCCCTGGAAGGCTGGGTACCGCTCACTGCACCTGGTACTACCTAGAGGGCTATGCCAGATGCCAGCTCCACAGAGAGTCAGAGCAGGTAGCCTCCACACTGTGCCCAGCGTAGCAATGGGGGTACACCTCCAGGAAATGACAGTATTTCCCCCATGGCATTACTGCCTCTGCCAGCCCAGAGAGGGACATGGCCCTATAATCTCAGCTGGCTGCTTCCACAGCTCTCCCAGTGATAGTCAGACCACCACTTCTGCAGAAAGTGTTATCAAAGCTGAGCTTTCCCTCCCCGCCTTTTCTACTGCATGCATTACACTATATACATAGCATATCCATAGGGTTATAGACCAGTGCCTCTATGCTGGAAATGTGCCATATACCCATGTATGATGTACTGTAGTTGCTGCATTTTGCACTGGAGTATGTTTGCTACAATTCACCCAAGGGTAGGAGGGGTGGGGGGGCGTATCTCTTATAGTGGCTATTTGATGAACACTGGCTGCTCTTGTCTGCATTGAGCACCACTTCCCTGTGCACTAATCATGCTGTTCCTGCACTCTGCACGGAACAAGAAAACCCTGGGACTTTTCCCTCCTAACCCAGGAGAGTAAAGCTGAACACTGCATTTTCAACTTGTCTATTGAGTGAAGTCTCTTCAGGGGCTGTTTACCTTCCTGCTGCCTTGGTGCTGGGGATTCACGTGTCTTGCTCTGGTGCCTGCAAAAGAAACAGCAGAAAACCAGCATGACTTAACTGTTTATTGTTCCATCTCTTGAATTTTCCAGCGATGAGATGGCTAGCCCGCAGGCTCTCCCTGCTGGACCTTTCTCAACTTTCCAGCCCAAGTGGAGTGCTCACCCTATCTGTGCCTTTGGAGCATACCTCCCACAAGAAAGCCCGGGCTTGTTCCTTTGGAAAAATGAGGTTTCCTGAAAGGACAACGCGCTCTGGGCCGCAATGTTCTTGGCAGTACCTCGCAGGAGGTAGGCAGCACAGAGAGCTGCCTTGTCAGGCCTCGGAGCAACTCCGAGCTACTGTTTATTTTATTTTGTCCTTTGCCATTTGGCAAATGGAGTGTTTTGCAGGGGCGGGTCCTGGGACTACTGGAGGCACTCGGGCTTCTGGTTCATTTATTTTCCTCTGCTCAGCGTCACAAGGGATGTCTGCGGCTCTTGCAAGACAGCGAGGTCCCCACTACTGCAGAGCACATGGACGGCAGTCGTCTGCCTTCTGCTTTGCACCATTGTGCTGACTGCAGTTGGTCTGGGTGCTAGATTTGAGTCATTTTAATGTTAGGGGGAACTCTGGCAGTCTAAATTATCATGGTAAAAAAGGAGATGTAGCATGTGAACTTTTTGAAACCAAATTCACACCACCCCTGGGCCTGTGGGACTCTCCTGGTCTCTGTGGTGCTGTTCTCTTGAGTATGTTTCACAGATCCTTACCTTGCTTTTCCTTTTTCCTCTGAAAAGGTGAAGGACACTTCCTGAAATCAGAGAGAGATGTGTTATTAGTGCAAGTAAGCCTAGCTCTCCGCCACATTCATTGGATGCACACATGTATGCGTGCACACGCACACTGCCCAGACCCTGCACCTGTGAGCCATGTGGAAGGACTCTAAAGCTCCCAGCAAGACCCGCTCAAATGCAATTGCTAGGAGCTGTCCAGTGGACTGACATTACTGACTGCACCCCAGGGGCTCTAGGGCTGAAGCATTTCTCTCCTCCTCATACTCCTGCTCATACTTGCTCACCAGGGGCAGTCAGAGGAGAAGCCTGGACTGTGTGTTTCCAGTGTGGGCTCTGCCTGCCCTGAAGGAATTAAAAAAAGGAATCCCACTACTGTTACAGGAACTAGTGATCATCCAGGGAATCCAGTATCAAGAGGTTTAAAAGGCCAAGATTTAACAGTGTTTCCTGAGGTTATCTGAGACGCACCAAGATACAGCTCCCCTGACAGTGGCTGCGATGAGACGTTTCCTGACTCAAGGAAGGACTACGTAGTAGATAATATGGGTAGCAGCTGAGAAGCCTCCAAAGACCTTGGGATACCTACAAAAAGCAGCAGTGAATGCAGCAATCCCCCAGATTTTGGGGACGTGTCTCCCGCTAGCTGCTGGCTCTGAGGTTCTCCAGCAGATGCGGGAAGCATGGGTCGTAGCACAGCGAGCCCTTGGGGTGGCAGCTGCATCCAGGTGAGATATACCCATGCAAGGTCCAAGTTTGGATCCTGCAGTCTTGGCACAC
>NW_017728936.1:10880223-10909886 GCF_001723895.1 Crocodylus porosus | reverse complement strand
GCTGCATTCGCCCCATGTTCGAAGAGCGGGAATTAGCTCTGTGTGGCACAACTCTTGTAGGGATATCTATGGCGCTACCCTTCTGCATGCAAGGACAGATGCTATATTCGGTGGCCCCACCTGAATCTAGCCTCTATTCAAAAGTGAGCTTCTAGAGATGCGAACAACATCCTGTTTAAGTGGAAACGCTGGTTTCTTATTGCATGGGTAAGCAGGTAGCCCTGATCATGTTGGAAGAGTTCTCAGGAGGTATCATCTAGTCCTAGCCCTTGCTCCAGCCAAAACCACCCTGTTTAAAACAACTCTTTATCTAAGCTGAACTTAAACACGTCCACTGCTGGAGACCCTTCAGTCTCCCCAGGCAATCAGTTCCAGTACTTAGCCATGTCTGTCCTTAGAAAGTTCTTCCTAATATGCAACCTAAATCTCCCTTGTTGCAATTTAAGGCCATTACTTCATGTCCTATCCCCTGTAGACACAGAGAACAATTGTGTTCACCATTCTCTTTATAACAACTCTCTAAAATCCCTCCTTAGTCTTCTCTTCTTTAATCCCAGTTCTTCTCTAACCTTTCTTCATACGTCACATTTTCTAGACCTCTGATCATTGTTGTTGCTCTTCTCTGGACTCTTTCTGATTTGTCCACATTATTTCCTGAAGTATGATGCCCATACCTGGAGTCGAGTCCTCCAGACAAGGCCTCACCACTACCAAGCAGAGTAGAAGAATTGCTTCCTGTAACTTGCAAGTGCTAGTGCTGTTCATGCATCTCAGTACACTATTATTTGGGGGTGGGGGAGGATTGCTACAGTATTATGCAGTTGACTCATCCTCAACTTGCACTCCACTATAACTCCCAGGTCCTTTTCTACACTGCAGCCTAGGCAGTTGTTTCCCATTTTGCATCTGAGCATTGACTTGTCCTTTCTTAAGAGTAGTACTTTGCACTTAGCAAATGTCATCCTATTTATTTCAGGCCATTTTTCCAATTGATCAAGGTCATTTTGAAAACAAATCCTGCCCTTTGAAGCATTTGCTCGCCCACCGAGCTGAGTGTCATCTATGCAAAGCATACACTCAATTCCATCCTCCAAGTCCTTAATAAAAAAAACCAATGGTGTAGTCAGGGCAGACTCCGAGGAATCCTCCTGGGTTTCTCTTTGCAGTCTGCAGGTGAGTCACTTACAACGTATGACATTATTATACCGGATTATATGTATACAAACATTTGTAATATAAATACACCCTTCAGAAAAGGGCTGAAACATGTGAGTAATGCCATTGCCACACCGCAGCCACGCATCCCAGGGGCACAGCAACACCGTGCAGAGCTGGGGCAACACACAGGTGACGGCTCAGATCCGGAGTGACACAAACGGAGCAACACCGTAGTGACATGGCCCGGAGCAGGAGGGACGTGCCGGGAGATGGCTCCGAACCGGGGCTGTACAGCCGTGATGCTGTATGAGCAGAAGCAGCGAGCGCTCCCAGGACTGTAGCAATACCATGGTAACGCGGTTGAGCCGCGGCAAAGAAACAGGGAGAGGAGAATGACGAGAAGTCCCGGTTGCTAAGAGACGTCCGTCTAACAACTCCGTTTTTGTGGAGGGGCTGGAAATGCCCAGGCTTGCGGGGCACGTCGCCAGTATTAGCAGCTCCGTGACCCACTGTACGTACACCCTGGCAGCCGGGGCACTGCTCAGCCGATGCACAGGGGAAAGCAGGAGATAACCTAAACCCTGCTCTTGGCCCCAAAAGGGAACTAGGGAACCGGGGGTCAGAGTCCTCCTTCAGGAATCCTGCACATGGCAGCCAATTCTGCCGCTGTGCTATTGCTCTTCGGTAAACCCGCTGGTGCCGCATTGTCCATACCCCACAGATACCCCCAGTTACCCCTGCCACTGCAGTCACGCGTCTCCCGCTATGGGATCAAAGGCTCGGGGCGCTGAGAATACGCTCGGGCTGTCATGGAACATATTCTTCCAGGGCCAGGTGTCAGTTTGCTGAACTCCCGCTACTGTAAGAGCCCAAGTTATTTTTCTTGTCGAGCCTTGAGCTGAAACCAAGCTACGGCAAATAAATTCCATGTACACAGAGCCAAACCTGCCCCCAGCAACAGCAGCATAACTGGAGAGAAACAGGCCAAGCGCAGGTACGTCCCTGCGGCGCCACGATCCATCCCCTTGTGTAACGTCCCCGGCTGCGCCTCTGAACTTGGCACCGGCCCGGCTATCTGCACAGCTACGTGTCACAATCTGAGCCAGACGCACGAAGCAAATGTTATCATTCCAGAAAGCTAAAAAGGACAAGGGGGAAGCAGGTGCCGATCCTTATAGGGCTAGCAACATGCCAGCGCGTACATCCGTGCCTGGACTCTCTCCAGCCGTGCAGGCTTCAGACGGTCCCGGAGCCGAGCGCTGTCCTTGCTGCAGCACGGGCTGGAAGTGTGGAGCTAACGCTTTTGAAACAAGGATGGAAGAGGGTTATGGACAGACTGCAAGAAGCATGTGGCTTTTGTGCGTGCCCAAGTGTCAAAGGCCCGTGGCCCGTGTGTGTGTGTGTGTGTGTGTGTGTGTGTGTGTGTGTGTGTGTGTGTGTGTGTGTGTGTGTGTGTGTGTGGAGAAGGTTAACGGCCTTTGGTTCGGCGAAAAAACTATGAAAGGCCTCAGGAATGAGGGTTAAGAATCACAAGGCTTTAAGAACGGGCAGCAATGATTAACTAGCTTTCTGAGCCTGGTGACTGCCAGGCCCCAAAGAAGCAAAATCAAGTTTGGTGGGAAAATGCGGTTGCCACTGTAATCAGCAGGGTAACTTGCACCCAGCGCGTTTGGCCTGGCTTCTGCAAATTCCTCAGAGGCTGTGTGCTGAAAGGCACTACAGAAACACAGGGGGTTTAGTATTCATGCCAGCTCTGCTGTTGCACTCAGATCCCTTCCCCCTTCTCCAGCCAGTCGCACCTTTCCAGCATAGCCGTCCTTCGCCTAGCAGCCCATTGCCTGAGCGGTGCAGAGGTCCTTGAAGTTGCTGGTAGCGCACACAGGCAGAAGCGCCGTGCTCCCCCAGGTCTTCAAAGACCAGAATGAAAGGGGCCTCTGCCCAGAGCAGAACCGAATTGGTTTAAATACTTCCGGCCCTGTCCTCCCAAATGCCCCTCTCTCTCCAATAAGGGGCAAACACAAGCCCTCCTGCCCCATCAGCGCAGTGGCTGGAGCGCACTGAGTCTCACAGGTTGCCACGTCCTGAGCGCGAGCTGTGGAGCTGGTTGATCGCGGCAGCATTCAGGAAGGTCGTACCACATAATTAAAATAGTTCAACTTAAAATGTAATCAGCAGAGCCCTGGCTAGCTCCCTGAGACGCAGGCTCCCGTATCAGCTTTCTGAGCGGCTTGTGCTCTGTTGCTTGCCCTCCATTCTTGAGGGAGTTTATCAGCCGGTCTGCAGGCTGCGGCTATTCTCAGGCTGTCTGCAGGCTAACCCCAGCCAGCCAGGAGACAGCATCTCCCAGCCTCAGCTCAGCTGGAATTAGAATGGACAGGACAAGGAGAAAGGGAAACAAGGCTAAACTCAAAATGCATCCAAAACGCAGTGGCAGATGTGCTGGCCGTGACAAGCTCATTTGTTCCTACACCCCAAAACACAGGCATCCCTACCCTTACACCCTCGCTCAGTGCTTCCCCAGTCCTGCTGCAGAAACCACCGGCTGACAGGTCGTCCACGAAGCGCTCCCTTCTCTCCTCCATGCACCTAGTCCTAAACCCCCCGCACATCTTCAGCTCCTGCCTGTCGCGCACCGCAGCGCCCAGCTCGGGCACGCTCGATGGCAACCTTCCACCTCCTCTCCGGTCTGTCCCGCCAAGCCTGCAAAGGCAAAGGCGTTTGGGTGGCTCTACCCATGCCCAACCGAGCAGGCTAATCTGCCACTGCCACTTTCCTTCCTGGAGTGAGACAGGAAGAAGAATCTGGGCCTGGGGGCAGAGTCCCAATGGAGAAGCTTCCCAGATGTGGTTACATGTGGGGCCCAACCTGTTTCTTATTCATTTTTATTATTATTAATAATACATTTGCCACAAAGGTTCTCTCTAAAAGCACTTATAAGGACTTTAGGAGCTGTTTTAATCTCTTGCCATATATTCTCCATTCCTTGTCTGCCTCCCCATCCCTTGACACCCAACTCCCACTGGCTGAACAACTCAGCCCAAAGCACCTTGCTCCCTTCGGCCCCCTCTGAAAACAAAGCCCTGCTCTCTGCTGAAGCCCTGCCAGCATGGTGCAGTGCAATAGGGTTTTTTTGCCAGGTGAATTTAACAAGATACCACTTTGTCGAGCTACCTCAGGGTACTAACTGCAACCACAGCCCGGTTAGGATTCCTCGTTGGGAAAGCCAAGCACCTTCAGTTCACCTGTGGTAAAAACCAAGTCCCAGAGTCATCTGAGAAACCCTGCTGCTGGACTTGCGTGGGCCAGTGGCTCCTCTGGCTCCATCTCCTCTGTAGACCCTCAGGGCCCCTCACCTGGGCACATCCCCCAGCTGCCACTCTCTGCAGCCCTTTCAAACCAGCCGTGCAGGTGTGGCTAGTCTGAATGCAAGGCTGGGTGCTGGATGGCTCCCTTTGTCTGGGTGTTTCCCTGATTGCAGGTGCTCCAGCACAAAGAGCTTCTTTAATTTGTATCTAGGGCAGTGTTCAAGGCAGACATTTGCTCTGAGTTCACCTAGGGGATCAGAAGGGAAAGAGAATATTCCTACCTGAGACCTGCCCTCTACAAAGTGACCTTGCCTCTGGACAGCAGTTGGAAGAAGGGGTCAGCTAAGCTGGACATCAAAGGAGTCCTGGAGCAGAAAGGAGGCCAAAAATCTGGTGGGATGATCCCTTTGTTCCCTGGTACGTCTCTTATCAATCACATTCCTAAGAGACTTCAAGGATGCCTTTAGTAGCCATGTTGTTTTGAGACAAAAAGAAATGCAAAAAAAAAAAAAAAAAGGCAGGGTGGGGACAGATTTCCAGCTTCAGCTTCTTGTGTGCAAAATGAAGTTGATTTCCTTCATATGGGGATTTTTCACCATCTTTAACTTTCCCTGAGCCTGATGAAGTCTTGCATGTGAGCCTGAAGGCTTGCAGAAAAAGATGATTTTTTTTTTTGCAATTTCTCAGTTGGTCTAATAAAAGGTATCATCTCTGAACCAGGTATCCAGGTTGTAGCCGTATTGGTTCTAGAGGAAAAGGCAATCACGACCCGTAGTAGAGATGATCTCTTTTATTAGACCAACAAGATTGTTTGCAAAAAAAACCCCCTTTCGTTGCAAGCTTTCGGGCACAAACACCCTTCACCAGGCACTGGAGAAAAGATTGGAAAAGTTGTCCTGGGTAGAAATGAAAGTTCATATTTCATAGGATTTCACAAAGGAGTAATCTTTTCTCCAATGCCTGACAAAGGGTGTTTGTTCCCAAAAGCTTGCAATGAACGAATTATTTTTGCAAAAAATCTTGTTGATCTAATAAAAGAGAACATCTCCACTACGAGTCCTGATTGCCTTCACCTCTGAGCCAAGAGTTCTACGTTTTTGCATTTCTTAAGAGATTTCAAGGCCTTTGCACAAAACTCTGGCTATCAGGCCCAGCTCTCCCAGCAGCCAGCTAGGTCACCTGGAACCATCAGGTCTCCCTTCCATGCCTCACTTTCCTCCCCAGTCCGCATCTCTCTGATTTGTTTAGATGTAAGCTCCTTGGAGCAGGATCTCTCAGCACGTGTGTGCATACAGGGCTTACAACAATGCGGCCTTGAGCTCTGCTGGGCTTCCAGACACTTTGCTAAGACATATAAATGCTGTAGCAGCAACTGTGCAGGATTCTGCATCTTTTGAGAATTGTTCAGTATCTGCAGGATCTGGACTCAATGTCCCTGGCATTTGGGGAACTGCGCCACCCCTCACCCCCTCCACCCAAAAGCTTGCAAAGAACATTTTTTTCCAACTATTTAGTTGAGCTAATAAAAGAGATCACATTTACCCAAAGAACCTTGTCTGTCCCCCTCCCCAGCCTGTAGAAGCAGCCTGGGATATCAGCCTGGTCCCCTGCTTTCCATGCAGCCTCCAGGATGAAACCAAATCTCAGTGCAGTAGCCTTGGAGAAGCCACCTTTGTAATTGCCTGAAGGGACCGTCAGGAGACAGCCTGCCCCAGCCTAAGGGGAAGGCAAGAAAGGGAGTGCCTAGGTGCCCTTCCCTCCCCAGAGATTTCCTTCTTTCCCTTGGGGTGAGTGACCCCCCAGTTCTGGTTCCTGCTTCTCTTTTGCGGGTGGGCCTGGGGTTCACACGCCGCTGGGTATAGCAGGGCCCTGAGCTTGCTTGGAGATGCTGGTGCGGCACAAACCATGATCGTCTTCCTCATCCTCAGCTGTCCTCACCCCTGCCGGCTCTGCCCCGGATGTTTGACCCTGACAGCAGCACAGCAAGTCCCCACTGCACAGACTCGGGTTACATGCTTGCCAGACACCCCACGGGGCGCAGGAGAGCCACCAGCGCTTCAGGCAACTCTTAACAGCCCAGAAAGTGTGGGAGCGTGAGGGTAGGTCCCTCAGGACAGGAGAAAAGGGAGTTCAGGGTGTATTATAAGGAGCCGCCAGTGAAGGAAAGGGTCACATCTACCGTGTTATCAGGATGACCTGACAACAACCTTCCTGAGTGCCAGGGCTGGGAGAGGAGCACGTAGGCAGCCTGGCTTACAGACCCCTGCTCCAAATACCCACCCTGAGGGGCTGAATCCTGGATTCCTCAGTCCCAAACCCCACCAAACTGGGTCCAGTAACCCACAGGCCATTCCCCAAGCCAGACAACGAACCCAGGAGTCCCGATCCTCACCCCTGCTGCAGCCACTAGATGATGCCGGGTCTCTTAATTATTCAAAAGGCACCGATGACTTCCAAATAGTCCAGTCAATGGGATATCCCCAGTTTCATTTCATTCTCTGTTACAACTTCTCCCTTCACCCAGATCCTCTGTCATGCCCACACTGGCAGATATTTCCACCTGGCTTGTAAACAAGGTCCCTTTCCCCAGACAGGGCACCACATGAGCTGTGAGGGTTTTAAAGAAGCGTGGTCCCTGCCAGCGACCAAGAATACCACCCAAAAGTACAGCCAAGGCCACGTCCTGGGCTTTCTGACTGAAAACACGGCTCGCTGGGATGCAAACAAGGTGACGGGACTGCAAGGAGGGGCAGAGGAGGCCAGAGCCTGGTCGCAGGGTGGAGGATGCGTGGTCCCTTGGCCAACCCAGGCAGCATAAGGGAAGCCACCTCAAGGCCCCCTTGGACCGGTGGTCTGCGGGGAGGGAATAGGGCTAGATCCTTCCCACACTGGCTACTGCTAGCTCCTGGCACGACCTGTAAGGACGGATGGGAGCGAGGCACCGGTTAGCACACAAACACCACCATACTTCCCTTATTCCTGAAGAAGGGCATTTGTGCCCGAAAGCTTGCAAAGAACTATTTCCCCAGCTATTCAGTTGGTCTAATAAAAGATATCGTCTCTACCCAAAGAGCCTTGCCTGCCTAGGCACCGGTTAGGTCACCCCCGAGGCTGCCGAACCCCACATGGGGCTGAATCGACCCCAGCAAGGGGAAGATATGAGAGGAACAAAGGCATCGCTGCCTCCTCCCAGCCCCCAGCTCCCCGAGCCAGGCTCAGCCCCAGTCCAGGCACTGTCCCACCCCCCCTGCACCTGTTCCCCAGGCGTATAAATCGCAGCTAAATCAGAGCCCTCCACTCCCTGGCATCCGCCTGCAGCCAGGCTTTGCATGCGTGTAGACACCTCCCCGGGGTGCAGAGCAGTGGGAGGGCAGGGACGGGGAGTTAGGAGCCAGGTGGAAGCCCAGAGGACTCGGCTGGAAAGTGCCCTCGCTTTTCCCCCACTCAGCGAAGTCGGTGGAAACTTCCTCCGGCTTCCTCTCCTTTCCCCCCTTGTTCTCTCACTGCCTGCGAGAAACTCCTTGCCCTACTCACCAGGTTCCCCCGCAGCTGCAGAGATTGCCCATGTTGCTCCTTCCTCCATGCAGCAGAAGTGTTTTTCTGGATAGGGAGAGCTTGTATTTCCTGGTTCCCGGTTCGGCCCCTGGCAGTTCCCAGGGAGTGTCTCAGTGTCAGGTTTCTCTCCATCAGTGAAGTGAAGCCTTGCTAGGCCTGTGTGTGCCATCTACTGGAAGCAGCACCCCAGGTCGCAGGTGTCAGTGCAGCCCTGCTTCTCCCTGGCAAGGAGCGGGGGTTCAGATCACGTCTCTGCCCTTAAGTCTTGGGGCAAAAATCTTGCTGGTCCGCCCGGCGGATCTGCTCTCAGGTGTTGTGCTCTCCCGACACCCGGTGATATCGGCAGGGCAGCGACACGCTAGAGCAGCGCTGTCGGTGCCAAGTGAGGAGGGAGGCAGGGGGATGTTGAGCATCCCATGGACGTGAAGAGAAATCCCAGGCAAGAGCCTCCCCGGGGGACAGGCGCTGTCAGAGCCCCTCATGCTCCGCTCGCCTCTGTCTCTGACAGGGTGTCATAAAAATGTGTGGCAGCAAAACGGGCTGTCAGCACCTGGGGAGACGCACGAGCATCCTTGCTGGACAGGCTGAGAGAAGTCACCGAGCCTACGGCCTGGGCAGCAGGAAGCCTGGCTTGGTTTTCTGCCTCTGCTGCAGCTTCCCAGGGTGACCTTGGGCAAGTTACTTAAGGGCCAGATTTGTAAAGGTATTTAGGCACCTACACATGCAGAAAGGCTTTCTGAAAATCCTGCTTAGTGCCTGGGCACTTCACTCCTGTAGGCCCCTGTCTGCATCCTCTGTGTGCCAGGGACCCAGCTATCAAATGGAGCTAAAATACCGGTCTTGTCCTCTTGGATTGCAAGCTGTGCTATGGCCACATGCTGGAGCTAGCACTGGGGGCCACTGTGTTGGAAATAATAACAAATAGCAAATGCTTTCTGAACATAACCTGCTAGGGCACCGCCCTCTGCTCCAGGGCCGAGTCCGGTCAGGCCAGCCCCATGCTGGGTGCCCTGACTCGGAGCTCCTGCAGCCTTCCCTTGCAGGTGGGCCTGCCTAGAGAAAGTATTTTACTAAGTCCTAATTGAACTTGGCAGTTGTGTGCTCTTTAAAATCATCCACAGGCCTGCTGGCATTGCTGTCCTCGTAGCTACGGCCCCAACCCCAGTGCTCTTGGCCTTTAACAGAAGCCAAGGCCATCCTTCTTCCCAAACTGCAAGCAGGCTGTCAACAGGGCTTACTGTTATCATTTGCCTCCATGCAGAGGGGGGTGAGGTCCCTGACCAGAGAAATAAGAAGATCTCCATCCTGAGGGGCTGTGTCACAGCCACCGGCTTAGCTGACTAGCCAACGTGGCTTAACAGCTGCCCTTACACTGAAATGAAGTCAGGCTCTCCGGCTGAGCATAGCACCTCTGCTGCGGCTCGTGCACAGGGGAGCTTGCACAATGCTCGCTGATCTGTAGGATACATCCACAGACGAACAACATACTTTAGGAACGTGATCTGGGAAGGCAGTGAAGCAGGACTAAATCTTGGCTCTGAGCGCGTCTGCTTTCTGCGCCCTCTGCAAAGACCCACGTCCCGTTTGCTGGGTCCCACCCGGTGTGTTCGTCTCCCACGGGCTTTGTGGGTCTACTGGCCCCGCCGCCACCCCTGATCCCTCTGTGGGCTTAGCGAGCCAGCCTGTTTGTATTTCAGGGATAACTCCAGCTTTGCCGCTTTGTGGAAAAATAGACCGCAATCAGATGAAACCCGGTGGAGTCAGCTCCCATCAGGCTGCTGGGACAAGCCGCAGGGCTGCAGGTTTGAGCTCCACCAGAGAAACAGAAAGGCACTGAAAACATTGGCAGTGCCGGGAAGCAGTTGGCCGCCATTCCGCATTCCCCTTTCATCCTGTGTCTGCAGGAATAAAAGCACGCCTGGGGGAGAGTCCCAGCTCCCCGGCTCAGAAAAGCGATCGTGCTATTTTGTGCTTAGGAAGCAAGAGCCCGCAGACACGAGCAGCTGCCTGACACCAGCCAGTGTCAGGCTCGCCCCTGCGTCCGAACTCGCGGCCACTGTTTTCATGTGGCCGGAGACATTTGGACAGGAATCGGTCTCAGTAACAAGCTGTGAGATTGGCACAGGCTGGGGTGCTACTGCCCTGCGAGTGGGAACTTACTTCTGCAAAAGGAAGACAAGGAGGATGATTTTGTTGCAGTAGCACTTGGGTGACTCGGTTGTTCATGGGCTGGGACCCATTGCAATGAGCTCTGTATAACACAGCACAAGCTAGTGTTTTTTGCACAGAACAGGAGCTCAGAGATGATTTGGTCACTTCTGATTCAGAAGAGCTGCTCCCAATTGCAATGAAAATGCAACCTGGACTGATCAGAGCAAAGCAAACTTCAACCCCAGAACAACTTCCTTCTCTGCAACCCACACCTTACATAGCTTGGGGACAATTCAGGGCTGTTCTTTGTTTTTCTGAAAATGGAGGCACACTATGGTGTTAGCTGGGTAATGGGGGCCAGTCGTCACTCTGGTGGAAGACAAGGTCTCACTGCTTACCCACCCTGCCTGGCACACTCATGGTGGGGTCTTGTCTCTTTTCAAAGTCCGGTTTCCTTTCCCAGGGGTGTGGACCAGGGATTTTAGGCTAAAACTGTAGGATGATCGACACAGCATGTGAACTGAGACGCCGGTGAGTCCCGGGAGGCAGCTGGAAGTCAGCAAACACGCTGTTCTTGGGCTTGATGGGCTTCCTCCTGGTGACTGAGCGGTGCAGGAGATGCAAGGTGTACAACGTACAGCATCACCTCTGTGCTGGTGATGTTTTCAGCAAGACCCTGCCTCTCTGCCCATCTAGGTTTTCAGTCTGGGATGGGATCATTTCACAGTGCACCTGGTGCTACTGCCTTTAGTGAACCCAGCCCAATGTCTGTCTTGCCCAAGTGCCCTGATGAAGAAATGCAAGGCACCTTCCCTTTTGCTCGTTAGCACTGAACATGGTAGGACTGAGATGAGGAGAAGCCTCCTTCCACAGGTTGCACTAGACCCCACTGGGGCAAATGTGTGTAACCAAGGCCCTTCATCTAAGATGGTGGTGACAGGCCATTATGGTCCACTGCAAAGCAGGCAGATGAAATAAGAGCAGTCTCCAGCCCAAAACACAGCCCAGAGAAAAGGGATGCGTCAGCCTCCCCGGGAACTCAAATGACCTAGCAGGGGGTTTGGCTGGGTGTTGTTCTGGGGTGGGGAGGGGTATGTTTGTGCAAGTACATGCATGCAGACATATGTAGCGAGCAGCAGTGAGACCGTGCGTGGAAGCAGGCAGGAAACAAACAGCTTGTGCCCATGTATGTCCCTTAGAGAAGTCTAGCAAGTGGGCTTTGGGAGTGGGAGCCAGCTCAGAGAGGGTTGGTGCTTTTGGTCCATTCTTCCAGCCTGCGGCGCAGCACGCCAGGACTCACGGAGGCAGAACGTAGCCAGGATGTGTCTAGAGGCTATTATTAGCAGTGCGGGTCAGAGCAGTTTTTAAATAGGGATTTTTATTTTAACAGCACCCCCTCAACCCAGGCCAGCAGCTGCCTCCCTCACTTCGCACTGGGAAGGGCTGCTCCTCAGTGGGTAGAGGCCAGGAGCTGGCTTCACCCTCCCTGTATGCTCTATATCTCACCCCGATTCCTGCAGCTTACTTTGGCCCTGGGATGCAGAGCGGTTCACTACAACCCAACGCCTGCGTTGCCCTCAGCGTGCACCCCTCTCCCAGCTGCCAGGCCTGTGCCAGTTTTCCCCACAGCCAAGGAACCCATTCTGCAGCTGCCACGTGGACCCAAGGATGCATCGGCTGCCGTTTGGGCCCAGTTTATTTATGCAGGTGCCTTAGAGTAGCTGAGAATCAGGCCTCATCTGCGGACGCAAGCAAAAGACCCTCTGATTCTGGGTGACTCCTTCCAGAGGACTCCTGTCCCTGCATGCAGGTGTGCCAGGGCCCCCATGTGCAGCCCATGACAAGGCATTTCAGCTGCTGTACTTGGCACAGGAGGAGGAGGTGCGTGCCATCTGCCGGCTCCCTGTGCCCAGCCTTGCAGCAGCTGCAGCAGGCTCCAATGCTCGCAATCCCCCTCTAACATCATCAGACTCAGAAGGCGCTCCCCTTGCACCCTGTAGCATCATGGCAAATGAACCCTTGGCTGCTGAAAGCAGCTGGAGGGTCAGATGCACCCACCGGGCCAGGCCGCTGAAGCTCAAACAGCTACAGCAGGGCTCCTGGGCGACATCAGGCCATGCAGGTTTCTCGTTGCAACGGGGATTCGGGGATCACAATGGATTTCAAAATGGGCCGTCCCGTCCCATCCTGGCCTGGGCAGGTGAGCATCCGTGGTGCCAAGGTGTGCGGCAGAGGAAGGGGTGGAGGCTCCCTTGATAAGACACCCCTTTACAAGTTAAGACATGAAACCAAGTTCTCCAAATGGCCTGTGGACCCCCCTTGCAATCTGTGATTCGGGGATCACAGCGGCATCTCCCTAACACAAATGACAGGAACGCAGAGCAAGCCAGGAGGGGCTGGAGCCACATTTATTCCTTGTTCTCAGCAGAGTGGCTGGCACATTTACATGCCGTCAGCGCCTTGCAGCCCCCAAAGTCTTTTGCAAACTTCAGCCGCCGCTTTACAGACCCACCGCCCACCACTGAAATGCAGCCTCCTCTGGGGTAGAGCCGGCAGCTGGTGAACAGCAGGGCAGCTGATGGCAGGAGGCGACGCTGGTCATTTCTGAATGGCCGAGCAGGGAAAGTAGCTTGGGCTCCATCTGTTTGAGCAGTGCTTGAACTAGGAGCAGCTGGACATTACAGTGCCACCCTCCCATGGTATCATTCTCCCCTCTTTCTATCACTCCACTCCCCCTTTTGCAGGAAGCAGCCTTCAGGAGTGGGGGTCCTTTCTGGCATGCACCCCACAAGCCGGCAGTGCCTGGCACAACCACACTCCCCCCCACCCCCCCCCAGTTCAAGCAAAGTGCCCAGATGTTTCAGGGCTTGCCATTCCCCTTCCCTTCTTCTGGGTGCTCTGCCTGTCCCGGGGGCTGTTCCTGGCGGGTTATCTGCACCTCATTGACTCTGGCCTTCACCTCCTTCCCGGTCCTGGGAGCCACTATGGTGAGGATGCCGTCGTGGGACAGCGTGGCTTTAACCAGCAGCGGGTCAACATCCATGGGGAGGATGTAGGTGCGGGTGAACTCGCGGGAGATGAAGCCGTGGCGGTCGGCCTTCTGGGGGTGCTGCCCCACCACCTCCAGCAAGTTGTCCACGGTGCGGACAGCGAGCTCGTCGGGCAGGAAGTGGCAGACGTCCAGGAACACCTGGAACTTGTGGTCGTTGAGGCTGATCTCCGAGATGCCCCGGTCCAGCTGCTTGTTGATCCGGGGCCGGATGTAGTAGCCGTGGTACAGGGTGGGGGCCAAGATCTCAGATGGGGACAAGCCTGAGAGAGACACAATGAGGAGGAGATGGTTCCTTAGCACTCGCAGGGGACCAAGATGAGCACAGAGGATGGGAGGGGGACGGGGGGAAGAACCTGGGATGCGGCAGGCAGCTCTTGGCTCTGCGCAGGATGCATGTCCTCCCATGCATCAAGCTGCAGCGGGGCCGCTCATGGGCACAACCCTTTGCCATCCACCCAGTGCTGCTGTTGGCCAGGTCAGGGGTTGTATCTGGCTGCAGGCTCAGCTGGCTGGGCTGATGGGTAGCATGGGTGCCATGGGGACAGAGCATAGCTCATGGCACCCACCCCAGCCAGGGGCTGGCACCCAGCTTTTGGGTCGAAGAGGGAACAGCTGGGCAGTGGGTGCTGCATGAAGCCTGGTCCCAGGGCGGGACAGACACAGAAAGCGCTGACTGGAGACAGACTGGCACGAAGGACTAAATCCCCCCGGGTGGCATTGTCCTGTGGGCTTTGCCTTCCCCCCAGCCAGGCTGGCGCTGAATGGTTCTGCTGCCTCCTGCATTTTTTCACGGCTGCCTGCTGCTGCTCTGCCTTTGTGCACAATGGCCCAACTCAGCTTTTCCCTTCTGCCCCAAGGCCACAGCCACGTCCCCTGGGCCAGCACTTTGCAAATGCCCCTAAACCTAGGTCTTGCCAGCCGCATTTCAAAATGGGCCATCCTGTCCCATCCTGGCCTGGGCAGGTGAGCATCCGTGGTGCCAAGGTGTGCGGCAGAGGAAGGGGTGGAGGCTCCCTTGATAAGACACCCCTTTACAAGTTAAGACATGAAACCAAGTTCTCCAAATGGCCTGTGGACCCCCCTTGCAATCACGCAGCCACACGCTTCTCTGGGGGCCACAGCAGGTCTTGGCTGAGTGCCTGGGCCAAGCAAGCTGTCTATGGATGGCTGGAGAGTATGCAGCAAGGGACCAGGGGCAGGATTTCGCTTGGCATTTGCTGCCTAGCGCAAATAGGGAGAAGGTGTGGGAGGAAGGCGCAAAGCAGGAGGGGACGAGGAGCCAGGAGATGCAAAACACAGCGATGCTCATTCTAGAGGCTCCTGCCTGCCATGCATGGGGTTCAGCGTGTCCGTGGGAGAGGAGCCTCCCAAGGGATGCGCGCCACACGCCAGCAGGAGCAACCGGAGCGGCAGGGATGCTGGCAGGGACCCGGCAGGGCCCCCATCCTGCTCCTTACCTTCCCCAAAGTTCTGGTCATACATCTTGCTGGGGTTGGCGAACTCGTACTCGGTGCTCATGGGGTAGGCGTGGGGCACCGTGCGCTCAGCCATGGTCAGCGGGGAGCGGCCCGGAGCGCCGGCTGCCTCTGCGAGCGAAGGCTGCGGAGGGTGAGGTTTTAATCGGGTGAATTCCAGAGGGAGGAGTGCGAGACACCAATACGACCAAAATAGACTCGCGGCCTGGCACGGCGCTGAGCCGGGCCGGAGGGAGAGCTCCTCGCTGCATTCCTGCAGGGATTCTGGGAAGTCCCGGCTGCTGCGACCGGCAGAGAGAAGGAAGGTTTTGCATAGGCACCGTTCCTAGGCTTCCCGCTATGGCAGGGGTGGGCTGGCAGGCTAGAGGGGGCCTGGAGGCTGGGTATCCACATCCAGATCCAACCGCAGTGCCAAAGATGCATCGTACAGCCTTTCCCCTCCATCTGCTGCGGCGTTTCTGTCACCCAAATTACACCAACGCCCCCACCTGCACTTCGCAGGGACGGGGGCTTGGAGGGTCAAGGAGCAAAGGCTGGCAGGGGGGTTTTGTGTTCAGTATCCTAAGGGTTAAACGCCTCTCTGGCCACAGCTGGAAGCCAATATTGCTGCCTTGTTCTGATGGCCTCGAAGCGTCTCCAAGCTGCAAACAAGCAGCAAGGCAGGGCTGCAACAGATGTCCCAGCCTCCACCCCGGCTGCAGGAGCTGGAGTCAGACTGGGGCAGAGCATCGGGCCCTTGGCGGGTTCTCACAAGGGCCCTTGGCTATTTGGCCCCTTTACGTGCCAAACACAAGGGGAAAAAGATAACCAGGTAGCAGAGTCGTGACCGAGGATTCCTGACCCGGTGCTGTGAAGTTCTGCACGTACCCGTCAAATAGTGTTAATGCCTCTCCCTCTTCCTCCGCTACAAACGTGCCGTGCCACTGAGCTAAGGGCCAAGCCTGAGTATGAACTCTGGCCTGGCTCAGAGTCAGGGATGCCTATGACAGACACACCGGAGTAGTGGGGTACACATTCGACTCAGATCCATTTTTAAAAGACAAATGGTTTGATGCCCAAACAAGAACCCCATGTCCTGAAACCAGCCGTGCCTGCAGGATCCCCGCGTGTGCAGTGCAGGGCAGTGGGTGCCCTGGCACTCTGTACATGAGGCAGGAGTGGAGCAGCTCTCGCAGCAGTTTTCTCTGCCCCCCATCCCTCCGGCTGAGACCTGCAGCATCTGCTGCTGTGGCCAGGTCCTGCAGCCAGGGGGGGAGCTCCTGTCCTCGAGTTATAGCCCTGGGCAACTGAGCTGGGGTGGGGTCTCGCTTGCTGCTCCATGCTGTGGGAGGGGTCCATGCAGCTGTCGTGCTGCCAGCACCGGGTTTGTGCTGCTTGCTTGAGTCCATGGAGTTTGCATCAGCTCTAGGACAGGGCACAGCTGGATGCAGGAGGGGCTGCCCACTCCCCATGGCCCCCGTATGGCACATTGGACAGGTGTTCGGTAGCATCCAGCTTGTCCCTACGTAGTATCAATGCTGCCATTTGCACTGGCACGGGGTCTAGACGTGCCAGTCACGATGCTGTACAAACACAAGACAAAAACATGGTCCCTGTCCCCAAATGCTTCTGAGCTTCACTTAGCCACTCCAGCCTTGAGGCGCTTCAGAACGAGCCCAGCGCACCCCTGGGCTTTTCCCTTGGGATGTGCTGGGGGCAGGTTCAGGGGTCTTTCTGGAGGGCTCCAGCCAGCCCAGAGGGCATCTGTGCAGAGCAGAGGCAGGGCACTGTCGCGAGGAAGCGCCCAGCTCTGCCGCGGGGAGGCAGCTGGGTCTGACCGGTGCCAGCCAGGCAGGCATGCCTGAGCCACCCCCCACCGAGTGAAGGGGAAGAGGGATGGACAGGTGAGGAGCTGGGAACAGGAAAGTTGGAAAATAAAAAAATAAGAGGCTGATGTCGCGCTCAGCTGGAGCCAGGAGGCGACAGGCAGCTGTGCCAGCCCCCCGCCTGCGCCGCCGGCCTCAGCCCGCAGACTTACTCAGCACTAAATTTAACCTGATGTTTCCTCTGAGTCAGTCCTTATTCTGAACGCAATCAGGAGTGCACGGGGGCTCAGTCTGGGGGTGGGCAGGGCGGATGACACGGGCTCTGGCCTTCAGACTGAGCCACAGAAACGCGCGCGCAGGCAGCGGGAGAGGGCCCCGGGCTGCTGCGGGTCGGGCTGGGGAAGCACCAGCGGAGCTGCCCAGATCCCGGCACCTCTGTGCTGCTCCAGAAACTCTGCGGGACCAGGGCACCACCCTGCACTGGAGACCGGCACCTGCCCATGCCCTGGGCCTGCATGTTTCTTTGGGGCTCCATGCTGCTGCCTTTGGACAGTGCCCAGCCGTGAGCTCTTCTGGGGGCTGCACTTTCCTTCTTCTTCCCATCACTGAAGTGAGGACGGCAGAGGGGCAGGAGCAGGGCTGGCACTAGAAGCGGTAACGCCGGCTGGCCCCTCCACCCCTCCTTTGAACCACTAAGCTTTACCTGACTCTTTGGGGCAGGGACCATTTCTTGGCCCTGCGTTTGTACAGCGCCAAGCACATGGTGACCCTGCGCTGTGATGGGGGCTTCTAGGCCCCAGTGCACTCCAGTGGCACAAAGGGTCTCAGGACACAGGGATGGGTTCATGCATCAGGTTTATCCCCACCTCTCAGCCACACCGGACAGAGGTCTCCCTGTGTCCGGCTTGTCGCCGCTGTCCCGTGGCGAGGCTTTAGTGCTGGATGTGGGCGGACTCATGGGGGAGCTGAGCTGGTCTCCCTGCCCTCAGGAAAGCAGAGGGGCAACAGCTGCCGAGGCTCACACCCTGCCCGCCCCCCTCCCCACCTCCAGCTCACCCTTACCCAGGCTTGCCGCTGCCTGCAGGCAGCCGTGCGGGTGGAGGGCCAAGGCAGAAGTGTGGAACTGCTCAGGGGACATTTGGGTGCCGACCCCTTTGTCATCCCGATTTGCAAACAGACATGAAACGGGCTGGAGGTGACAAGCCCCGTGCAAGCTGCAGAGGGGCAGGACCCCCAGATTGGCAGGGTAGGACCAGGCCTGCTGCAGCTGGGGCACAAGGAGGGACAGACCAGCGCTGGCAGGGGGCATCAGGGCTCACAGGGGTAGCTGGAGAGGGACAAGTCCTGCGGTGAGCTGGCCCCCACCCATGGAGCAGCAGAGCTGCCTTGCGTGTGTCCCTGGGACCCAAACTGCAAAGCACAACAGGAAAGACAACGGCCCCTTGTCGCTTCTGCATGAGCCAAAGATAGGCGCTGCCCTGATCCTCCTGGCATCTGAAGCAGCTGGAGCCGTGGCCAAGCTGGCGAGGGCTCTGCTGATAAACAAGGCGTGGGGGGGCCAGGAGGCTGGCCAGCCGGCCTCGGCTTCTTGCTGACCCGCGAGACCAAGTTCTCTTTCCCCCACCCCCCGGCTCCTTCATCCAAATCCCCCAGACAATGGCCCGGCCAGTGCTGAATGGCGCAGACGGGAGCGGGATGATAAAACTCCTGACATCATTGTTCCAGAGAGTTCAGCAGGAGGCGCGCCCGGGACAGCTGGGGCTATAAAAAGCCCTCGTGCACCGGTCCCGGCACAACTCAGCTGCAGTCGCACTCACGCTTCCCCCAGCCAAGGCAAATGGATATCTCCATTCACCACCCCTTGCTGCGCAGACCCTTGATGTCCTTGTTCACCCCCAGCCGCATCTTCGACCAGAGCTTTGGAGAGCACCTCCTCGAGTCCGAGCTGTTCCCCACCTCGTCCAGCATCAGACCCTTCCTGCTGAGGTCCCCCTTCCTCCGGATGCCCGGCTGGCTGGACACGGGGTTCTCCGAGGTAACGCTTCTCTCTCGCCGCGCTTTGTGCTCTGCTGCTGGCTCTGGACCGGGGGAGCCTGGGACGGCAGGACTCATTGCAGAGCCAGGAGCTGCTTCCAGGGAGTTATCTGGGGGGGAAATGGGGAGAGCGCAAGCTGGAGGCACCGGGGCTGACCCTCCACACCAGGCAGGGAACAGTCATCTGCATGAGGAATCCTATAAAATGCTAATTAATGGTAATTAAGCATTCCCTTGTGGATGTTGGCAATTAGTACTGTAGCCGTGGGGTCAAGGG
Source organism: Crocodylus porosus (assembly GCF_001723895.1). Lineage (NCBI taxonomy): Eukaryota > Metazoa > Chordata > Crocodylia > Crocodylidae > Crocodylus > Crocodylus porosus. Next base: position 10,891,074 of record NW_017728936.1, on the reverse strand, counting down.
GCAAGCAGCAGGGCGTGTGGGAGTTGCAGTTCTTTCTCCTAGTTGTTAGACCAAACTTGCTGTCAGAGGAAGGAAGGACCCCAGGAGACCTAGAGACCCTTTCAGACATGCCACAGGTGGGAGGGTAGCGGTGCTGTGCTTATGCATAGACCCCTCATCCAGATGGACTTTGTACACCCCTTGTGCAACTCTTTCCCTGGTCCTGGACCATCACCTTCCTGCCACCCCTGGAACGGAGGCAGGAACCAGCCTGCCGCTGCCCCTGCCCTGCCCTTGACTTGGCTGACCACTCCTAGAAGGACACCGAGGAAGGCCAACTCTCCCCAGCCTCTCGGAAAGTCATCAGGACCCCGGAGCCCGCAGCAGGGACCTGCAACACATCTCAGTGGCCGGGAGGCTGCTCCTAATGCCCCGCTGGTGCCGAGCAAACACGCAGATCCTGGGGAGGACTCAAAGTGAGGTCCTCCTGTTGGGCATCACACCCCCCGGTGCAGAAACGCACCTGCCATCCGGCCTCAAGTCACTGCTGGGGCAGATGTTCTCAGAAGATCTGCGCCAGGGAGCAGGGACGGGCTGTGGGGCCGGATGAGTCAGAGCGAGCGGCTTCTTGGGCAGGTGCCTGCGCTGCTCCAAGGATGTGCCAGCCGTTGAGTCCCCCTCCCTGCCCCTTTGCTTCCTACACAGTCTGGTTCACACAGGGAGCAGTGGGCAGCTTCTTTGCTCCGTGCCACCCTGCCTGGCACAGCTGAGGCTCGCGCCCCGTCCTTCGGAGCCCTGTAAGGGGCAGGTCAGATCGGCCCCAGCGACCAACACCCCCTGCTCACAGGGCTGGCACCAGGGTGGCGTGGGGCTCCTACCAGGGGGATAGTGTGCAGTGGGAAGGGAGCAGCTGATGCCCTCTCCTTTGTGGCAGCATCCTGATGCCAAAGGGCCGCAGGACAATGAGGAAGCAGCTCCTTGGTTCCCACCGGCCGCTGGCAGCTTCCTCCCCACAGCTCAGCTCAGAAGAGCGTGGGACTCCTGCCAAAGCCTCTCCAGCAAGACATCAGTGCCAGTTCTGCAGAGACGCTGGCTGCGTTATTTGTAACCTAGAGACGGGGAAGTTCCTTCTCCAACCTGCTGCTCCCCCCGGGGCTCCTCTTCCCCCTCGATCTCATCTTCCCAGATAATTCCCCTTCGCTCTCCGATGTCCCCGGGCCCCCGGCTGAAGCTGCCAAGAGCGGCATATGCCTCCTGTCAGCTGGGTTGAAATTCCTCTCAATGTGCCGTCACCCCTGGCTCCAAACTGGCCCATGAAAAGGTCCCATTTATCACGCCAGGTCCTGCCTTGAGGAGTGGGAGGTAAAAGCAGCTGCTGGGATCACAGGACCTTGGCTGCAACACGCTGGACAGCTAGTAAACAGCAGGCCCGATTCTTCTCGGACCAGGGAGGCAGGGGTGGCTCTGCTAGCGTTAGGGGGTAACGGAGACAGCAGAGCCCTGTGCGGCTTTGGCAGCAAGTCCGGCGTGCGGAGGAGGAAGGATAGTGGAACCGTTTGAAAAGCCGGTGACAAACCTGCCTAGCATGATCGGAAGGGGACAATGCCCTCTTGCAATACCACGCGAAACAGCACATGGCTGGCTTAAAAGCTGCTGCTTCTTTCTGGGGCTGGTCCATGGAAAAAGGGTCCCAGTGCATCGGGACCCTGGTTGCAGGTAACCCCTGGGATTTCTCTAAGTGAAAGAAGTTGGAGGTGTGACGCAGCGGCTCTGATGGAGCTGGACCACCTTCTGCATGTCCCAAAACCCAGACACAGAGGGACCAGGTTTTCAAGGGGGGTCCTGTTCAAACACTGACTGTTACAAAGGGAAATCCAAAGCCTGAGAAAGCCACAGGACTCCACAGGGAGCAAATAGCTTGGCTCAGAGGGAGCCCAGAGCCTGAACGCGTGCCGACGGAGTAGGAGGTACGTCCACCTGCTGGGAAAAGGAAAACAAAAATGAAGCAGGCAGGAGGGAGGAGGATGGCTGGGCCCGGTGGTTCGGTTCCAGAAGTGAAGTCGAACAAGCATCCCTCCGGCCCCTGCGAAGCGGAGACAAAACAGCGTTCCCTACTGGGGGTAAAAGGGGAGATGCAAGACCAGGTGACAGGGGCTGCCTGTAGAGCAACTCATTTCATGCCGGGAGTGATGCCACGGGGCGAATTTACCGGTGATCTGGAAAAGGGAGATGAGCAGTTCACTGGTGACACATCCTGTGAGTCAGGACTGCGCAGGGGGAGGCGTGAAAGGGGCTGTGCCCGGTGGGTTTCTCTAGACCAGCGGTTCTCAACCTTTTTTGTGCCAGGACCCATTTGTAAACATCGATGGCCAGTCCTGACCCAGTAAATAGTTTAAGTAGCAAACAGTCCTCTGGCCCTGCTGGTGCCCCTCACTCCCGACACGCTGCCCCCAGGCCCCAGGGTGTAGGGCAGGGGGTGGGGCACGGGGGAGGCTGGAGCTCTGCCACCCTGCAAGAGAAAAACCACGGTTTCCCATGCTTTTAAGGAGAGTTCATTTTTAAGGGTTCACAACCCTTTCATATATTCTTGTGACCCACTTTTGGGTTGCAACCCAAGGGTACCGGCGAAAAAGCACAGAGTAGCAGTAGCAGGAAACAGAGATTGCAAGGGAGGGAAAACCACAGACCAGCTCCATTCCTGTACACAGGCAGGTTAAAAAGAGTTCAAGGTGACAGTGGCCTTAATGGCCAAGGGATCAGAAGTGTGACAGGGCAGCTCCCTGGCCAGGGCAGCCACAACACCTGGTACAGTGCAGGCTGCTGCCCTGGTTGCCCATGTGCCCCCTCAGTTAAACTACTCCCAGGGACAATATTTATTCTGCCCCTGTTCAGACACGAGCGTAGAGCTGCTCCAGTATTTGCAGTGAGCATAAGAAACTAGAAAAAGAGAAAAAACCTAGCAGCCTAAGAGATGGGATAAAGCAAGGACCAGGGGGTCAAGTATAGCGCTGCTACCTCCAGGTCAGCCCTTGAGGGGTAACACATTTGAGGCCTGCCTGGGGTAGGATGATCCAGATTAGGGGAGCTTTTCCATGGGCTTGAAGGAGAAGGATGCATATGGCAGGCTGCTCTCAAGTTGTCCGTCTTAACCTGCCCCATTTTGCAGATGCGACTGGATAAGGACAAGTTTTCCGTAAACCTCGATGTGAAGCATTTCTCCCCTGAGGAGCTGCAAATCAAGGTTCTGGGGGACACGGTTGAGATCCACGGGAAACATGAGGAGCGCCAGGTACGTCTGCTCGTGCAGGTCTGGGTTAAGCTGTGTCCACCAAAGGTGCCACGAGGTTGCCAGACCGCTTGCTAATCTGCTGCAATGGCTATCCCAGGAGGCGCTGTTTCACCCTCACCAAAAGACGCCCAGGGAGGAGGTTATTGCTGCATCCTACATTCAGGGCAAAATGAACTGGATAAAGTCCACCTTGAAATGAGTTCTTCCTTCCAGGAATGGAGGGGAGAGGGGAGGGAGCCCAGCACAGAGACTGGTGAGCTGTGTAACAGAGAATAAGTGAACAATGAGCTTTAATAATTAAACCAAATAATCAAGCAAGCCCTAGTCCCAATCTGCTGCCACCTGAATATCTTCAGCTAGAACAGAAGTATGGTAGAACTCCAAGGTCCGATCCTGCTCTCTGTTACCTGAGTGCAGATCCCATTACAGCTTGGTCCTAGAGACGGCTGGGGCAGCTAGGAGGTGTGTGAAGGCATAGGCTGTGTCTATGCTGAGAGCTTTACTGGTATAGGAAGACCAGCACACTGTGCTTGCAACATGCTGCAAGCATGGGTACAAGGTGGAGCGGGCATGCTCAGCCCCAGAACAGCCCCCAGCCACGAGTGAGCCATGCTACAGTGGTATCAGCACAGTCCTGCCAGTGTACTTGTCTATACTAGGGGCTTCTCTACCTATGTCTGCCAGGGATCAGACCCCTTTGCCCAATGCAGCTACAGTGGCAGAAGCCATAAGCACCACAGGGGACAGCAGCACAACACGTAATAATTAAAGTGATGGCCAATGAACTTGGTTCCCCTCACCTGAGACCAGCAGTTCACAGGGTTTTTATTAAGCCAGCTGGCAGTGGAAGTGTGGCCTTGGGCAGGGCAGTCTGAGCTCACAGCATCTGGTCAAGCTGCCCCCTGGTTGAAACGCTCCTTTTGGGCTGGTGCCTCCGAAGTGTGGCCTCAGCCCGGAGGGAATGCTGCCCAGACAGGCTGACTCAATTCCAGCTAACCAGTGCTGTCCTTCTCCCTCTCTTTTCGATCAGGATGAGCACGGCTACATTGCCAGGGAGTTCAACAGGAAATACAGGGTCCCCTCTGATGTGGATCCTGAATCCATCACCTCCTCCCTGTCCCTGGATGGTGTCCTGACAGTGAATGCACCACGGAGACCAACTGACCTTCCTGAACGTACCATTCCCATCATCCGTGAGGACAAATCTCCCACTTCGGGAGTCCAGAGAAAGTGAGCAGCCATTGAAAACCATCCCTGCCCAACTGGGGAAAACCTCTCCATTGCATGCGAGCAGTGTATGCTGTCCTGAATAGCCACACCTATTTATTTATGCTGAGCAAAGCAAAAGGAGCCTATTTACTAACAAATAAAACATGAATAAGCACCTTGTGGTTTGGCCTTTGAGTATCTGGGACTTGGTGAAGGATCTGGGAATGTAGTGCCACTGCTATGTTAGTAGGGGAAAGGCTCTGGTCACAGCAAAAAATCTGTAATAGTTATGTGTATTGTAGAGGTATCTAGGGGCCCCCACCACGGCTGAGGACCCCAGGGAGCAGGGTAATATATAAAGACAGAACAAGATGATGGTCTCTGCTCCAGAGGTGATAATCTGAGATATTATCAGTGTCCAGTTGGTAAGGAGAAACACACCAATGTACCCCAACTACCCATAGTCCATGATGTTTCTTTCCATAACTGAGCCAGCTCTAGAAAACCTTTGTGTACCATGGGGCCAAAGCTTGAATCTATTGTACTCAGTGTCTGCTGCACACTTGACTTCCCTGGGAGTTTTGACTGAGTAATGACTGTAGGGTTTGGTCCCTGCACAATAAACCAGGAGAGCTGGAAACTCCATGACACTGCATTTGATGTTCATGAACATGAATGGCCCAAAGGTGGGAGGACTGGATACAGCTTTGCACAATACACAACAGCATCACCCCCCTCCCCACTCTAGGCCAGCCAAGCTGAAGTTGCGGGGATAGAAAAGGAGTCCTCCCTTTACTCAGGGCAGGGACCAGGAACCAGCGGCAAAGCCTCCTTTGGGTCACTAAGTGGCTTCCCCAGTTCATGGTGTCTGCTGCCTGCATGGCCAATGGTGGTACCAGTGGCACTGTCCCCACAGATTCCCATTCTCAGAGACACAGGGTTAGTGTGAAGCTGAGAACAAAACCTGCCTCCACAGCACTTCATGGACAGCAAGACTCAGATGGGCAGGAGCTCAGGGTAAGGCTAGTATGCCCCAGCAGCACCACCCCTTCACTATAGGCCACTGGTGTAATGAAGAGGATCTGGTTGACGATGAGGTATGTTCAGGTTCAGAGGACTACAGGCATCAGGAAACCAATGTTTTCTTCTGCTGTGAGAGAGTCTCTTAAGAAACGCTTGGCTGCTTTTTCTTCATGTGCAGGAATGTTTTGCAAACACTTGTTGCACAATCTGTCTCTTGGTATTTCACTCCGGGTTTCCGTAAACCTGATCCCTTCTGACTGTGCCTGACAAAAAAATCTGTCCAAGGGAAATTCATTGGTTTGGTGAGAAAGCTCCAGGACAATGTAAACCCATTCTAGACACAGGCAGCGGATAATGCTGAACAGGAAAATGAGCATATCTTAAATCTCTAGAATAACTCACATTGTAGGGAAATGTCCACAAGTTGCAACTAATTCAGAGCAGGCCCAGAAGATAATTGTGTAGCTGCTGTAAATGCAGATACACCCAGAGCCGATGACAATGTCCTACTCTGATGGTACAAACCACATCGCTTTGAAACTATGTGGCACATGCCTTTCAAGCAATAAATAGCAGCTGATGTAGAAAATCCAGCTGATTTATGCTAATGTTGTAGGGTAATGCAAAATGTCATGGAGTTTTACTCATGTGCCACTAGCAGCTTAACACAGACGTGTCTGTGGCAAAGAGGACGAGGTGTGGAATTAATTATGTTGCAGTTCTGTACATCCAGCCCAGAAAGGGGAGAGAAAGTTAGCGTGAACTGCATCACTTTACTAAGGCACAAGCTTCCTTTTCCCAGACAGCTTGTTTTCTTTGCCTAACTGGAGCCTGTCACTTAGAGACACCTCTAATATCAACTGAACTAAACGTTACAACCAGCCCCTGATCCATAAAGTGACAGAAGAAGGTTAACATTTATTTACTTAGATTTTGTGGAAAAAATAACTAGTCAAACATTTAAATCGGCAGTTACAGACTGAACCCTATTACAGCTTAAGAATGCTCCTGGAGCTCTCTGTCCTGGGACTATGTCACATGAACCACAGCTTTCCACTCTGCTTGGTTTTAATATCAGAAACGCGTTATAATCGGAAGAGCAGCCTATAAGCAGCACTGGCACACAGGTTTACTGGTCTAACCACAGGCCTGGAGACTTGCTCTGCTTCTACTCCTTCTGCTGTGCCTCTTCCTGCTCTTTTCTTGGGACTTCAACACAAACAAGGGGAGCTTTCCCTTGAGAAGGCTCATAGTCGATCATGTAGCAGGACCGTGCAGTAGGTTTGAATGGAGGGGGTTCCAGCTCAGGCTGGTGTCCAGGAAACCAGTGAGGCTCTCGTTTAAATCCTAAGGGAACACAGAGGAGGCAAGTGATGAGTAAATGCAAAGTAATGAGCAGATAAGCAGATGAGACACCAAGACTGGTGTCATCAAGCCCGGGTAGCCTCCACCCTTGGCTAACCCATATACAGGGAAGCTAAACACGGGGGTTGAGGGGGTCTTATAATGCATGTTCAGCTGGTTGGCACATCCCAGCAATGTATCATCATATCTGGATCTTACTTTGGGAGGAGAACATGCTGGAAAGACTTATCTAAGTAGGAGGTGTGGGATCTTCAAAACCGCCTCAGCAAATACCTCATTTGGATACTTTTCAACATCCCACTTCAGATCAGGAAAGAGAAATATTCCACTGATGCCCCCAGCCCTGCAGACACCACTAGATCTGCGGTGTGTTATGAGGATTCAACGTCTGACTCAGGTGCGGGTACTGCCAAAGAAAGGGTGCCAGACGCAACACCCTGCCAATTGTATATGGCATTGTGGCTCTGTATGAGAACAGACAAAAAGAGAGGTCTGTGCCCACGCGGGCAGGAGACAGGGATTCCAGACTAAATAAGCCCATGGTCTGATCTGGTCCTAAATAGCCTTTGTTCCCCGCCAGGGACTGTGAATCTTTTGTCCCTGATCTTTCATGTGTTGGACAGGGTTTTGGCAAGGCAACTCCTGTTGATGTGGGTGCTAACTCTGCAAGTGAAACTGGGCATCACATGCTTGGCTGCTTGACACAGAGGATCCAGCTACCAAAACCACTAATCTCTTGCTTTGGAGGCCTGACTTCCTCCTATACACAGCACACACCCACATGGGTGCATACCTCTGTACCTGCCCTGGTCAAACCTACTGATTACACTTAGAAAGACACAAAGAGCAATGGGAAATGTGGGTTCCTTTGGCTTCCAACATTACGTTAATAAAAAATGCATCAGATGTTGCCATGATAGGGCCTAAGTATTTGGCAGTGTAAATGGACAGATCGCTTCCCCTGGAGGGAAAAAACCTGACTCCCAATATCAGCATTTTTCGGACTTTGCTTTCCTCTAACCACCTGCTCTAAGATGATCTGCCCATAAGGATGTTCCACTTGTTCTTTCCATGGCATCACAAGTGTATGGAGAGATAAGCAAAACATCACTCATATCACTGAAGCCATCAGACACATCCTGAAACAGGACTGATCTAGACATGGCAAGGACTGTTCTCTGCATGAGAGAGAATCGAGAGCAATGAGTATGGATTTACGTTCAGAGCCTTGGGCATCATTTTGATAAGGAATTTTAGCCTCTGAAGAATATAAAAGGAACACCGGAAATGCAAACACCCCACACCCCGTGTAACTTGAAATACAAGCTCCAGATACTGAGATCTAGAGGCACAACTCAGCAAGGAAAGAAAAACAAACTCCCTTTTCAGCTCTGCCCATGGTTATCATTCAAAAGCTTTTCATCATCCACCACACAGATCGAACTGACTACATTCCTACTCCATGCACCTACTTCTTGGGCTGTGATGCTTCTCCTTGTTGTAATCAGATGAATAAATGGTTTCAAAATAGTGAGCATACTGAAAGAAAAAGCACGTATTTAGTGAGGCAGAACATAAGCAAGCAAACATATAACAGGGAGGGAAACGTTCTGTTTCTGGTAAAGATGTAGTTCGGTTGTCTTTAAACTTGAGCTGAGCTACAGCCACTACAGAAATGACTCATCACCTGCAATTAAGTAATATTAGCATCACAGGGCAACAGCCAGAAGGGTGACGCCAAAGCAAAGTGAAACACTGACTGATGAAACTGAATTATAAATAGCTTATGATTTACAAATTGCCTTGAGGTCCTTTGCCCAAACCAAGGCCTTAGTTTGCAAAGAAATTTATGGCTTAATGGCTCTGCTGCTAGCAATATATTTCCCTGCAGCAAGCAGGATATGAGGTAGGACAACTTGAGTGACTTGAAGTCACAGGCCAGGATCAGGACAGGATCAGGACATCAAACACAAAGGAGAGAATACCAAGGACAGCATAAAAGCAAAGTGAACAGGCAAATGGCACTAAGGACTGCTCAAGGACTGAGAGCTGAGAGAGGCTGGTCCTCAATCTTGAAGGGGCAGGAGTCAGATATAGGAGAGCAACAGGCCGGGGTCTTGTCTGCGCATAGGAAGGGCTGAGGGAACAGAAAGCTGCTACCTGAGAAGGGAGTGGTTTGGGCTGCACAATTTTTCGGATATCGAACCGCTCCTCGTTCCAGTTCCCCATCAGGGTTTTGTTGGAATAAGCATCCTCATTGGTGGTGCATCTCCAGCCGTACTGGATAAACTTGGACATGCTGTTCCAGTCTGTCCACACTTCACCGTGGCCATTGGCATGCATCATGGTGCCACAGTGCGGGTTATAGAAACACGACAGAGACATGTTCTGGGGAACAGAAACCACAAAGCACATTGGGAATGACTCTGATCTCTGGCAAGACCGAACAGCGTGTTGAAAAGTTGTCCCCTCTGACACCCTGTTACTTGGCCAAGCAGCACCCAGCTTCCCATAGCCTGAATTCTTGGGTGTGGTGTGTGTGCACGTACGTGTGTGCGCCAAGCCTCCTTCCCTAGAAACACGTCCAGCTTCACCAGCTATACCAGAACATCACCCTCACCATACACAGGTCAAGGGGAGCAGAGAAATGAAGTGACTTATCCAAAGCCAAAGAGCCGATAGCTGAGCTGAAATTAGGGTTTGCTAATTGCAAGCTCCCCGCCCTCTACTCAGACGAGGCCTTTTCCTAATAGAAGCCTTGCCTCAGCTGTCATTATTCCAGTGATTTTTAACAGATTTCTTTGCCCTGAAGAGCAGCTCAAAGGACCGCAAGCAGCATAACAGAGAGTGCCAGGGCTGCTATTCCAACTCAACTTATGTTGCAACGTGAATCCCAGGATACACAAACGGAGCCATGAGCACTATCATCTATCACCAGACTCTCTCTCGGGTGGAATTACGGTTCCCTTGGTGACATCGGCGTTCACAGGAACGGGCTCACGTCTGAGGGCGCGGGAAGAGGAAGGTTTTAAGCATCCGAAGGGCGTGGGGGAGGCGAACCAGAAACGCAATGAGAAGTTGCCATGAACGGCACCGGGTGGCTTGACCATGTTCGGAAGAACATCAGAGGCGGCTCAAGCTGAGATCATGAGCCAGAAGAAACCCGGTGCAAAAAGCTCCGCCAGGGAATACCTCCGAATCCGTACTGGTTGTTCGACCGAGTGATAAAAGACTCTCGTCCATGGCAAAGCTACCCGGTCCTTGTCCCAGTCTCAGCTACGTCGGTCTCCGATAAAAGGGCGATACCAGGGCCTCGGCACACGGGCACGGACCCGAGCGCGGCAGCGAAGCGCTGCCAAGCCCGTGCCCACAGACCGTCCCCAACAGCAAGGGGCAGGCGACAGGCGGAGGGGGACCGGGCAGCAAAAAATACTGGCTGCTCATGTTTATGAGGTAAGGGCTTTATCACCAGCTGGCGCTGATGTCACCAGCTCCAGCTCGCCGGTGATGTTAGCCGCTGGCATCACTCGCTGTTTCCCCGAAATTTTTGGGAGCCCAGTGTGGCCAGGCATCTCCCTGCTTAGCAACAGCTGACAATTAAATGGATGCCCGAGGGGGGTGCCACATCGGCCACCGCTGCTCCGCCCGGCCGCACGCGGCCCCGAGAAGCCACGACGTCCTCCCAAAACGTGCCCATGGTCTCCAGCAACCGAACCAGGCCCCCCGCCCCCCAGGCCTGGAGAAGGGCGGCTGAGCAGCGGGGGGAAAGTTGTTGGCAGAGGTTTGGGCGCAGCGGGGGACCACCCAGCTCGCCGCCCCCCGGACTGACCACACCCCACCACGGGCAGGGGGCACCCCTTGGTTTTTTGCAGCCCCCTCCCCCCAGACTCGCACGTGGCCACTGGCCTCGCCCCCCCGCCGGCCGCACCTGTGCCGCCCCCTGGCGCGCGCGGAGGGCGGAGCCGGCGGCACTTGGAGCGGCGGCG
>NW_017728936.1:10779551-10880018 GCF_001723895.1 Crocodylus porosus | reverse complement strand
TCCTGACGCCGATTCGGGGCGGGTCGCGGCAGGAAGACGAGTCTGGGGCTCCCGAGAGCGTTTCAGACGGGACGGGGCCAGACTCGAGTCCGTCCGGTTGAGACCGTCCTGCCCACGGGATGCGGTGGGATCTGGGCACCTGTCTGTGTCTCGAGGTCTGATTTTTAAAAGGGGGCTTTCTCTTCCTTTTTTGCTCATCGCCAAGGGTAGAAGCAGTGTGCCAGACAGTTAACCCAGGTATGCCCGCCCATGTGTCCTTGTCCTGATTGCAGAGGGTCCATCGTGGGCAGCTGGTGCCACCTTCGTCGCCCCAGGGCCGACCGGAAGTGGCTGCAGTGCTTCATCCGAGGGGGCGCCTGTGCTTCCGTCCCGCCCGTCGCCTAAGTGGGGGGTGTGGCTGGTCCAGGGGTGCACCAGCGCTCTTGGGGGGGCATGTGCTCCCCCTGTGCGTTGCCACGGGGGTCCATCCTTTACATTCACTGCTCTCTTGCTCTGATTGTTGTAGGAGCTGACGTTCGCTTTGGTGTGGACTGCACCAAACTGAGGGAATTCTTTTCACCAGCAGAGAGAAGGTTTGATCGTATTTATTTTAACTTCCCCCACTGTGGGAAGAAGTCGGGGGTGAAAAAGAACAGAGAGCTCCTCGCCAAATTTTTCTGTAGGTGAGTAAAATGGAGTTGAGCTATGCTATAGGAACTTCCTGATGGTTCCTTAATGAAGCATTGGCGTTTTAAAAAGTGCGTGGTTGATAAGCTATGAAAAAGTATAGAGGTTTTCAGTGATCTCAGAATCCATTGTTTGCCCTGTTGTGTTGTGCCTGTTCAATTTGTATGTGCTTTAGGAGGGGTGTACCTCGGCCAATGCCGATTTTTAAAGAGGCATATCGGCCGATACCGATCCGATTTCCGATACCAGCCAGGCAGTGTGGAGAGCTGGGGGGGTGGTGTAAATACATGCGCACAAAAGAGATTTCCGATATGGATAACTCTTTCTTTATATTGGTGTTGATCTGATGTCGGACCGATGTATCAGTGCACCTCTCTGCTTATGGGGAATTCTTATTACCCGGTTCTCGTTCTAGCTGTGCAGAAGTGCTCACAGAGAAGGGGGAGGTTCATGTGGTTCTTTGCAGAGGACAAGGCGGAACACCCGCTGACCAGCCAACGAGAGAGTGGCACAACAGCTGGCAGGTGGTAGCCATGGGAGCAGGAGGAGGATTTATCCTGAGTGATGTTCATCCCTTTGAGGCAGAGCACATTCCTGGATATGAATGCACAGGCTACAGGTAACGTACAGATCCTGCTGAAACCTGTCACCGATGTTCTTTACTGTGTCTTGGTCCCTTTCACAATGTCTGGCATCTGCAACGGTGGTTTCCAGCGTTGCAGTTTCTTTACCTGGGGTGGAGTGCTGATACTCTACAGCGTGTACATTACTGGGCTGACTGTTGCATTGGTTCAGCAGTTGTGTGATGTCACCTGTTTTTGTATGCTTAATGTTAGCCAGAAGTACCATTACTTTTTCAGCTGTCATTTTTGTTTGTGTTACCAGGAGTCAAGATAAGTCTTTTTGTGTAGAAGGTGCCTTGAACCATATCTTTACCCGGAGCTTGCCATTTCCACACCCCAGCCGTTTGATCTGTCAGATTAAACTGGACAGCAAATGCATTTCTTTCCAGGTTCCTGAAATATTTGTAGACAAAATCAACAGGTGAGTATTTGAGTCCAATCTCAGGTTATTTGTCCAGTATCAGATTGGCCCATAAAAGCAAACAAGGAACAAATACCCTACTAACAATCTACAGTCTTGCGCAAATGATCAGTTTGTCTCTCTGAGACAGGTGCTCGCTAAATACCCCATATGCGGTCCCCTCTTGGTGGGCAAAGGGGATGACGGATTTGATAATTTCATTTATTTTTAAGTGTTTCTTCCATGTTCATGGTTCACCTAGGGTAAGAGAGGGTAACTGATCTGTGAAGACTAAGGTGCACCTAGACTGTTCTAACATACTGAAGTAGAAGATTGAAATACTAACACCTTGTATAGTGATTTGAGAGCAGCCCTGGAGCTGGCTTAGTGTGCTAATGCTACAGTCCTAAGGCAAGTTATGATTAAGAATGGTAACGAGTCTCTGAACAGCTGTATATACTGGAGCTTGTCCAGTGCTAGCACTGTTTCTTTGGCCTCCTTAAATAACTTGGTAATGCAAACACAATGAGTGGAAATGAGAAGACGCACGCAGTAAATTCCTCCCTTTCCCACCAGCCGAGATGCAGCTGAACCCTGGTTGCACTCTTAACATACCTCTTCTTTCTTGAAATTGAAAGGAAGCTGCATATCAAGGATCACTGGAGAAGGGGCTCATCACACTAGTCTTAAATGATAGTTGGAGGAAAATGTTTTTAATGGTCCAACTGTAGTGAATTTATAATCTGTTGTTTTGTTTCACAGGGGCTTCCTTGATATAAATTCAGGTCATCCTGTCAGAACAATAAATGAGAAGCTCATGGCAGAGCTCGGCCAGACCTTCCCGCTGCAGCGGGTTGACTGTTCCCTACCTCTGTTGCACCAAGGCCTTCCCACCTCTTTTTCTCATTCAGACGTCTTTTGGATTGCTCCTGACGCAGAACAGAATCCAAGCTCTGACCCAACAGGCGGTGGAGCAGCAAGAACTCTCTCATTTTCTGGCCTTAATTTCTCCAAGGATACATACCAGAATGAGTGTGTAAACGTTCCTCAGAAAGGAGACCAGATCTCACAGCATTATCATCTTAGACCTTCCCTTCTGGCTGATGTTCAGCCAGTTGCACAGAGCTTGGGATTTCTTCCTGGCACTGTGTATGTTCTCAGTGGGCTGGTCTTTAGGAAGTGTCTGATCTCTCCACACACGCTGCCAGTTTTTCATGAGACTCTCTTTATCTGCACAGTTAATAAGGGCTCAGAGGGTCACTATATCCAAATGCTTATGGATAGCATTAAAAACTCCCTGTGTTCTCTGCTCCAGTCTGATACACTCGTTACACTGAGTTTGTCAGAGATGGAAGTAGGAACCTATGAAACAGCAGAGCTGAATGGCTTTGTCACTTCCGAGTGTCAGCACAATAAAAGTCAATATTTCATCTGTGTAAAAACTGCTTCCTACCCCAGTGCCAAGGGCTCTTGTGTAGGAACCATAGCAGCAGCTCCCAGTGGGCTAGTAAACAGTGATCTGGGCACTGTGTTTGCATCTGTGAATCTTGACCTCCTGGCCTTGCAGGTCTGTGGCATTCCTGACTGGCGAATGCTCTGGACCTTCGATGAGCGTTTCCTGAATCAATTTGGTAAAGGGGAGTTAAGACCCTTCAGGAGTTTTTCACTCTATCCACCTTCCTATGTGCATGACATCAGCTTCTGGGTTCCTGAGCGGGGGCAGTTTGATGAGACTGCGTTTCACACTGTTGCTAGGCGGGTGTCACAGGAAACTGTTGTATCCATCCAGCTGCTTGATACCTTTCGGCATCCGCAGACAGGACAGACCAGCCTCTGCTACAGACTGACTTTCCAGTCCTGTGACAAAGCTCTCACTCACCAGCAGGTGGCAGAGATGCAGATGCGGTTCAGGAAGGAGATACAGCAGTGCTTGCATGTAGTGCTTAGATAATTGTTAGACATTCGTTAACAGCAACCTTAATTTATTTTGTTAGAAATGTGGATTCCATGTGGCGTGATCCTTTAATACTGTGTTGTTGCTTTGTGTCGCCAAATTATGCCTTTTGTAAAGGCAGCATAGATTCAATTTAAAATGTGTTATACACATAACTTTAATTCTGTTATCAGAGATAATACAGTCTAGCTGCCTTCCCCTAGTTTGACTTGAAATGTCAGGTCATGGTTGGCTTTTATTGTACCAGATTCCTATAAGCAAGAATCACTCTGAGATCCACCTTTCTTATGCATGCAAAGGTGGTTTAGAGGTAACAGTTTAGCTCATTCATTGTTACTTGATTATATTCATCCCACAACTTTTATTGATGGATCCTATATCATTGATCATCATATCAGTCAAAATATGGAAATGGAATGATTACAAATTGCTCCTGTAAAGTGTTTAAATAAACTTTTTATGTGACAAGCAAGGGCTGGTCTCATTTTATCCTTAGTGTAAATAATACGCATTGGAGTACAAGGTTTTTTTCCTGCTGTTTTTCCTAAGGAAGAGCAACAGTTGCTTAGTCTGCGTCATGCCAGGCAAGTTCAGAGTTCTCAGCTTGGATCTTTTGAGCCTGTTGGTGTCTTCAGCAGTGCAGTCACGGGCTGGAAGGAATTGGAAACCAAATTCCCTGCATCACAGCACTGCTTGCTGCTACGTCCAGTGCACAAACGAAAAAACTTAGGAAATGAGAGTTTGGGCAAATCGCTGTTTACAAGCATTACAGGAGCCTGGGTTGGAGCTAGGGCAGAATCTGCCCTGCCCGAGGCCCTTGATACAGCCCTCTTCCCTGCCGCAGCTGAACGTCTCGCGGTGTTCAATGCTTTTCTGTGCCGGGTTCACCCTCCTCTTGGGAACCTCCTCCCCGCAGGAGCTGCAGGCTCAGGAGAAGGGGCCACGCTCCCCACCCAGCTCAGCGGGCGCAGGGTGGGGCGAGTGTCGCTGCGGCGAATTCTCGCCGTGTTTTTCCTTCCACTTCTGTGTTTTTGACACCAAGTTGAATCTGGCCCCAAGCATCTTTAGCCCAGGGCAAGGGGCTTCCTGCTTGCCCCATTCACCCCGGCTGAGGTGCGAGCTCTAAGCAAGCCCGGGGCCTGCACACGAACGAGGTGCTGCTCCGCCGCCCTCCCATTTCCCAGCTGGGAAGGTGGAGGCCGCCGCCACCCCGCGCGTACCCAGCGCTCGCCGGCGCCACTGCGGCTGCGCGGACCGGAGCGGTGCCCGCACCCAACGTGGCGGCAGCCGGCTTCAGCCCTTCCGCATTCCGCTCGCGCCTGCCCGCACTCGGCATGGCGGCCAAGGGGCTCCGGCAGCGGGCGCGGGGCGGCGGCGGGGAGGCGGCCCGGCCGCGCGACGACCCGCCGGGGCCCGACGACACCAAGGCGGAGTGCGTGGGGGGGCCCAGCTCTCACCGGGCTGAGTATGGGCAAGGCGTGGGGAGCACATGACATGGGGAGGACATGGGCAGGACATGGGGAGCACATGGCACAGGAGGACACGGGCAGGGCGGCCCCGGGGCCGGCAGGGCTTGGCGCGCTGATCCCTGGCCCGCTCTCGCCCAGGCCGCCGGGGAGCAAGGCCGGGCAGGTGTGGGCGCCCGAAGGATCCACCGCCTTCAAGTGCCTGATCTCGGCCCGGTTCTGCGCCGCGCTCCTGAGCAACGTCTCGGACTGCGACGAGACCTTCAACTTCTGGGAGCCGGTGAGCCGTGCGCCCCGACCTTCTCGCCGGGCGCCGTGGGAGCGCGCCTTCCCGGTCACTCGCCTCCTCTCTGTTTGTCCCTGCCCTGCAGACGCACTACCTCGTCTACGGGAGAGGGTTCCAGACCTGGGAGTACTCGCCTGCCTATGCTGTCCGCTCCTACGCGTACCTTTGGCTTCACGCCTTGCCAGCTTTGTTCCACGCCAGAGTCCTACAGACCAATAAGGTAAATCGAAGCCACCCCTCGGGGAAGCCACCAGGCCTCGCATCTGCTGTCGGCAGAGCCGCTCTGACACCGTGGGCGTCAGAATTGTTAACAAGCCTCTGTACGTGCACGTGCATGGGGGCGCAGGCACTAAACTAGCCTCAGGTTGCTCTAGTGCCTGCAAGCTAGGAACCGGTTGACAAGGTGCCCCTTCAGATCAGCGAAGTTTGACGTTATGGCTGTGGATTTCCGAGGAGGCAAAGGGATTTAGCCAGCAAAGCTTCCGCTCACATTTCCGGGAGATGTGTGGCTAATTTGACTCGCTGCTTGGGGAATCCCAGCCCAGACCACTTTTCCATCCCCGCTCCCTACGATTAATGTTAGTGTTTTCATTTTTAAACAAAGTATGTTAGTGCCGGCATGCTATGAGTCTTACATTTCACGCCACGCACTGAAGACACGTGACTGTACAGGGAACATTGCAAACATGCTGTCTGCGAGACTCGATATGTTCCACACTAGATGCCATGGATCCGTAGATACCTAGGATGGGTGGATCTGTGAGAATGGTCCCATTATACACAGCCGTTTTCAGGAAGAAGGGGTAACTTAATTCTGGTTCACTTGAGTCATATTTTACCATAAAGACTTGCATCAAAGGGCTGGATTCTGTACCTGTCAGCTCAGGAGGAGCTTGCTATTGATCTCAGTAGGCACAAGGTTGAAAATTGAAAGTAAGGGCTTTGGTTCCATGATTTAACCAGCAAAGCCCTTGGGGTTCTCACCAGGCTGGAATCGCTCCGTCGTGGTGGAGCCTTTCATTCCTGTGTGCATTGTTTGCATGTGCAAACCCTGTTCTGACTCTGAGCGTTTCTCTTAGGTTCTCATCTTCTATTTCCTGCGATGTCTCTTGGCCTTCGTGAGCTGCGTGTGTGAGCTCTATTTTTATAAGTGAGTAGAGGAAGCTGTTTGCTCAGTGAATAGCCAGGTGTAATGTAGGCAGCACAGTGCAGCTGTTGCCACTGACACGGGGAGTCTAGCCCACATGGAAGTGCCTTGCTGCAGTGTACTTCTTAACACTACAGTTGATCAGAATACATATCTAAAAAGGGTCCTAGAAAAACACTGATTAAACCCGCACCGTGGTGGGACAGATTCTAGCTGGAATCCACTGAGTACATCTTGACTCCAGTACTTGGCTCAGGCTGCGTGCACAGCTCTTCCACTGATGGTGTAACAGCACAAAATTGCCAGTCCAAAACAGAGCCAAGCTTTGCTGGTGCTGGACAGCGAGTGGCTGGTGCCGGTCATGTCAGCTAGGATACACTAGTAACTTCAACCTTCATCACCCCAAGCTCCCCCCTAGCTTGACTGACTGATTCCTGCTCTGCTGCACGTTCCAGTGGAGTTTGCAGCTCCCTCAAGCAGAGGCCTGGCAGTGCCAGTAGTTGGTGTAATTGTTGCTGGCTGACTCTCTGTTTGGAGCCATTGTTGTCCTGTTGCACTTCTCCCCCGCGATGACCATAGTGCTGATTTGCCTTCTGGGAAGCAGGCTGCAGCCTTCAGCATAGCACTGCTGGCAGTCATCTGCCACCAGTGAGAGCCTGGTTTATTCTGGATGGTAGTCTTGAAAACTGCTAGACCAGGAAGCCATTACAGTGATGAAGCCCAGTCAGAGGAAGGGTACTGGGCTGGATGGATCTCACTTTTGACCCTTCCTGGGATTTGCTGCAGAGTGATTTATCCTGGTAAAAATCCGGGCCTTGCACTGGTACTGTCAGGTTGCAGGTGTGAAATCCCATCATAGGCAAGGCTAGCTGTACTTTCTTCCACCCCTGGTTGCCTCTGGGAAATGAGCAGTGGAGCCAGTCGGGTCACACTAAGAAGCCCCATTCAGTCTTCATTTGCACAGAGCATTTGTTGTTCTGTGCACTGGCCATTTCCATGCCTGATTCTCTCTACTTCCCTAGGGCCGTCTGCAAGAAATTTGGGCTGCACGTGAGCCGGTTGATGCTGGCCTTCCTAGTTCTCAGCACTGGGATGTTCTGCTCAGCAGCGGGTAGGTTTGCTCAGAGGTGAGTTGTGGGGATGGGAGACAGACTGCAGCCTTTATTCTCACGGCACTCACCTGGCCTTTCGAATCCCTAACTCTCACACAGGATCTCAAATACTCTAGGAATATCCTTCCTTAAATAGTTACGATGCTTTCACCTGGTACTACTGCAAAAGAAGGCCACATGCTGGCATTGTAATGTACCAATGTTTCCTGTTCCCCTGCTGATCTCTGCTTGGCTGCCAACCTGTACCCACCTGCCAGAACAGGTGTTGTGTGTGTGACAGGAGGTTTTGTGCAAAGGCTGCAGGCATTTCACACCGTGTTTTCTTGCGCTAGGTATGGATGTGGCCTCTGCAGGAGAGGCGGTGTCACTGTTGGAGTGTGGCTGAGATCCCCTGTTCTATGCTGCCTGTGTTTGTTTATAGCGAGGGAAAGGCAAGCCCCCCCGCTGTCTTGGAGACACTACAAGCCTCATTCCTTACACATTTATGTTGCCATAATCCCTCTCTGGGTTTTTCAAGGGCAGTGCCTAGGCCATTTCAATCCCTGTTTACACTGGGGGCAGGTTCACATCATCCTTTCCATGCTGGAGGGGAGCAGGTGTGGTAAGGTCAATAGAGATGTTCTGGATTGGCCCCTAGTAAGGCAAGCTGGGGGTTGCGGGGACAGGCCAGGAGGAAGCATCTCCAGGCTGGATCTTGGCAAGGTAAGGATGAGAATCCCTTTCTGCTGAAGCGAGGACTTCAGAAGGAAACCTTTGCTCCACTGAGACCAAAAGCTATGTTGCGGTTGACAGCAGTGGGGCCAGGATTTCAGTGCCGGTATTTCTAGCAGGACTTCACCTGTTATAGGCATAGGTTGGCTTCTATGTAGTGCTTCACTGCCACGGATGCTTAGCTGACCCCTTCCTTCCCTTGCTTTGCAGCCTTCCTTCCCAGCAGCTTCTGCATGTACACCACAGTGATCGCCATGACCGGTTGGTATATGGACAAGACCTCCATCGCCGTGCTGGGGGTGGCAGCGGGAGCCATCATGGGCTGGCCCTTCAGTGCCGCTCTTGGGTAAGGAGAAGGGAGAGCCTTGGCTGCATGGATATTCTGTGCTGTTTCAGTGCTGGGCTCCCAGCTGCCAGGCCTCCCGCACGTGCACAGAAGAGCCTGTGGCACCACTAACAAAGCCTTGCTCTCATGTGGTTCAAAGCCATAGCCACTCTGCGTAGACTCCGCTTGGCATCTTTGCCATACAGAGTAGTCATTGTGCCTGTGGCTGCTGCAGACTTGCCTTGCAGACACTAGGGGCTCATGGTTAACACCAAGGGGTCCTAGATTTGATCCCCTCTGCCAACAACCCACCCACCTTGAGACTTGCTTTTATGGAGGTGGTGTTATTGCCTGACATGTTACTTTCCGAGAGGCTTATATTCTATAGGTCTTTCTGACTCCTAAGTGACCTGAGAAACATTCCTACGCTGGGGACTGGAGCACTGACAGGCAGGCCTCCTTACAGCAGCCTCTGTCCAGTGATAGGACCAGTCGCCGTGGAAGGCAGGCTTGCGTCTCCTGTCGATGAGACTCTGACACATGCTTTTTTTGCCAGGCTGCCCATTGCTTTTGACTTGCTGATAATGAAGCGGAGGTGGAAGAGCTTCCTGAACTGGTGCCTGGTGTCACTGATCCTATTTTTGGTGAGTTGCCACAGCGAGAGCTAGCATGAAGAGCAGGGATGGGGCTAGGGCTGTGGCTGAGCTGCAGTGAGAGGACTTGCCCAGTAAGGGGCTCATTAATGCAACTCACGCAGATCTTCTCAGCCCACGCACCCAAAGCATCTCCTGGTGGGGCTTGGTCTTCTCATTCCCACAGTTGAGCTGTGCATTCATCTTCTGCCACAAGGCTCTGAGTGGCAGGGCTGTCTTTCTCCCTTGATGTTTTTCTACTGAATGTCCAGCCCTTTCAAAGAGAGTAGAGCAACTGCGACCCACCAGGGACCTGGTATCTCCCACAGCTCAAATGAGCGCAGCCCACAGCTGGGCACTGCTGCAGCATGTGCTGCCCTGACTCTATATTCATTGTCCCACAGCAGCTGGGGAGAGACTGGCAGGGGTGTGCACACCAGACCTCCTGCATTCTCAGTGTCACTGCCTCATCGCTGTACATAGGGCTAATGATGATGTGCATTGTATGCCGATTCTAGCCCTTGGCGAAGGGCAACACTGGGTATGGGCTGCCAGTGATAGCCCAGCAGTTGTGAAGCATGGGGATAAAGTGGCTGTTTGTTTTCTGGCACAAGTAGAGGCATTTGGTGGCAACACTCTTCAGTGGGCAGCTTGCAGCGACTGGCCACTGCAGGTGACAGCCAACTGTGTGATGTGAATTCTGATTGCTTTGTTCCAGGTCCCCTTGGTGGTTGTGGACAGCTACTACTATGGGAAACTGGTTGTTGCGCCTCTTAACATTGTATTATACAATGTTTTTACACCTCATGGACCTGACTTATACGGTGAGTCACTTGGGACAAAGAGCTGAAGGGATGTTAGTGGGTTGCTTGATGGGATAAACCCATGAGCTTGCAATCCCCAGGTGTTTTCCTGACCTGAATTTTCAAGCAGGGCCATTCTTCCGCCCCCCCCCATCTCCTGTGAGCTGATAAGTGAAGCAGTTCCAGGCTCACGCCGCTGGATGTCTCTCTTGATTCAAGAATACACTCATCAGGGTTATATTTCCTGTTTGTTTTGCCAAGCGCTTTAAGTTCAATTGCTTTTGATGAGTTCCTAGCTTTGAAGTTCAGTGCATCACAGAGACATCATGGGATGTCTCTGCAGCTCATCCTTCCTGGCAGAGATCTGCTCGCAGCAGACTTGTTTGGAATACAATGCAAATGCACCAGCACAGACAGAATTCATTTTTACACGTTTCAGATTCTCCCTAGTACGCAGTTACAATTTCAGCTCGTTTCCCCAGTGTTATTCAGCAGGGTTATTTGTAACAAAGCCCTGGATGACTCATCATCTGTCTGAATAATGTTGGTTACACACTCAGACCAACTGCTAATTTAGTTGGAGATGCCGAAGAAAAAGCCAATGCAGTTTGAGTGTGTTTGTCAGGTTTAATTCCGGTGTTGGCTCTCCTTGGCTTTTGTAGGCAGGGTGTGGCACCCTGGCACCACATGCAAAGGAGAGCACAGCCCTGAGCCCTTTCAGTTCACATTGAGGCTTCCCAGACTCACTGGTTCCATGCTCTTGGGGATCTGCTTCCTTCCTTGACGATGCCTGTCCCGAGCATTGCTAGCAGCAGTTTAAGGAGGTTACTCTCTGGGAGCCTGGAGAAAGATGAAAGGTTAATGAATTCCACATGCTGCAGAGTGTTTTGAGCAGGCTTGCTGGGGCTGGGGCTTTGCCTCCTGTGGGGGTCTCTTGATCTCTGTTTAGCTCCCAACTCCTTGTGAATTTGGTGGGGGGAGAGACTTGCGGGGGGGAATTCTGAGAAAGATGGAGGGAGGAACAATAGCACTTAGCCCTATGTAGCCCTCTTGGTGGGGCACAAAAGACCTGCCCCGCACTTTTGAGGTAGATGCTGCAGGAATTGTTAGCATCACTTCCCAGATGAGGAACTGCAGCACAGGGTAGACAAAGTGACTTGCTAGAGGTCACCAGGGAAGTGAGTGGCAGAGGCAGGGTTAGATTTCATGCGGTGTAGTTAAAAGACGGCAGAAACTCCAAACTGATCTGAGGGGAATGTGCTTCTTCACACAGCCTGTAACTACACCATGGTACAACTGGCCACAGGGCGCTACTGAGCTCAGCCAGACCCAGGAAGGGACACGGATGTGGGTATCAAGTGTCTGGAGTTGTCAAAATGAATGGCAAAAACATTCAGAAGGGATGTTAGACCTCAGGCCTCAGGGTTTAAGCTGCTCTGTCTAGTGGAGACCAGGATGGCACCTAACTTGGTGTTTGATTTTACCCCACAGCTGCCGGCCACAGGCTTCTTACCTCTTCCTACAAAATGCTTGGTGCTGGCTGTGGCTGGAGACAGGATGCCAAGTTGGATTGATTTTAGGTCCAACCCAATCTAACAATTCCTGTGCTTCTAATCTGGGAAGTGGTTCCCTGTCCTGTGCTCAGACCCTTGGACTCCATCCCACCAGAAGAGAAAGGCATGGGGTTGGGGCGGGGTGTCTTTGCTATTGGGGATAGCTTATATCACTGAAGGAGCTGAAGACTGGTAGCCTATCTAGGGGGGAGCCCTTGGGGTGTCCCTTTGAGAGCTCCTTTTAACACGGATGCTGGTGCACTCCTGATTGCCCTGGGCTGGACTGCAGCAGCGATTAATTGCGAGTGCCTTCCTGGCCTCTAGTTGTGCACCGCAGGTCACATGGGCAGCACCTTTCACTGGGCCAAGGAGCATTTGGTTGGGCAGCCTAGTCCCTCATCTCCTGTGTCTGCAGTGCAGGAGGGTGAGCTTTGTCCTTGCCAGGGACCTTGATCTCTGCCGGAAGCATTTGAATGAGTAGCAGCGAGTCCTCCATTATGGAAACTCCAGATGGATTTGGCAGGGGCTCCTCTGACTTTTCAGCGCTAGTGCAGGAGCTGCTCCTGGTGACCTTGGGGGACCCATCCATTCTGAAGAGTTGTAGTCGCAATGACCCTCGTAATGTCTGTGCTAATGCAGGAGCCACACTTAACAGCTGCTTTATGCAACGCAGCCCAGGTGGAGTGCTGTACATTAGGGATTTTTATCAGGGTTACTCTTACCCCTGCTTATGGAGAGGAGGCAGCTGGCAGAGCGACTGCTTTGGAGCAGAGGGGCTCCTTCCAGCTTCCATGGGAATGAGATACAAGTCTCAACAGCATTATGCCAGCCCAGGTTTCCCTTGCATATCTCCTGTTGCTATCAGAGCATGTCAGCAAGGCGGCTGAGCATGGGCTCAGCCCACCTGAGCGAGAGGGCAGTGACATCTCCATTGCCTTCCCTTTCACCTGGCTCATGGTCTTTTCTGGTCTTCAGGCCATGCTCAGCTCTGTAGTGCCCCTGGTATCTTTCCTTTGCTTGCCAGCTGAGAGCGAGGACAGCCACTTTTACAATTATTTTTAGATCTAGCTTCTGCAGTCTGTCCAATAACTGGCGGTTACCCGGTTCCTCTTTCCAAGGGGAAATCTCATGGGTGGAGATTTCATACTCATGGTTCTTAAGGCCCTGAGGGGGTTTCCCCCCCATCCCCTAAAAATATAGGCAGCTGGTGATTCTCAGGAAAACTATTATCTGAGAGGTCAGGAGAGCGTTGAGAGCTGTTCCCACGCGACCTGGACCACTGTGCAGTGATATTTGCTGTGACTGGAGCTCTGGCTGTGAGTGGTGACCCTGCAGAAACTTTGTTTTGGGCTTGATCAGGTTCAGGTGATTTCAGTGGAGTTTCACCTGAGTTGTACAGCGTCTAGCACAGCAAGATCCTCATCCATCCCTGGGTCTCCTAAGTGCTGCTTTACACAGTGTCTGAGTCTGGCTTCCTTAAATTAAAAGTCATAATGGGCCCTGAAGGAGCTCTGAGGTGGATTTAGATCCTGGGATGCCAGTCACTGCTGGTTCTTCCTTCATGTGGCCTGATACATCGGTGCTTGAGCCTCCCTCTGTCCCATATTAGCAGCAGCCTTTTCCCAGGATGTATCGCTGTTCATAGCCAGAATACAGAACTCACTGCCCTGTTTTGTTTCTGTGCAATTTATTCCTTTGTCCCTGCTAACAAGTGACATAGTAGAAGGCTGTTTGCTTTGTGCTGCGGTGCAGCAGCCCCTCCCCTCCCCACCCCAGTCCTCTCCTCTGAAGGACACTGTTGGGGGCAGGATTGCTCCTGGTGTGTAGCGGGCTGTTTTCCTCCTCATTGCAGTCGTGTGTCTGATCACCTTGAGGCATTGCACACGATGAGCATAGAAGTGCTTTGCCTTGGGAAGCCCCGAGACAGAGCATCTCTGAAGGGGTGAGTCACCACAGCGACCAAGCAGGGGACCTGTGTTTGTGACACACAGCCATGCGTCAGTGGGTCACTTTGCTTGCCCGCATGACGCATGCTCCTCGTGAGAAGCCGCTTTCCTTTCTGAGCCGCAGCAGTAAATATGTCCTTGGACAAGAAGGACGGGTCCCAGCCCTTGGTGCGGAAGGGGCAGTGCTGTCACGCCTCAGCAAGCGCTGGAGCACTGGTCTCAGGCCACTCATTGCCTGAGCCTGTCACAGGGTGGTTGGGTCTCAGAGAGCCTGGGGTCAGCCGTGATCTGACTCTTTTCCTCCCAGGTCGTTTGACTGTACGCTACATAATAGCCTTATAGAAAGGGGAAAGCAGGCTATACAAGGCAGATAGCCTCCTGTCCCCATCGCCCTCCCCTCAACATACGGATTGGCCTTGGCATGGTTTGTTGAGGGCCAGTCACAGAAGTGTCAGTGCGGCCTTTCCAGGCAAGGGCTCAGAGAGGCTAAAAGCCACTGAAGTGCCTGCACCAACCCCTAAACTCCAGAGGGATGTCAGGGGAGAAGCCTATGAGACAGCATGCGAGGTGGAGCGGACCAGATGGGTGACCAGAACTGGCAGGAGAGGAAGGGTTCGTTAACATTTTGAATAAGCAGACAGTTGAGGGCACAGAGGTGAATTGGACACGGTACAAAACGCAATGCAAAGTCACCCAAGGCGGATTGTGTCTGGCATACCTGACATTGGGAAGCCTTCCTCTGGCTTGGCTTGGCACTGCCCTAAGCCATGGTTGGCTTGCTGCCTGGGTGATTTTGGGGTCTTTATCCCACCTCTGGGTAGACTGAGAATTGTGCTGGTGTAGGGCTCTGAGGGGAGAGCACGCAGGTGGGGAGGGATTCAGGGTTAATTGCTGATCCCTTCCCCTCCTGAACAAGAAAAAATCCCCTTAATTGCATTTTGCTTCCAGCGCCACTGTGCTCCCAGACAGAGGCTTCCCATATAAACTGAGGCGCTCGGGCCCTGCCGCGGCAATGCCTCCGCGGTCTTGATGTTACCAGTTCAGCTTCTAATCACATTTAGTTGGTACAAGCTGCAGAGGTGTCGAGTTTTCCTCGCTGCTTTTCAGTTGTCTGATTAATTTCAACACGGACCCTTTTTAAGTGGTTCTGATTTCAGGAAATTGCTGCGGCATGTGACACATGTCACAACAGTGCAGTGATTAAAGCCCCCGCATGTCATTTGCCGACTGATTGAGCTAATCATACCGAGAAAGTGGCAAACGTGCAGAGAGGAGCTGGCGTTCCTCATTGTTCAGGATTTGCAGCCTCTTGAGTTAAGAGTCCAAATGAGTGACAGTCGGACTGGAACGTCTGTCAGTTTGCATCCTTCAAAGCTTGCAACCAACAGAGACACCTGAGTGTGTCACGCTCAAGGAGGAGGGGCTGGATTGATGCTGTTTAAAGCTAAGCTGTAGGGAGAAAATGGAACAACGCAGGGCAGTTTCAGTAATGAGTGTGCCTAGAACTAGCATCTGGATGAACTTTGCTGGAGGTGCCTCGGGTGAATGAAGTGTGAATGCAAGCGCTTTCCCCTTGTTTGTTAGTAATAACATCTTCTGGCTCCGGCAGCGTGTGATACCGCATTGTTCCAGAACGGCAATCATCTCGTAACATCCTGAGCTGCTGTCGTGCCTCTCAGTCACTCCCCTGCAGTAAGTGCGTGTGGGTGTAGAGGAGCAGAGCCTCTTGGCTTTGTCAGTGGCAGCCACGACTTTCAGGATGGGAAGATGGCTGTTCGGCATCTGGGCAACGTATCTGCCTCCGGAGGGGCACGATTCCTTGTTGCGACCGATTAGCGAGGGCACCCTCGCTGATTTATGAACAGCAAGCAATAGGCATGGTGTTTAAGACTCGTGGTTGGGGAGGGGAAGAGAAAAGGCAGTAGGCTGGGTGCGTTTTTGGTTAAAGCCAAGTAATCACCCAGGAGAAGCGAGTTGCCTAGAAGCCGCGATGTCACACTCAGTGCTGCGGCCCTTTCCACGCACTCTTGGCCAGTCCTCCTGGCACCATCATCTCCATTTTGTAGAGGGAAAAGGAGAGGTGGGACTGACCCGGGGGGCCACATGCCTTGTCAGTGGCCAAGCCACAATTAGAAACCACAGGCTGATTTAACTGAGCGCCACACTCCTCCCATCAGGCTGTACTGCTTTTCGGACCCTAAGATCCTTCTCACCCCATGCTGCAGTCTGGGATTCGCTGGGTTTGGGGAGAATTGATTTCTGACCCTAATGATCACAGTCGCAGTCAGAGAGAAAGGAAAGGAGCCGCCACAGCATCTCGTTCTGTTAGTCCTCTTGCACTAATTGCTTTCCTTCCCCTCAGGTACCGAGCCCTGGTCCTTCTATTTCATTAACGGCTTTCTGAATTTCAATGTGGCATTTGTCTTGGCTCTGCTCGCCCTGCCGCTGACCTACCTCATGGAATGCCTCCTCCAGAAGTTCCACGGTGAGTGCTGGGAGCTGAGCAAGATCCCCCCAGGCCTCCCTGGAGACTGAGGAGGGAGCTTGTAGCACCAAGTGCAGCCTTGCTTTGCTGGCAGCAAACTGTTCAGTCACATGGCAGAGTTCCAGGTGCCCCTTCCCCAAAGCTCAGCACTGACCCTGCGATGTGCTGCTTGGATTGGGAGGGAGTTAAAACACCCACGCTTGCAGCACCATGTGTGGAGGGGCAGAATTGCATTTAGTTTGTTGAGGGATGGTCCTTTTTACTTCTCCCTCCCTACAGAAGAATACAGCGTTGGGCAAGGCTGAAGTGCTTAGACCAGTGATTCTCAACCAGGGTGTCACAGTACGCTGTTGTGCCTCGAGAGCCTTTCAGAGGTGCCGCTGCGTGCCGCACACTGTTAGCACTGCTAGGTGTACAAACACAATTCACAAAATAAACCCAGAGACTGCAAATTGGAATCCATAGCGTTAAAACCATTCGGCCTTTCTGAGTTCTTTGCAACAGAATAATTGCTCTGTTATTTTTCTGTAGTCAAAAAAGGAGCCGGCATTTTCTGAGGGGGGCCTCAAGTCTCAGAAGTTTGAGAAACGGTGGTCTAGAGCAAGTGCAATGCGCTGTACAGCACACAGCCTTCAGCCAGACAGGGAAGCGGTGTACAAGTAACCCTGACAGATGTCTGGGCAGGAGGAGAGCACATGCAGTCGTCTCCATCTTCTCTCGGATGGAAGTAGCAGCCTTCAGGGTGAGGAGGAGCCCTTCTTTTGTGCTCTTCTGCTGTCATGTTAAATGCAGCTGCCAGAATATTTTGGATTAGGGCTTTTGTGAGAACAGTCTGTTCTTCATAGGGTCTGCTTGAGATTTGTCGGATCTTTCTTTGTAAGCCATTCTGCCCCACAAAGAGCCACTCATTTCCCTTGCGGTAGTTCATATGTCAAAGAACCGGCAAGATGCTGTTTGTACAGGGCCTTTGCCATTTAGCAGGACTGAGCGCATGTAGGGCAGATTTGGGGAACACTTTTTCACACAGTGGGAAGCATCTCTCTACCTCCCTGCATCAATCTAGCACAGCAGCAATGAAACACTTAACTAAGACTCTGAGGTTTCCATTGAGAGAGCCCAATATTTACCTCCCAATGACAAGACCCAGGGTTAAATTCTCAGACTTCCTGATTTAGAGAACAATACGAATAACCAGAACAATTGATTGCATCTCAGAATGGGGCTTGTCAAGTGTTGTCCCAGCTCCACTGTCATAAACTCTGTTTTTGGCAGATTGTGGATTCGTAGGTGTCAAGGCTAGAAGCGATCCTTGAAATCAGGCAGTCTGACATCTGCCTTTCAAAGCAATCACTGTGGCCTTTAGAAATGACAGCGAGATAGCAGCATGTCCTCTAGGTCCCTGTGGGATTTCTCAATTCAAACCAATCGCATTTGGCAAAATAATCGTCCAAAATAAAACCGGGGGCTGGGGCTAGGGCGGGGGAGAAGAGGTGACCTCAAATCTGCCTGCCACGAACACAACCATCCCCAGAGTTTTTCAGATGGATGGTGCATGCTGCCTATTAGGGGCAGGAAGCAGCAGCCTGATTTCCTGTGGCACTTAGGGTCCTGCATATAGTCTGGATTTTTTTCTGTAACCTAAAACACTCTGATGGAATCAGCCTCACCAGAAGCACATCGGAGAGGGGGTTGCCTGTCTCGACTGTGACTAACATGCTGTTGGGAACCAGTTAAAGCCCAGTAGGAGAGCCTGTAAATGCAGGTTGCCTGCTGCTCACTTGCCGCTCATGTACTTAACAGCAGGGGCTGTGCTGCTGGGTGCTTTGTTCCCATTGTTTGTGAAATGCCTCTCCCGCTTCATTGTGTGACACTGCTTTTGGGGGTGATGGGGCCACACCTTCAGACTAATATTCCAGGGTAATTGCTGTTATTTTTGAACCATTTGCTTCCTGCTTTACTCAGAAGGTGCTTGAGAGATCTCACACACACTGTTATTTTTGTAATGAAGCAATGAAGGTTTTTGGAAATCCCAGTGCCTAAACAACTGCTTGCATTAGAAGTCTAAGGTCCACAGGAGCTGGATGTCTTAAGAGTGGGCACAGCAGGTGTCTGGTGCTTTCAATTCAATTACCTGCTCTGGGGTTTGTGTCCATAGGGGATACTGGCTTTTCTGGGCAGGATTATGCACATGGCAGGTCCCCTCCTTTGGAAATCCACCGAGGAAGCTTTTGCTCTGGACCGATTTCTTTCCATGTTGGCTGGAGTGTGGGCATGTGTGCAAATATTAGATGGAGCAGGGGTGACTTAGGACTGAACAGTGAAATGTTATGCATAAGGAATGGGTGGACAGACCAAGACAGAGGTCATTCCCCACATCTTGATTGACTGATTTATGCTTTTTTCAGTTCAGAATCTGGGTCGCCCATACTGGCTGACGCTGGCTCCTATGTACCTCTGGATCATGATTTTCTTCAGTCAGCCACACAAAGAGGAGCGGTTTCTCTTCCCCATATATCCCCTCATCTGTCTCTGTGGAGCTGTGGCTCTTTCTGCCCTTCAGGTGGGTTTCAGAGGGAAGTGCTGATTTTTTTTTTTTTTTTTACAATCCAGCACCTATGGGAAGTTTAATTGCTAACTCACTTCTGTCTCATTGCTCCCCAAAGCTTGGGAACATCTGCTGCTACAACACAATCTGCAGAGCTCAGCAGTGCCCCACGTGCAGTTCTGAGAGCGTGTGCAGTCAGCCGTTCTCGACCTGTTGGCTGGCAGGGCTTTCGATTTTGGGATGTCTCTCATGGATTCATAATGAGACCCCAGAACCAAAGAGCACAACAGTTCTAAAGTTAAAATGAGTGTGTGTGCGGTGTGTGCTGCTATCACAGAGCAGCTACCTAAATATATTCCTCCAGTTCAAGTGGATGGAGATGGTGTCTGCAAAATCATGTAGACCCCCGCAAAACTATGATTTAGGAGGAAAACTACTAGGATTTCTCTCCCCAAATAGGTTCATAGATTAGATTCATGAATGTCATAAAGGCATGAATGACTGTTAATACTGCAGCACTCTTGAGCTTCAGTGCAGACTTCTGAATAGCCCAGCCACAAAGGTCACGTTTCACAGCTTCATAATGCAATCACGGTAGGTGTTTGTCAGGGATTGCATCTAAGGAGGAAGGGCTTGGAAGATCTGGCCATGAGTTGTTTCATGGTGAGCCAGGGTTATTCTCCACCACATGAAACAGGATTTCTGGGGAAGGGCAATGGCAGTGTTGTAGTATCAATGCAGAGAACATCCAAGAAGTGTCCCCTGGGTTGATAGGTACCACCACTTTGTGTCCAAGGCCTCCTGCTCGGTGGGCTGGAAGGAGCAGATTCCATGCCTTTCCCTGTACGTTGCTAGGAACGACACACTTACTTAAAGAGGGAGAGAGATTGTTTATGAAGTGTTTTAATCTGCATTTATTAAACTCCTTTTTGGATTCTTTAAAAATAGCTGTTTCCCAATGCTGAGAGTAAACTGTTTCAAATCAGCTCAGGCTGCACAACACTGAAGTTGTTCATCTCTTGCCTGCAGAAAAGATGCAGACACTAGTCCTGTCAGAGCGTCTCCCAGCTGTGCCCCTCTGTTCTGCCATTACCCCTCCATCCTGGAACGCGATACTCCATGCTGTCCTGTGGCTCCCTCTCAAATCATCCCTGCAGCAGCCCCAGGTCCTTACCCACCATTGCCAGTGCCCCTCAAGGTGGGCTTGCCTTCCTTTTCTCCTCCAACCTCTGCGGAAGGACCATCCTTGTGCTGAATGTTTGCAGGATCTGGTCCCACATCCTCTTTAGGCTTGTAGCCCTGACTGAGAGTCGCTGCATGCAGCAGCGGAGGCTCCGCAGAGGGCAGTGGTTTGGGACACCTGCCAAACGTGGTTGCAGGAAACCCTAATGTGTATTTCTGTCCTGCATATGTTAACACCATGCATTTGGTTTTGCCCAGTATGTAAGATCCAGCTGGGGGTTTAATCTTCCCCACTCACTATGCAAGCCTGGGAGGAAAGGGGCTCCCAGCCCCTCCCTCAGACCAGTTCCCCCATGGGAAGACAGCTGTTAGGAGATAAAAGCAAAGGAGTTAAGAGGTGCAGAGACCGTGTTAGGCCAGGAAATGCATGATGCCTCCTACAAGGGGAAAAGGAGAGGTGTAGGAGCTGAGTATGCTTCACTGCTGTTTCTGCTGGATGTGCCCCCGGCCATGTTAGAGTATCAGGGCCCTTTATATATTTCTTATAGGGATTTTTTTTTTAAAGACGCTCGAGGCTGGGCTGTGTGTAAAGAGGGCTGCACACGTGTTCGTTCTTCATGTCCCTGCATCCTGTTTCAAAGAACACGACTTCTGTTTGGGGAAGGTGACCAAGAGTCATGCAGTGGTGACCTGGCAGTGCCCCTTCTTTTAACGGTGGAACAAGTCTAGCTAGAGAAAGGGAAGAGAGTTCCCGCACTAGTCTGTGGGGAGTCCTTGTGGCGGGTCCTTCCAGGGATCAGTAGAAGCAGCATCTGTTGGGAATAGCAGGGCCAGAGGCCTGGTCTGAAGGGTGCTGTCATGGCTGAGGAGAAGGAGGGTTGGACAGCTCTTTAAATAACCTAGACCTGCAAGAGGGAAACGCAGTGAAATGGCATGTGTCTCTGTGCATTCCTGCGGGAGCTGAGCTGGGAAAGCTGAGCTAATCGCACTCATCTCTTCTTCACTCCTCAGAAATGTTACCACTTCGTATTCCAGCGTTACCGCCTGGAGCACTACACGGTTTCCTCCAACTGGCTGGCCCTGGGGACGGTCTTCCTGTTTGGGCTGTTGTCACTGTCACGCTCGGTGGCCTTATTCAAAGGTTGGTGCAGTAGGATTGCCCTGATCTTGTACCCAGAGTGGTTCCTGACCTGGGAATGACGGGGCTGGAGTGGGCATAAAAGTGGTGTTCCTTTAACTCAACCAGTCTCGTGAAACCAGTGCATCAGTTTCCTTCTTGTACAGGCACTGGTGTAGGCGATACTGGGAGAACATGGTTTTGTTCCAGCACAACTTGTGTCCCCACTAGGGAATGTGCCAGGATAACTTTATCTGTCACAGAGCAATACCCACTACCTAACGCAGTGAGTCACAGAGTTAGAAGTGACCTCGAGGGACGTGTCTTCCAACCCTGCACATACAACATCCGTTGGGCTTACGCGTGTACTTAGCTTTAGGTCCTACTCAAGAAAACATTGAATCCATCTCCAGTAAAGGGACACTTACCTCAGTACAAGCTTCACAGGCGTGGGTATGTGTTCAGGTGCTTGAACCAGGGCTGTAAGTAACCATAATGACTTTGATAGCCCAGTCACCTGGGTCAAGTTAACACAGACATCAGATTCAGGCCATCTGCAGTAAGGGCAAGAGAAGAGTGATAAAGGTGCCAGCTGACAGCATGATAAAGGAATGGAATTTGGAATCCAAGTACATTTCATTTACTCCAGAGGCCTTCAGGTAAAGCCCTGAAAGTTGCTTGGGGCTTTGCACGTCTGTTTACTCATACCTTTCTTTGTATTTATTTTCTTTACTGCGGGTGCCCACTTAATGTTCCAGTTATGGTCGTCCGGGAGTCGC
This sequence comes from Crocodylus porosus, assembly GCF_001723895.1. NCBI lineage: Eukaryota > Metazoa > Chordata > Crocodylia > Crocodylidae > Crocodylus > Crocodylus porosus. The sequence goes on along the minus strand of NW_017728936.1, from coordinate 10,858,286 downwards.
TGGATATTCAGTAGGACATGTTTTCTGTGAACAACATGAAGTGCTTGTTATTTTAGCAAAGTCCTTGTGGTAACTCCCCCTGCTGCAAGCTTAGCTAAGCCAAAGCTAAATAGAAATCAGTGGGATGGGCAGTGTCAATGGCAGTTAAGTGGCAAGGGCTGGAATGCTTGCGATTTGGGGAGTATTTGGGAAAAATCCAGGTGATGTTGAAGGAGGCCTTGCTTCGATGTCTCACATGGGTTAGAGTTAGTGTTAATGGTGCCTGCTACCAAGTGCTGGTACCGTTTTGCCAGCTGCTCCATGAGCTGAGGGTGGGGACTCCAAATAGTCACAGAGGTCTGTCGGGACGCTAGGCTACAAGCAAGCCATGAAAGTACTGCCCACCTCTTGAGTCTTACTGACAGCCTTCCTCCTCTGTAGGCTACCATGGGCCTCTGGACCTGTATCCAGAGTTTCACCGAATTGCCACTAACCCGACCATTCACACAGTGCCAGAGGGGAGGCCAATTCATGTCTGCGTGGGCAAGGAGTGGTACCGATTTCCCAGCAGCTTTCTCCTGCCAGACAAGTGAGTTGCTCTTCTCCCCTTAGGACCTAATTAACGAGGTGCTGAGGCACGAGTGCATCTTGTAAATAAAATTTCTGAGAGTGACCTCCGGGTATGTTCTCTTCGTTCCGATAGATTCACTGGGCCCTAGACATTTGTCTTGGCGAACAAAGGGCTACATTATATTGTCTAGAAACCCCTGTGAATTTGGGGATCTCCATTTACGTGCATGCCTTCCTGCTTTTCTCTTGAGAGTAGATTGCTGCCAAATTGTGGTTTTTTGTTTTCTCAATCCCACCCGCTAGTGGCTCTTACGGTTTCATTCCAGATTTCCCCCCTTCTCTTTCCTGCAGTTGGCAGCTTCATTTCATCCCATCAGAGTTCAGGGGCCAGTTACCGAAACCATTTGCCAAGGGACCAATGGCCACACGGATCATTCCCACAGACATGAACGACCAAAACAGAGAAGAGCCATCCAGATATGTAAGGACCGTTTGAGCTTTCTTTTCCTTTCCTTATCATCGTCTTTATTTATTAGGGTCACTATAGCACTGAGGGGTCCTAGTTGAGGATCTGGATCTTCTGTGTCAGGTGCTGCACAAAGAGAGAACAAAAAAGACTTCATGTAGCTGCATCCCGAGGCAGGATCAGGTTGTGTGGGTGCCCAAATCCTGGCTGCATTTCATCTCTTATTTGAAGCGATTTATAAAAAAAAATACAAAAAACCCCTGGTAGTTTTAGTTTCTGAATCAATGTCCTGTTGTTTTCTGTGATCCCAGGGAACTGAGCTGAGCTAACTCAAGTCATTTGAAATCCCCCACACAAAATGTTCACTGAGGAGTACGGAGAACTTTCCTTTCTTTTAAAAGTACATAAATAACAATGTCTACAGTGTTTGTCACAGAGCTAACAGGAGCTTTACCTGAAGCCATTTGAGAGACAGACATCATTCATTTCGAAGGGAAGTTGTTGAGATAACATATATCAATGTGGTACATTTGTTTCTTTTCCAGGTTGCCTGGTGTTACCGCACCAAAAATACCACTTTTTCCCCTTGCCAACTTGCCTGCTGTAGAATTATTTAGCAGATTAAATGTCAGATTCAGGAGGCAGTTTTCTGCGAGCCCTCTCCCTCCCCCATCTTTTTTCCTTCTACAAGAACTTGTTGGATTTACAGCGTAGACCACTGAATTCGTGCAGAAACATGTTCTAGTCAGATCTCGCATAGGATTCTGTATTGCTGCTTGGGCGATAGTGTGCACACTTTACGTGTAGTGCTAGCTGGAGAGCTTTTAGTCGTTGTGTTTGTAAGGATCTGGCTTTAGCAAACAGACACATGATACTACTCCCTTGAGGGGGATCTGGGAGAGAAGCCCTGCTCCCGGCACTGGACCAGAATAGCTGAGCAGGCCCCGGAGCAGAGGCTAGAACCCAGGCTGCGCTTTGGAAGCTGCTGTGCTGAACTCAATCCCATGCCTAACACGTTAGCACGTGTTAGGCATGCTCCAAGCATACCAACCAAACCAGGCCTTTCAGCGAGCTGCCTAGCGCGTGAATCCTCAGTGCCCTGGGACGCAAGGCCAGCACCGAGATGTTCACCTTAGCCAAGCTGGCGGCAGCTCTCACCTGCAGCATGGGAACTTGAGGCACCCAGGTCAGTTTTCTGGTGACAATTTCGCCCTCCCCTCCAGGCGGTCCAACCCCAGTGGGGCTAGGGTTCTTGTAGCCGATTCATTTAGATTGAAATTCAGCGTAATCCTTTTTTTGGACCTGGCCGTAAGTGACTTGCTCTGTGGCATCAGTAGAATTGAACCCGAGTGCTGGGGTGTGGTTGTAAAACATTGGCCCTTCCTCTCTTTGTCATCTGAGCAGGTGACTAAGACGAACAGCCGCACACTAGCCAGTGCCTTTCTTCCTCTTCTGCCGGCCCCTTGAAGGGTCTCTGCAGTATGTAGGAGGCACTCTGACACCACACAACAGATCCTTAGTTGTTGTAAAGCTGCATGGCTCGCAGAAACCAATGGACAGAGGCCCACTTGCACCCTCCCGAGGCCCCTGCCTTGGCAAGACACCCTTGGCAGTGTATTTATCATTGGGTGTTGGGGACTCGGGCTCTCCGCTAGCACAGGAAGAAACCGAGTGGGGACCAAGGCAGGGGCTTTTCTGCAGGACCAGGGTGCAGCTATTTTGAGCCCCATTACGCAGCTCTGGGACATGGGAAGGAGGTGGATTCCCACCTGAGAGGAGCTGTCTTCCGCAGTGCATGTCATTTAGGAAAGCTTTAACGGTGGCATATTTTTAGCACAGACAGCTGGCTGGGGCACAGCTTGTGACTAATGAAACCAGGCGCAGTTTTGTTTCACGATTGTCTCTTAATGTCACCCTACAATTTTGTTATTTCTTCTGCAAGCCAGAGGGACCAGGACAGATTTAGTCCCTGCAGTCAGTTTGAAAAATACAGGAATTAGCAACTTGATGTAAGTGGGGTTTTCTTAAGTAACCCTTGATTTGGAGCTGCTAATAATATTAGGAGAACAGTGCCTTCTGCAGAGCAAAATGAGCTGCAAGGCACTGGAACCTACCCTGTTCCAGAGGCTGCCAGCAAGTGCTGGAAGGAGCAGCCAGGACCATGCAGAGGAAGTCAAGCTAAACGGTGTGAGCCTGTTGCTAATTTAAAGGTGAGAGGTCACATGAGGCAATGGGACTGTCTGAGCCGCAGGCAGTTCTGCTGAAGCTGGCTGTAAACTGCTTGGGAAGCACTGAATAAATCTCAGGGATCCTGTTGTTATGGGACACTGGGGGAAAAAAATCAGGATTTAGTCATCCTTGCACTAAGGGTTTAATTCTGCATCTGTTACTCACGCTAAGGAACACTTAACTCAGACCCGTTGTTCCACTGGATCCAGTGTCGCTCTCGCAGACAGGGTGATGTTGGAGATGAAAGGTACTGTCCCTTACAAGGTTCAACAGGTAACCAAACGCTGGGTCTAACAGCGTGAAGCTTTGCTTGAAGTCCCTGACTTTGGAGAAGATTGATTTTGGTTTGCATTGTTGTTCCTCCTCCTTTCCCAGGCTCCTCCATGGCCATGTCCCAAAGGAGATCAGTGACCCGCAGGCTCTGAGCGCTCAAGAAAATATCTCAGAAACAAGGGGTGTTTGGACAGGGTCTCTGCGAAACATGCTTTGACTGGGCTCTGACGGAGCAAGTGGGCAAGGTGCCATGCTGCGCAGCATGGGCAGCCTGGCTGGCCCCCATTTCTGTCCAGTTGCCAGCACAGAGCAGAGCCATTACAGCCCTGAGCAGTGGGCTGTACCCAGCGTTCTGCCCACTGAGCGCACACCGCTCCACAGGATGTGGTCGGGCGCCTTCTCCAGTACCACGTCACACAGCAGCTGCACCAGGGCGAGAAGGGCTGCAGGAGGGGCTTGTGCATTTGGGACTGCACCCTGCTCTGGGCACTTTGGTGAAACCTTTCCATGCACCCAGGGCTGCTTCAGGGCCCACACACAACTTACAGCCTCCAGAAACCCTGAAACAGGATGCCAAGCCCTATGTTGGCCCCACCCCAGGGTGAGTGTCACCCTTCACTTCATCTTCACTTTAGGAATGGGAGAATGTATCGTACAGCAGAGAAATCTTCGTACTGGACGCTTCAGTCCTATCGAGGAGGCACTGAGGACAGAAGGGGCCGCTGGATCTTGGGAGCTGCTGCTTGTTCAGCACAGGAGCTTGTAGAGGCTCTGAGAAAGCGCATGACTTACAGACCAAATATCCTGAAAATGCATAACTCTCCCGTGGCTTTTCTTTCTGCCACGTTCTGCTCAGCTGAGCTCATGGCCATAACCTTTCACCTGCTGCTCCAGTGCAACACTGAGGAGCCATCTAGGCTCCCCTTCACCAAAGTGTTTTTAGCAGTTTCTAGCAGAGCCTGACGCAGATGCAGGAGAGTGACTCTGAACGTGCTGAGGGATGTTTGCAACACACAGTAGTGACACAGCGCTCTGTACTGCAGGGAGCCTGGAGGGAAGCAGCTTGTGGAGTAATGCTGAGAGAGGGGTCCCTGTTTGCTGGGGTTTCTGCTGCCTGCAATGAAGCGTACGCAGGGAGAAGCGACTCTGGCACACGCTGTGCACAGGATCGCAGCTTTGACTGGGTGAACGAAGGAGCTTGCAGCACTTCCACTTCACCGTGGAGCCCCCGTGATGCAACAGTCTTCTGGCTCCTTTCTCTTTAGTCTGATATAACTTAGCCCTTTGGTGTTTTCCTGAGCTTGACAGACTCTTGCCTGCTTATTTGGGCTTGTTTGGGAGCAACCTTGCTGCCTGTTTCATTTTACTTTTAATTGCAGAAGTTGTCACTAGAGGGGTATTACCCCTTTCTGGTGCAGCTGGACCTCCGTCCGTGTGCTGCTGGGTGCAGTGATCCTGAGGGGACACAGAACCACCCAGCCTTTGTGCTGCCGCTTGCTTAGCTTTGTAAGTCCCACCAAGGTGGCTGAGATGGGGCATCTGGTGGGGCTAGCCTAAGTATTGGTGAGGGATGGTTTAGAAGTGGCATTACTGCGGGGCTAGACCAGGTGACTCTCAAGGTCCCTTCCCACCGACGATCCTTTAGTCGTCCTCGCCTTGCTTCCTTGGTTCTTTGCTGCAGGGTCTTCCTCAAAACTTCCCTCACATCACCTCCTCCCTGGATGGGGTTTTTGAGCTTCCTTCTCCATCCCACTGCCAGCTTTGGCGGCTCAGATTGTGCTACAGCCACCTCCTCCAGTCACCATGCCCAGGATCCCGTGGGCATCTCTGGCTAAGGAGCCTGATCACAAATCCCATAGCTCATGCTAAGGGAAGCAGCTGCAGGCTGGAGATGAGGTTACGGGGTGGAATCTGGGCAGGAACGGTAGAGGATGAACAGGAGCCTACTGCCCTCCATCGAGGTACGTTTCCTGCCCTTGCCAGCATCACAGCTGTAACTGTGGTGCCCCAGCTCCATCCCTCCCTAGCTGATCATTCAGAATGGCGATTCACTTTGGGCAAAGGCCTGTGACACATCGTACAAGGAGACAAATGCTGGAAGGCATTTCACCCAGCCCAAATCCACCTCGCTGCCGTGGAGTCTCCATGGCACTTTCTCCCCCCAAAAGCATTGTCTCTGTTTTGATGGCAGGTGCCTTTAGCGGTGGTGTAGGGTCAGGGAAGAGAGAGACAGGCTGCTTCATTCTGTGTGTCTAGCTGGGCGAGTCCAAGCGCAGGCTCTGATGGCAGCAAGGTCTTCAGGAGGAGTCAGCTGCAGCTTTCAGCTGCTCCTCATTTTCATTGCTGTTTGCTGATCTAATCATGCCTGGATTAGCTGGAGCCAGGGAGCTGCACTCAGATATTTCCCCGTCAGGTGTTTGAATGGGTGACGGCTGCAAAGTGCAATGGAGTCTGCGCTGTGGTAGGCTGGAACTTCTTGGGGCCTTTTCCCTGAATGTCTTTGCGTGTCTTTCCCCTCTCTGGTCACACCCCAGCCTGGGAGCAGGGCCCGGGTATCTGGGCACTGTAGCACGGTGGTGTGTTGCTCAGAGCAGCGTTCTGCCTATATTGAGAATGGCCTCTGAATGTTTTTAATCTAAGTACGTGTTATTAGTGCCCTCCTATCTTTGCAGGGGACGTGCAGCCACTCTTGCGGGTTGTTACCCTCTCCGTAGCACCAAGGATCTTGAAGCACTGTGTAAAGCTGAATTAAAATCTAACAGCACTTTAGGGAGAGGGGGCAGTTGCTATACCCTTTGACGGATGAGCAAACTGGAGCACGCAGAGGCATGACATCCTAATGGCACACAGAGCCTGGCACAGAATCCAGCAGTTCCTTTTTTCAAAAAGTGCCCAAGGTCCCGTTCTCACGGGTGCCTTCGACAGTTGAGAACCTGTGTCCCCCTCAGTGATATGCCATCCGCTGCCGGCCCAGCTCGGTCAGTCTGGAGTGCAGTGAGCTGTGAGCCCCATGCCAGAAAAAGCCCCTCTAACATAGACACAGTCACAGCAGCAGAACGGTGCTGTTGCTAATGCAGGTCGCTGGGCTTTGGCAGGAGAGAAGTGACCCTGCTCGCAGGAGTGTGTGAATGAGGTTCTGGAGTACATCTGGGCTTTCAAAAATGTGACTGACGCTCCTAAACCACTTGGTCCCTTTTGAAAGTGCCAGCACACCTAGAGCCAGATCCCACCAGTCCTGACTTCTGGTCACTTGCCTCCACCACCAGATTGTTGTCCCGTTAGACTGTGCTTTCTGCAGGGCGTATCCCATCCCTCGCCTACTCTGTTATGCTTGTTCCTCAAAGGAAGCTCGTCACAATAGGCCTCTCGGTAGCTGGCCGCTTCTGTTTGCCTTTTCTGCCCGTGGCAGCTAGCATAGTCCTGTAGGAGTGTCCAGCAAGGGGGGCGGTGGCAGCAGCATGCCAGCTAATAGCACAACCCACCGGTCGCCTAGCAGGAAGGGGGATATTGCATAACCAGAGTCTCCTGAGGACACTGGCCAGGAGGTCACACATGTAACTCCCTTGGGTTGTGCTGCTTCCTCGAATACGTTTTCATAACTCAGCCGAGCGTTGCCAAACCTGTGTCAGGGCGCAGCAACCGCCTGCATCACTGACAGCTGATAAAGGCCTGCCTGCAGAGATGCCGTGAGCCTGGAAGTGTGGTGGGATCTCTGCAGAAGCGATAAGGGGATGAGAGTCAGCAGTGCCGCAGGGCAGTGGTATTCAGGCATGACCCCCTGTCATTTCAGGCTCCCAGGTATCTTGCCAGGGGCTATACTTACTGCTCCCGTAAATCCAGTTCAGCACTGGCAGTCTGCCAGTGGATTAGCGCAGGTGTCATGTGATTCGAGGCTGGCGATGGGTTAGGGAGAACACGTCATCAATTGGGAGGCAAAGCCTGGGTGTATAAAAACTAGATGTGCCTCTGTGGGAGAGCAGACTAGGAGTGGTACCCTGATGCACCGTGCCAGCAAGGAGCATTAAAACTACATGAGCATAGCTTAACATCCCTGAGATGTGGTAAGGGGTTGCCTCCTTTGTATCTGTCGTCCAGGTTCTGAGCCTTTCGGGTTCTCCGGAGCCAGGTTCCCACACTGAGACTCTCACATCCTCCCGACTCCAGGAGCTGGAGCTTTAAGAAATATCCAAAATATTCGTAGACTTACTGTATAATTGCAAGAATCAGACTCTGTGGCCCTGAGACTTGGAGGCAGCGAAGGAAGCTGACTAGGAACAAACAGGATCTGGTGTCAGGAAATGCAAACCTGTTAAAGCCAGGCAATCCAAGAGCCGCCAAAGTCAGGAGATTCCTGACAGCCAAGTGCTAATGAGCCCACGTACCACATCTTCAAGTCAATAATGCTGCACTGGCTTTTGCTGTTGCTGAGCGGTGTTGGCCGGACAGCACAGGTGAGCAAATGTAAAGGGGCTGCTTTAACTTTGGAAACGTCTTTGTCTTCAAATTGAAGAGAGAGAATGGCTGGAGGGGATGGATGGGAGGGTTAGATCACTCTACAGTAAGGAATTTGGACTTGACGTCAGCCCACCAAGCATTTCCTGTCCTTGGAGGACAGATTTGAGGCCCCTGCCCTGCTTGCAGGCTGCTACAACAGACAAGAGAGAGTGGCTATGTGGTGGGGTTTCACCTCCTGTGAAACACGGCTCTGCCCCACCTGTTGGTCGTGGCAGCCGGATACCAGAGCATGCAGCGATGGAGAGCAGCAGCCTCAGTGCAAGATGCGTTGTTAGTGTGTGGCGCTGGGGTGGGTCGTGGGCTCCCCTGCAGCCTGTTCCAGAGCCTGCTGAGTGCAACGGGAAGCTTTCCTTTGCTGTCGCTAGGTATCACGTCAAGCCCAGACTGTTGGTCTCTCAAGAAAGGGTCTTTGTTGTCGTTTACATTTGTGCAGCACCTAGCACAGTGTTGCTGATCAGGCCTTTGGGCATGGGCAGACTGGTTACTCAACATTATGGGGAAGCAGGCAGTATTTAGTAAACAGGTCTGCCAGGATGGACATAGCGAGGCAAAATCTAAGATGATGTCACGCTAGCAGCGAACCCCTGATCCTGCCACAGGAATTCCTCACCACATGCAGCAAATTTGCTCTGGTTTCATAGGCTTGTGCTGTGTGTCCTCTCCTTATACCAGTATAAGGCTGCTTACCTCTGCGCCCTGGTCCTGTGGACTCTACTGCAGCGCGAACAGTTAAGGGCAGTGAGAAGCAAGTGCCGAGTCGGGGCCCTTCCCGGATTTCATTACTAGAATTCCTCTGGCTTCCAGGAAGGTTCCTCTGCCCATGTGTTCATCTGAGCTGTTTCTGATTGTGGGGCATGCTCCCTTGAGCTCCATTGCTCGCCTTAAGCTGTGTTACCATAATAAGAGCACTGGAGGGGAGGTGTTCAGCTTCGTTAGCTGTCATCCGTGATACCAGTCGTGGAGGTGCTCTGCAGGAGCTGCTGCGGAAGCAGTAGCAGTAAGAGTGTCTTACAGAGCCTTCCACCTGCAAGTATTCAAAACACTTGACCAGGTTTTTTTCAGGAGCATTTCATCTGCTGCTCAGCGCAGCCACTTCTGGGGCAACAGGGAGCAAGTGGGTCTGCGTCTCACACCGGTCCTGGCCAGGAAGAGAAGGATGCCTCATAGCACATAAAAAACAAGGTGTCCTTTCTCTCTGCAGATTGACATCTCCAAGTGCCATTACCTGGTGGACTTGGATGCAGCCACTGAGACACTAAGGGAACCAAGATACTCCTCTAACAAGGAAGAATGGGTCACCATTGCCTACAAGCCCTTCTTAGATGCGTCCAGGTAAGCTTTGTACATGCTTGGGAAAGAAGACCAGCCTGGGGGTGGGGAGTGGAGGCTCATTCTGTTTGAACTTCTACCTTTGAAAGGACGTTGGCCATGTCCTGAGAGGGGAGATACAAGAGCTGTTGCGAACTTAAGATGCTCCTTTTCTGATAGGCCCCTTTCTGGGCACAGGTTGGTACACATCACGCTAGTAGACTTTAACGCTCTGAACCAGCATTGTTCTATGCAGTGAAACTCCCCAGAGGGGTAAAACTGAACCTGAAAGGGCGAGGTCCCTGTACACCTTTGGATGAAGTCGTATTTTGTTCTTTGACCCAGAAGGGGTAAAGTTGTTTGGAAGAAGAGAAATTAATGCTTCTCAAGTACCATGCTGTTTTGCCCACTCTAAAGCCCTGTGAAGTTGGTGAGAGGTGCTGGACCAGACCCAAATAAATATCGCAGGATATTATTAGTTGAGAGCACTTTCTGGGGTGGCCCTGCCACATCAGGCTGTGCAGTGGAAGTAAAGGTAAGAGAGTGATGCTTGTCACAGGCATCTCTGGAGCACTGGGCTTTTTGTGACTGCTGTTTGTTGCAGCATCAGAGGCCTCAGCTAAGCTCAGGACCTGCTGGATTTGGTGTTGTACGTGAGCATCACACTGCCTGCCCTATGGTGCCTTGCAGGGGGGTTTTTGCCAGTATTTGTTCCATCTTCCCGCTCATCTCCAAACAGAGATGCTTATTTTGGTGCAGTCACAGAATAAGGAGATGTCAATCAGAGCACTTCCTCCTGTCCTCAGCTGGGGGCTGGCAGCTGTTGGGAGCACTCTGCAAAGGCTTGAACTCCACCACACACTATAAAGCCTGTCAAGTAAGAACCCAAAGGACTCAAAGCTTGCTCTGACCCATGACTGGCGCTGCTCACTCGGACAAAGCCAGCAGTCAAATCCTCCTTTCTCGGACAGGGCAGACAAACCCTTCTCAAGGCAAGTGAAATGTGCCTCTTCCCTGCCTGGCACTCATTTGCCGGTGACAGCCGCAGCCCTGGAGTCCATCAGCTGGAGACAGGAGCATGCCAGCTCTGCTCAGCCAGCTGCTCTCGCTGGGAGCCAGGGCAGGTCAAGCTGTTGCTATTTTCCTGCTCTTGGCAAAAAGCGGCTCCCTTCTCTCCGGCCAGCCACCGCCCGAACCCGCCAGCCCTCTGGTTTCACCTGCCCCCAGCCGAGCCCTCTGTGCATCAGACTCATGAGAGGCTCTGTGACGGGCACGGTGCTTACGTGCTTACAGCTCCTCTCTTCTCGCCAATGCCCAGGGCAAGGGCAGGGGGCTGCTTCCACTGGGAGTGGCAGTCACAGCCGTGGCAGCAGCTCTTGATCGTGCAGCTGCTTGTGATGTTCCCAGGGGAATGGCAGCCCCAGGGAGGCCTTGGGAACCACGGGGCATCACTCTCAGGCACATGATGAGGGAGAACAGGGCAGAGTGTTCTTGAGTTGCAAAACAGAAGAGCAGGATGGGAACGGGGGCATTTTTTCTAGCATCCCTTACCCTTTAACAAAGGACCGTGTGGCCTCTATAGAGCTCATTGCGTTGCGGAGGAGACAGAGCATGCAGGCAGCCAGCCTCTCGGCCCTGCTTGCTTCCCTGGGCAGCCTCCTTCCTCCTCCTCGGGCTCGTGCGTATTGACATTCTCTGTGCTGCTCCCTATCAGCACCTCCCAGCGTGAGCAGGAAGGAGCTGCGGTGCCTTCATGGTGGAGCAGGCCAGGTTGCCATAGCAGCAGGTCTGATTTGCATGCTTGCTGTGCACCTTGATCACTGGCAGGGTTCGAGTTGTGCCACGCCGCGCTGCCAGGCCGCCGAAGCAGTGGGTGCAGGGCTGCCGTGGGCTCCAGCCAGAGTGTAGGGTGCAGATGAGGTGGGGCATGGGCCTCTACTCATACAGGACGGCTCTCCTTCGGGGGCATGGGAGGGCAGCAGCAGGCAAGCCCACCTCTGTCGCCGGCCCCCCAGAATGAATCATACGCTCATCGGTAATGGTGAAGGTCTGAAGCCTCCACAGGCACCTTTGAGTGACAGAGCCCCTGGTACAGCAAGGTTAGCACTCAGTCCAAGGGGAGACGCCTGCAGCTGAGGACAGAGCTTGGGTCAGGTGTGAGCTGCATGTCTGCTGCAAACCCTGGCTCACAGGGGGTGATGAATGTGGGCTGTGAGCCCTTATCTGCTCTATTCTCTTCTCCCTCTGCAAAGCACACCAGTTATTTGTGTCTGAAGCCCCTTCATGCCTCCATAGAGGCAAGAATCCTTTGGGCTGCCCAGCCCATAGCAGCCCTGCCCCTTAGGAGATGCTCTCCCAGGTGCTCACTTTGGTCTGCTGCTGCCTCAGCTTCCCCATGTGTCAGGGTTGTAGCAGAAGAAGGGACCAGGCCAGAGGGAGCTAGCTTGGGAGGCCTGGGTTCAAGTCCTTGCTCAGCCCCAGACGTCCTGCCTGTCTTGGGGTGTGTCACTTAGATGCTCCATGCCTCAGTTCCCTGCCTAGTAATCCTTCCCTCCCTCATGGGGAAGATAAATGCCTTTTCTCCCTTTAAGCTGTTGTTCGTATTGCAGAGCGTGGCCCCCTGTGCCAGGTGCTGTGCACACACACACACAAATACAATAACAGGCCTTGCCCTGACCATTATGGCAGTCCCAGCAATCCACACCATCTGGGGGCCTGAGCAGGCAGGGTGGGGGGCAGCGCAAGACCTAGCTGGACAGGTTGCCTCATCTCCAAGATAAGACAGTTTGGGGTTTTTTGGAATGTGATATAATTGCTCTTTGTATAAGATAAGCTGCCTCTGACAGTTCCCCAGGGAAGAGCAGAGCAGGAGTGTTGAAATCAATCACCAGCTGACTGTTGAGCTAATTGCTAACAGAAGGCTGCAGATCTCTCCGACAGGAGTGGAATTTGCCTGAGAGGGTGCGTCCCTGCTGCACTGCCAGCCCAGTTGTCGCCGCCTTACGCGGCTGTGCTACTGCTTTCTGCATCCACCTCATGCAAAGGAAGGTGCTGATGGGGTGTGTCTGTGTCCCCAGGGCTCTGTTGACCCACCAGGCCTTTCCTTCACCTGTCCCCTCTGTCTGGCGCTGGACACAGAATGCCTGTCTTCCTGAGCACCCCAATGTTTGCAGAGCAAATTGGAGCTTTAAAGGAAGTCTCTTCTCCCCCCCTTTCTCCCTTCTGGCTGGAAGCATATTTACAGGCGTCTCGGAGCATCTCCCCAAAGCCAGTTCCAGATATGTGGGACAGGTTGTCTAGCCAGACATGTGGATTAGTGCTGAGTGGGTCAGTGCAACAGGTCACACCGGCTTGTTGCCTTGGGACCCAGCATCTTCCTCAGTGGCAGAAGCAGTGGAAATCCGTGCTGTGAAGACAAAGACATGGCGTTCCCCCCGGCAGACAAGAAGATGATTATGGGCCTGGGAACCCGGCTACGTAGGAGGATCCATGACGGGCAGGAGAGGGGACCTCCAGCAGGTTAGTTGAATGGCTCCTGCAAGAAGCTTGATGTCACCCTTTTGCCACTCTGCCCTGGAGAGCTGGTGAAGGTCGCAGGGTCTCCAGCAATGTTAGCTTGGAAAACTGGTTGGTCTGGTCAGTCTCTCTGGAAGGGGCTGGCTAACTGCTTGGACGCCCTTGGGTGTCAGAATATTAGCTGATAAAAACAAATAGTCTCCAGCAGGCTGGTTGGCTCATGGACAGTCCAGAGAGGAGATGTCTCCGCTGCAGAACCTTGCAAGGCCATGTGCAGTGCAGGCAGGCACGTGGAAAGGCCCCTCCGCAGAGACCTGCGTAGAGATGTGTGCATGGGGTCTGGGAAGGCGCAGCCTTTCAAAACCCAGCTGGCTTCCATCAGCCCCACTCCCTGCCCTTGGCCTGGCAGGATGACGTGCGGATCGAAGCTGGCACCTGCTTCCACACAGACGATTCCAGAGTGCCCCCTGCAAACCATGAAGTAAGTGTCAAAGGCCCCATTAAAATGCAGCTAAAAAACCCCCAACCCTGGAGCACCAGCACCTCTGGAGGAGCTGTGAGGCAGGCAGGAGTTGGCTTCGGATACAGGTTTGCAGGAGAGGGCTGCGGAGCAAGGTGCATTCATTCCTCCCCCACTCCCCCTCCAAACTCCAGCTCTTAACGCTTCAAAAATAAATGACCCCAGCAGCTCAATTCGCTCCTGCTGAACTGGAGGCTTCTGGGACCGGCTGCGAGTCTCATGCTGACGTCAGCGAGCGCAAATGGAAATCTCAGCTGGCTCTGATAAACGGCGCTGCTAATTGAATTAGAGAGAGCTCCCAGCCACCAGCTAATTACGCTTCTCAGGCAGCTGCGTTGTCCAGGTCCATTTAATTCTATATTGGTTGAGCGCTCCAGTTCTGGCATGGAGGAAGGGAAATATATTACAGCTCCCTGCTGAGGAACGTGTGTTTTCCAGCTCTTTAGGCTGAGGCGTCTGCTAGCCCCAGGCACTTGCACTCTTGCCCTTGTGGTTTCCATCGTAAAATATTCTTAATGCAAGATTAACGATCCACCCCCCCACCTGCTAAAATATCCTAACCCTTGGTTTGATAAGAGACTCGGGCTCCTGCCATCGTGCCGTGCTCTGCTTTCTGTTGGCTAGAATGATTTTTTTTTTTTAAATAGCCAAATCTCTGATTAAGTCAGGCCTGTGAGCAGGGCGGAATTTATTCACTCAGACGGAGTCCGAATGGTGGCGGCTCATCCTGGCTCCTGCTCCCTCTGTTGTCTCCTCTCTCCCCTAGTGTGTCCTTCAGTATCTCTGGTGGTGCTTGGACACTTGGCAGGGTGAAGAATTGAGGCTGCAAGATGCAGGGAGAAGTACCTTTTTATTTCCTGAAGTGCATCTAGCTCTCCCTCCCAGAAGGAGGGGCTTTGCGCATGCACAGAGCCCCATTCCCTTTGCTCCTACTCTCATGCACGTTGAAATCAGTGGAAGAATTGCGTAGCCTCCAAGCAAGCATTGGATTAGACCCTTTCACCTCCACTTCATAGCTCTCAAGCTGGCTGGATGAAGCCCATGAAGCAGTGCTCTCTGCCGGTCAAGATTACACACACTCCAAGAGTACAAATACAGAAGGAACTATGTTTTTCCACCTCTTTGTATGTCACATAGTGCCTTGGGTTGCAAAGTCTGCCCTGGATTAGGCTGCAAGTGAGACAGATTCATCTCCCACCACTGCTGGAAGCTGCACCAAGGGTTGCACACAACCCTCCAAGACTCACCCTTGCATGGGGAGCAGCCTAGCACAGAGCCTCAGTGCCCAATAGGACCAAAATGAGATGCATCTCTTCTGCTAGAAACTGCTGCTTAATAAGTATGGAAGCTCAGTTCCTGAATGCCAGATGCACTGGTGCCAGCACCTGCCTTGTGAAAGCAAGTGGACTAAAGAGGCAAGTGTACCTGGGGGGATCACCTCTTAAGAGCTGAGCTGTGATGTCTTTGGTGTCAGAGCTGTTTTTATTTTTAGGATGCCTGTCTTTGGTTTACTTAGGTCCTCAGGCTAGATAATTGGAGTTGGTGTGAATTCTTTCCTTTCCTGCTGTCTTAATCCTGTTGATAAGATCTACAATAGCCCTGCAGAGGCAGCAGTCTCATTAGCAAAGGAGTGTTAGGCACCCCATAGTCCCGACTGAAAAACCCCAGTGCCTGGGTGCCAAACTCCTGTAGAGGAGACTTACTTTCAGAGTCAGGGGTGGCCATCTTCGGGGCTTTTCTTCCTCACCGTGAGTGCTAGCAGTGTGTTTCAGTGGTTGCTGGATTGTGCACCTGAGACCACAGGGGCACATCATGTGGGCTGCATCACATGTGCTGGCCATATGCTTAACACGTCTAGAGCATAAGACACAGCACAAGGAGTGCTGTGGGTGAACAGGTGGAAGGGATGGGAGCTGGGGACATGCTAATGGCATTTCTGCACGTCTCTGGGACACGCCAGCACTAATTGCAGCCTCGGGTGGGGATTTCGGCTATTAAGTGCCGCCGCTTCAAAAAATCAGCTCCTCTGTTACCAGCTTGCCAGGGGCTCGTGCAGCACTGGCAAGACAGCTCCAAGTCGGAGAGGAGGGAGAGGGCTCCGTTGTCAACGTGATGTGTCTCTGGATGGGGTAATTTGAGGCAGTTTCGCCGTGCAGTCTGCACGCTCCGACTCTGCCACACACCACTGGGTGCCACCTTCGGCAAATTAAACAAATGACCTCCCTCAAACACAAGCTGTTCTCCTTCCCTGCCCAGGCCTGGTGCTCAGTCCCTGCGCACATTCTGCCGCCCTCCTCCCATAGCACGCTGGCTTCCTTGCTCATTATTCGCGGTCCTGTTTTTTCACAAGCTCCAGAGCAGCTCCGCGCTGCTCTCCAACGTGAAATGAAGTGAGAATAAGCTCAGCCTGTGCACACAGCAAGCTCTGTGATGCTAGGACTGGGGCAACAGGGAGAACTGCAGGGCCCGTGGGGCTCAGCGATGAGGCAGTGTCTGTTAGCTCCAAGGTGCAGAGATGGAAGGGCACAAGCTGCTCTTCCAGGGGCTGCCATTGCTTCCTGCTGCCTGCTTTCACTGAGCGGACCCAGGTCTGAGCACTTCAGCATTCACAGGGCAGTGTGATTTGCAACTGCTCTTTTACTTCGGGGAACATCCCGGGTGCCGTGCGATTGGTAAAGGCTCTGAATGTTGTTCCAGGATGTGCACAAAGTTTTGTTCTCTGGAGGGAATTCCTCAGCATGTCACAGCCCAAAATGCAGGCCCTGGGCTTGCAAGTGCTGCTCGGTGTTGAGAGGATGCATGGTCTTGGGGTGAGGGTGGAGCCTTGGGAAAGCTGCAGGCTGTCGCCTCTGCCTCTGGGACCAGTCACTGGGTCTTCATGCCTCAGTCATATGGAAAGCACGATACTTCCCCCAGCCCTTCATCTCTTTGGGCTGTAAACTCTTCGAGGGGAGGGAACATCCTTTGCGACGTGTTTGCACAGAGGCGCCCCGAACCCGACTCTAGGAACAAACAAGTCACGGCGCACCAGGCGTTCCCGGTAGCAAGCTGCAGGGAGTCGGGTGGCGGCCAGTCTCAGCTTGATACCCAGCCGTGCCGTTTTCCTGTGCGCCGGTGTAGTCCACGCAGAGCCAGTGCTCACAATGGCAGTTCCTGCCTTTGTCTTTAGGCTGCGTCTTTGCTTTAGAAATACGCCTCGAGGTGGCTATATAGAAAGCAATCAAGGCCCAGTAACTTCCCCTTTAATTAGGCTGCCTGGCACAGTTGGATTGCACATGACTCCAGCCTCTCCTGCACTATCTGCAAGCTGCCCAAATCACAGAGCATCTCCGGCCTGCGCAGAGAGCTCACGCCTGGGATTCTGTTTTCTGTCTCTGGCCTCTCAGCACATCACAGCCCAGAGATCTGACCAGTCCTGCTGCCTCTCCAGCCTTTCGTTTCCTGGAAGACGTTTGCAGGGCCGGCACGAGTTTTACCTCTATCAGAGCTGGTAATTTCCCAGCAAATGTAATCTGAAAGAGATAAAGGCTTAAAATTAGCTCCCATGTTTGGAATAAAAAGGCCCTGTGCCCCGCCACCAGTGTCTAGAACTTGCTAAGTATCGCTTACCTTTTCAGTGGCAGCTTCAGAGCCGAGGCCGAAGGAAATTATCTTATTTTTGCACTCCGTATTTAGAGACGGAATTAATACGATCTGCTCAGCAGAAGAATTCACACGCTTAAAATGTACCAAGCTAGCAGCGCTCTGGCAATTAGCAGCCGAACAAAAGAGTGCTAATTTGCTGCTGCCATCAAGCCTGTCACACATAAGTCCCCGAATTGGTCCAATTGTGGCAAAATGCTGTTAAACACTAGCTTCCAGCCCTGGAGGGTCACGGGGTGGGCAACCCAGGGAAGACTGACAGCCTGCCACGCGTCCTCTCTACCAGGGCTGAGGGCGGTTCCTCTCTTCCCTCATGCAAGATGCTCAGCAGAACAGCACTGTGCCGAACCCATAGAGCTTGGGGGTTGCTTTTTGCCTCTGGAGAGAGGTGGAGGGGAGAGCAGGTTGCATCCTAGAGTGAGGAGCATGGGAAAGCTGCATGGGGACCTGCTTCTCTGTTGCACTCGGCGCAGCTCGGGGCTGGGTGAAAGTTTTGAAGCCATTGTGCTGTGTCCCCTTATTGCACCAGAGGCCACCAGGGCTGTGCTGACTCCCCCTGAGCCCATAACATCTGGAAGTACATTTCTAAGCATAGCCCCCGACTTATACGACAGGATGATGGGGGGAAATGTTCTGGACTGACAGGGAGGGCTGCATTGGGGCTGGTCGTCCTGACACAACAGCTCTGGCTGGAGGCAAAAGTGGTAAGAGCTCAAGGGGTTTCTCCTCCTTGCTGGGCTCACGCATGAAGCCCCCAGCGGTGCCTGCCCACCCTGCGTTTTGGCTGATAGGAGGAAGGCAGAGTGGAGCTTATTGTGCCTCTGTCATAGCTGTTCCCCACGTGACTGTCTCGGTCTGCAGCCCGTGTCCCATCCCGAGCACCATCAGTCTTTCTGTGTCCCTTTGCCTGTGCCTACCACTGTACCCACCTTCTGTTTCCCTTTGGCTTTTAGGTCCTCCAAGTTGCTGCGTGCGTTCTACATCCCTTTCCTGTCCGAACAGCACACATCGTACGCAAACTACACCATCCTCAAGCCCCGGAGGTCAAAGCAAGCCAGGAAAAAGATAGGAGGTTAGCAGTGCACCCAGTGGACCAAAAAAGGCTCATTGCTGGCCAGCTGCTTACACCTTCCCAAAATCCCCCTTTAGAAAAAATGTGCTTGTAAGATTCAATAATAAAGATCCCCCCAGTGATTTCACTCTGCGAGCCTCCAGCTGCAAAGGGTACATCATCCGCTCTCAGTTCGTGGTGTCAGGTCTCCGCTCTGCCTACACACTCTGTTTCCAGAACACATTGGTAAGAAGCCGTTTGAAAATCCTGCAGCCACCTACGAATACACATTATCCCCGCTGCTGCCTGCATCACGGCTTATTGGGCTAGAGAAGAGAAACAACTACAGCAACAAGATGCGACTGTGTTCAGCTGTGCTTCAGGATACAGTATGCTACCAAGAAAATCCAGAGCCTCTTCTCTCTCCCTTGCCGTCTCTCTATCTCAGTAGTCCTCATCTACTTAATAACTGCTTGCCTACTCCTCCGAACTATTTTCAGACATTAGCACATAAAAAAGAGACCACAGCAGAGACACTGATTCTTAAAACACAGAGAAACACAGAGAATCTCTGTCACTAGGACAGTCCATCTCATCCCATAGAGAAGGGGTGCTAGGAGCCCAGGAGAGCATGGTCCAAGGAAACACTCGCACTTTGGAGCAAAAAGCAAAAACTGTGACTTTGCAAATTCTGCCTTTTCCCAGGTTCTGGTTTGCTTTTCTTTGAGCTCCATTTGACTCATTTCCTGTCCTCAACGTCCTAAAATGACCAGGGGTTTTGTTTATTTTATTTATTCTTGTTGCTTATTTGTAAAGAATGTACGGTATCCTTTGAATCCTGGTCTCTTATGTGTAAAACAACTGGAAACGGCACCAGGGGGCAAAAGGATGATTTCTGTGATGCGATTTCCCAGCTCAACGAGGTACCATCTTCCTTAGCAGTCCACTTTGGCAAAGACTCCCCAGATTGATGCCGTACTTAATTGCATCCAGGTTTTACAGCCATCTCCTGCCTTATGAGCCAGATTAGAAACGACGTTTACATCAGTCTCCTAGAAAATTGCAGAAAGCAGACGGGAGGGAAGGTAGGAAATGCTCCTCTCTGCCCAGAGGGACCACACAAATCCTGTGCCATACTTACTACCTGTTGGGAGGGTTGGTTTGTGGCCAGAATAGTCCCTGAGTGCTGTGCCTTGTGCCGGGAGGAGAGGTTGCAGGAATAGCATGCATGCAAGAGCCAGCAAGTGAGATGGGGCTTGGGGAAGGGCTGTGAGTAGGATTGCCTGGTGCATGGTCATGGGATGCTGAAGCAGGCCGGCGCATCACTGGCCCAGTGTCACAAACAGGTCCATGCACACTGGTCCCTGGAGGAGACAGCCGGGGCAGAGAGGCCCTAGGCAGATTAACAGCTGAGCGGGCTGTTGTCACAGGGTCAGAAGGGCAGGCTGCAGCACTGAGGCTGTGATTTAACATGATGCTATTAGGTCAGAGCAGTAGCTGGGAAGGGAACCGTGCATGGTTTTAACCTGAAAAATGACCTTAGTAGAGGAGAGCAGAGCTGAGGCCCCGGCAGGGAGCCCTTCACCGGGCAGGTGAAATCCCCGTGTGAGGGAACAGGTGGAGGGCTGGGTGCCCTCCTGCTTTTAAATCCCATTTTAAAATACCAGGCAAGGAAGTTGGTGTCCCAGCAGGCCTGAGATTTGAGACTTTACAGTGACTAATCTACCAGTTCCCCAAGTGAAGATGGTCTGAGTAGCATGAGCATGTCCTGGAGTTTCAGCCCCTGCAGCTGGCCTTGAACTTGTGTTTGCTCAGCCCCATCCACCCCCCGGGGGACAAGTGTTTGCTTTGCTCGGTTCTCGTTCCTCCTGTGTGTTTACCAGGTCACGGGGCTGATGACCGCCTTGCTATGTCTCCAGACAGGACAGCGTGGTTTGTACGGTGCTTGGCGCGCTCTAGGAATGGGGCTTCTTTCAGGTGTTTTGGGTTGGGCACCAAAATACCAAGTCACGTGGGAAACACTTTAGCCAGGTGCTGTTGATCCGTGGTCCCTGGGGAGCCGGGACTGTGGGGCCAGTGAATCTCCTGCTTCTGCTACGTGACGCAGTGAGCTGCACTGTCAAATCTCCCCCTAGTCTCTTATGCAGGTTGAGTGCTTGTGGCTGGGTGAGGAGGAAAGCAGACTTGTCAGCTCCATGCTGCAGGGCTGGCATTAAGGTTTCCATTCTCCCTAAAAGCCCCATATCCCTGGGTGAAGGCTGAGAGAAGAGGGCGCCCCCATCTCTGTTTCCTATGTAATTTTGTGCTCGCAGAGATCGTTCCTCCTGGGAGAAGTCTTCCAGCTCCAATTTAGCCTTACAGGATATTTGGACAAGCCTGTTCCCTGGAGGATACGTCTTTAGTGATGTTGACGACTGTGCCAGCAGTCTGCAGCAGAGTCTGCCGGGTGTCTAGCACCCGTCCGGGAGAAGGATGGCGAATAGGACCCCAAGTGGAAACAACGGGTGAGCCAAAGGCAGGGAGGGGGCAGCTGGGCATAACAGGGACAAGTGCTTTTCTTCCTTTTTGCACATCCTGAAGGAAGATTTACTCTACTGAATGCAAAACAAAGGTTGGAAAAATGCGAACTGTGGGAAGGGCATGTTCCTGTCCATACCTTGTTGCCTGGATTAATCCTGCAAGGTTGTACAGGCTGAGATGAAGTTCTCCCCCATGCAAAGGAGCAGCATTAAGCGGAGGCCTGCTTGGAGAGCCCATGGGAGGTGTCAGCCCTGCATCAGTCTTGGGCAGGTCCCCTGCAGAGCAGGCATTTCATCCTGGCACAAGCGGTGTCTGCTTTGCTACAGCCTTTGGGGTGACACTGGAATTTCCCTTTTCAGAGCAGCAGCCTGCACAGGAAACGAGTGACTTCAGGGTCCGGGCTGAGTTTCAGATGAAACTCATGTCACCAGTCAGCCCTGCAATGCGTGTGTCATGCTCCGGTGAGTGTTTTTAACGTGCTTTCCACCCAGAGCATTTACCTTGGTGTAACTGGGCTCTCTTGTGCCCCATGAGGTCGCACATGTGACTTGAAACCCAACCAGCTGTTTGCTTCCCTCCAGGTTTGCACTTATTGATGAAATAAAGAAACACGGGCTGCAGCTAGGAAGAGCCCAGCAAGCCCTTCTCTGTGGTGCTGCTTGTCTCGCTGCCCTACCTCTGTTGCCACCTTCCCTTTCATATTCACTGTGGAAAGATAGTCTAATAAACCCCTGTTTTAAATGACTCTGGTTCCTCCGCCCGTTCTTATTCTGGGTTAAAGTCCATTTTTTTGGGACCCTGATTGACGGGAGTCATTGCTCTGCAGAGGTGCAGTCTTGCTTCTCCTTCAAACATATGTGCTGAGTTTCACACGCACATGCACGTATGCCCCCACACACCCAGCTGCACACTCGCATGCATGTCTAAGTCCCAGTGACCTCTGGTTGCAGGGACAGCCTTTTCCAGCCATTGCTCCCAGTCTGATCAATCCGCCTGTCGACCCACCTTTGAGGGAGCTGCATCTGAGCCCTAGCTACATGCAAAAGGCTGGGGTGGAATTTGCTTCTGACGGCATAGACGAGGCCCAAGCATCACCATGCAAAACTGACGGTTTCCATACTCTGCTCTGAACACATTGCTCTGCCTCTTCCTCAGCACCCTCCCGGGGAATCCCCTGGCACGGGCACGCTGTGTGGCAGAGCTCATGCAGAACGAAGTGGAGGCCGGGTGAGTGTTGGGGTTTCCTTGGGGTCTGCCTCGAGCAGGCTGTGAAGCACGAGGCTAATGACTGAGGGAGCGGGGTGTCTGCAATGAGAGGGCACCGAGCTGCCCCTGCAGCAGCCCAGAACCCAGCGCTTCCAGCATCTGCCAGGGGCTCACACCACGGCGACGATGGGTAGCGTGGCCCCACAAGTACAGCGGTAAACCCCCAAATGCTACAGATGTGTTTGCTTCTGTGTCTGCCCTGATCTAGAAATGATCACCCAAACTCACAAGCAGCACCTGTGGCTCCGTCTGCCCATGCTCCAAGCAGCAGCGTTGTCTCATCAGGGCAGAGGGCCTCACCTGGGCGCTCCAGGGGCTGCCTCCCCTCCCTGCTGCACCGTGGCCAGCATGGAGCTCCTGGCTCCAGCCCCCGCCATCCAGCCCTGCAGGAAAGCGAGCCCAGCTCGTCTCTGCCTGCCGCCAGCCTTCGCCAGCACCCGGGGCCGGGCTTCTGAGATGGGAGTCAGCAGCTTTCCAAGTGTTTGCTTGCACTTTGTGCCAAGCAAAATGTGGTGGACTGGGGTAGGGGGGTGTTTATGGAGCTGCTGCAGGAGGGATCCGAACCGTGGTGCAAAGGGGCCGCAGTCGTGCTGCTCTCCTGTTTGCTCAGGCTCCCGGTTCTTCGGGCACTGCTGGGCCGTGCGTTTCAGCCCCCTGCGGTCTCTGAGCGTGGTCGGGGACTCGGCGCGGGTCCCCGTGTTGGGGGATGGTGTAGCAGGACCCATCTGTCCCCTCTGCACGCTCCAGCGGTGCCTGCAGAGCGGCTGAAAGGTCAGAGCGAGTGAACAGGCCAAGCCGGCACAGCCCCTCCACTCCCCCGGGCCGTCCTTGTGCCAGGCAGCTGGGCTTATGTTCAGCTGGAGGAGGGCTGAAGCGCGCCTGCAGCTGTGTGAGGGCTGAGGCTGAAACCAATCAAGTGCTCGTGGCTGATGCAGGGCCAGGAGCCTGGACTCCTGGGTTGCACTGCAAGCCTTGGGAGGCAGCCTGGGCTCGGGGCTGGCTGTGGGGACGAGACGCCAGGATCCCTGGGGTGGGAGGAGAGTGGTGTCCACCCCCTCGGGGCTATGGACCCTGCTGGGGAAGCGTGCAGTGGAGGAGGCCGGCTCCGGGGCCGGCTCGCTGGACTGCGATGCACTTCTCTTGTTCCCTTGCAGCAAGACGAGGAGGCTGGTGGGTCATTCAGCAGTCGCTTGTTCTGGGCATCTGTGTAGACTGGAGACTCTCAAGGCCATGGAGGATCTTCCACTTGGTGTTCGTGCAGCGCCTGATGCCAGGGAACTCCCCCTCTCTCCACCACCCTGGCCGTGATCGCTGGGAGAGGCTGTCCTGCACATGGAAACCCGGCTCAGGGGAGATGGAGCGTGCGGCGCCCCGCTGCCAGGGAGCCGGGCTGCAGCTGGCCCGGGCCCCTTCCGACTGTGCATCATCTCCGGGAGAGGCCCTGGGGACCACAGGAGCCTCCCAGCTGCTTTGTGCAATGCTGCATGAATCATGCAGCCCAGCAAGCCCAAACCCTATTATTAGCCTTTGGAAAGTGCTGCCTTAGAGACAGGCTTGCTTATAAATATCCCTTATTTTCTCTCTGTCTCCGCGCTAGGGGGCTGGCATGGAAAGAAGAAGGAGTCTTTTGCCGGAGGATTGCGCCTGGCCCTGCTGCTGCCGCCGCCTCCCCGCCTGGGCGCGCTCTCCCCAGCCCAGCTCATCAGCCGCTTGCTGCGACGTTGGCGGCCGCGTGGGGGGTGGCGGAGATTTCACACACCCCGGGGCCAGCTCTTCCCAGCATGCTACAGCACGATGTGTACTGGGATGACTGGGATCAGTTCCCTGCCTCTGCTGCCTCCTGGCAGGACTTTGGCCAGTCGGTGAAAGGAGGCTGTTCACCCATCCAGCCCTCCCCTGTTGTCTCTCTCACCCACCGCGGGCCCTGCCTGCCGTTGCCATTGCTGTTGCATTGTTTAACTCCACTCTCGACAAAGGCCCCCACGTGCCGCACCCCACAGCTGCTATCGGTGGGAAGTTGCACCGGTGGTCAGCTGGGCGCCCGCCCAGGATTTGCTGATGATCCCGCAGGCTGGAGACGGAGCAGCTGCCTCTGCAGCGTAGGAACCAGAGTGGAGGGAGCATGGCTCTCTCCCCTTGCCCCCGAAGGTGCCCGGCGTGCCGTGGGCTTGGAGCGCCCCAGGCCTCCGGTTGCAAAGAGCTGGCTCCAAGGCAGGTGACATAGCAGGGAGGGAGCGGAGCTGGGTCCCCCTCCTCCGGCGAGCCTGGAAGGAAGCTAGAGCAACATCGAGTGGCCCCAGCCCTGCTCGGGGTCCCTTCATGCTGCCGGCTCAGCTTCCTCTGCACCACTTGCCAAGTTAGACAGAGCACGGTCTTCCTTCCCTCTCACCCATGCCCCTCTGGCCAGAGCCTGGCACAGGGAGGGCGGTGAGTGACACCGGCGTGCTTGAGAAGGGATTATCTACAGCACCTGGCGCTAACAGAAGTGGCCTAAGCCCCGGGGATACATTTTTTCCCTGGTGCCAAGGAGAGGAACTGAGTTTGCTGGAAGGTTTCAATCAGGAACCGGCTGCGGGCGCTGGCAAGCGGATGGGGTGCCGGGGGCGTGGAAGGAGCGACGGTCCTGTCTCCCCAGCCTGGGCTGTGAATCCTTTTCTGCTTCTCTCCGTCTCCCCCGTGGAGCCTCGGCGGAGGCGGAAGGGGAAGGAGTTTATTACTGGGGTCATCTCTCCTTTCACCCAAACCATAGCTCGGGGCCCTGGGGGGAAGCGGGCTGGGGGCTGCTCCCGAGGCCGTTCCTTGGGCTCTCAGTAGAGGGCATCCTGCTACCGCAGAAGCAGGCGTGGGACAGGCACCGCGTGCCCGGGGCATCGTGCCAGCGCAGCAGGGGCGAGCGGGATACGGGCAGCCGGCGGGGCGAGGTTGGCGATGCCCACCTCCGCTCCTGGCTCTGCTGCTGCCCGCGTCTGGCGCTTCCTCTCCTGAGCACAAGGCGCGATGGCTGCACAACATCCAGGCCCGGGGTTTCCTTCCTGTCCCTCCGCCAGCCCCCAGGGATGAGACAGGGGAACAGGCTTCCTCAGCAGGCCCTGCCTTGCCTGGGACCAACGGGAACAGGATGGGCAGGTGGGGGGTGCGAGAGGCTATGAAGGGACAGGCTCTCTCCAGCCTCGGGCATGCCAGGGGTACCTCTGCATCCGTGCTGCCTGCACCCCTTGGTCTGCCAGCCCGACCCCGGCAGGTACACAGAGGCGAGGGGTAGCTGCTCGCAGGCTGGGAAAGCAGCCCCTAGAGCTGTCCGTCCCTTAGAGGCAACTGCCCCTGCTCTGCACCCTCAGCAAAACCTCAGATTTCGAGGTGGCAGGTCAAGTGCCACCTCCCAGGAGCATCCCAACGCCTCCACGTTCCCAATTCCTATATGCACGGCCCAGCCCCCGTGCACGGACAGCGGGAATGACTGCCCCGGGCCTGTCCCGTTGCGGTTCCTGAATCCCTCCTTGCTGATCAAATGACTGGGTGGCTCGTGTCTGGGGTGAGAGGGCAGCCTGCCCCTAGCCCTGCGATTTGGTCGTGCCAACCCGGCTTGTGCTGCGACACACCTGGCTGCTGCCGGCGTTATGTTCCCAGCCCCCCGTCGCACGGATGGGAAGAGAAAGCCGGCGTCTGAGAAGCCGGTGGGGAAGGTTTCTTTGTGCGTGTGCAATCGCTGCGCGGGTTGGACGGCGGCCCAGCTCGCCTGTGGCGCGGACCTCTGCGTATCGAGCTCGCAGGTCAGCGGATCCTGCTGCTAGTCGAAGCAGCGAAGCAGGGGATGGCACTGCCACAGGGATGGGGAGTTGGGGTATTGATGTCACCATCCCCGCGGTCTCTTCCCACCGCCGCTGACGGTCTCTTCGGCTGAGAGGCAGAACAAGGGGCTCCCGGCGCGGAGCCCTGCCCTGCTCTTCAAGCAGACCTGGAAGATGTGGGGCCTAATGAGGGCACCCCTGGGATCTCATTTACTTCCGAAGGTGGAGGCGTCTCGGCCCTGATCAGTTCTTGGAAGGAGAATGATTGATGGCCTCCTTTCGATTAGCTCCCTCCCCCTCTCAGCCCTCCGCGGCCTTGCAAACCATACTGCTACCCTGGTTATCTTTCAGCGAAGGAGAGATATCATCCCCCCAGGTCGAGCAGGGCCTGAAGGCAGATGCCAAAAAGCTCACAAGAGGCACTCGTCCTTTTACTCAAACCCTCCCCACAGCACCAGGTTGCAAGCCGGAGTCCCCTCCGAGGGGGAGAGCTGGCAGGTCCCCCCATGGACGGACCGGAAGATCCTCTGCCACCGAAGAGCATGGGCCACGGCCCCGTGCCCTGGGCAATGGGGGGGGCCTGCCTGACCTCCTGGCCCCGACACTGCAGCCAGGGAGGCACGTCGGAGCAGCGCGACCACGCGTCTTCCCCGCAGGGCACTGGCAGTGCCTGGCTTGCCAGCAGATTCAAGGTTATTTCTACTGCATCTTAAATGTCAGCTGCCGTCTAACTTGCCTGCTGCATTAATGATTTACAGGGCGTGCGTCAGAGCTTTTGTTGCAGGAAGGCCGCTCCGCTGCCGCCGGAGTCGTCTCTTCCCCCCGGCTGCCCTCGCCTCATCTCTCCGGCAATTGCAGCCTGAGCGAAGCAACGGCCCCGATTGCATCGGGGAGAGACCGTGCCTTTCAGTTCGGCGGCCTTGGGACAGCTGGCATGCATCAGAGCGAGAGGCAGCGGTGCCAGGCGGGCGTGTGTGAAACTTGCACCCAGCCGTGGGCTCCTGGGGTGCATTTTCACCCGGTTTGGAGGCTTAGAGCGACCCCTCCGATAACTCCTTCGGCTGTTCTGAATGACGATGTGTGAGCGATACATGCTGACAGCGCACTGAGCATGAAGGGGCCCCAGGTTGTGTCCCAGACACAGGCAAAGGTGGTCAAAGGATGCCCGAGATGGAACAAGTTCAGCTCCAGCCTGGGGCCCAGGAGACTGAGCGCCAGTGCCCTGCTCTGCCACAGGCTTCCTGTTTAGCCTTGAGCAACTCACTTAGTCCCTGAGTTCCCCCTCTATAAAAGCAAGATCATACCCTTGTGGTGCTTCACAGAAGGGTGGGAGCCTTGTGGACTATGGGGGTGTCCTTACACCGTTGCACAGCCCTGCCGTCTGCACCTAGGTTTGCTCAACACAACAGCTGCCAGGAGCTGCCCTAATTTCAAAGTCTCATGCAGGCCCCAAGCCGAGGAGGCACATGGGTATCAGGCGCCCATCACCAAGATCTCTGAATACTGCTCGGAGACCTCTCGTACCTGCCGCGCTGTTGGCCAGTTCGGGGGGGGCGACAAACCCTGTCACTGCCACAACTCACTTTTCCACCTGGAAACCCTGGTGCGGTGGGGAGCAGCCACCAGGTCAGCACCAACCGCGCAGCCAGGTCCTTGGCCGCTGCAAACTGGCACGGCTCTGGCACAACTGAGCCAGCCCTTGCGCCCTGGCGCCGGTCACCGAGTGAGATGAGATCCTGAGTACCTCGAAACACCAGGGCTCATCCCGAGCGCTTTCAAGGCACGTGCTGCCTCCTGTTCACAACAAGACAATAGGGACGAAGCTTCACTTACGGCCCCGGAGGCGCGGAGCGAGCAGAGAACCAGGACCACAGTGTCCAGTGGGACCTACTAGCAGAGCCCGTTCCCAGAGACCTGGTGGGGCAACACCACGTGCAGCCTGTTTTCCAGCAGTGAGCAAAATAACAGCGGAGTATCTCCTCTCTTGCAGCCCTCCTGTGCGAGGACCTGTTCTGCAGGTGTGATTGCAGCCCCTCGGCCCCGGATTCAAGGCAGGATGGATCCCCGCTGGATCCCCACCTAGGTCCCGGGTGGGTTCTGCAGCCCAGCACTGAACGTCGGGTATCGCGGCTTCACCGTTCACGGTACCCCAGCAAGCCACGGGCCGTTGACCTGAGCTAGACGTAGCCCGAGACTGCCAGCCCGCTGGACAGACACCGAGCGGAGCCCTTTTCCTCCGAGGCCTTTTGACCTCACATTCCAGAAATATTCTTTGCTTACTGATTTGAATCCCAGTGGCATTGCTAAATCTGACAGCACGCGCTCCCTGCCAGAAACTCCCCAACGGCGAGGAGAACGGGCTGGCTTTTTCCAGCCAACCCATCAATATTTGCTCTCCCCGGCAAGCTGTTAAAATGCCGTCGCTCTCTTGTGTTGATGCTTGTTTCTCTTCTCCTGCTGGAGCGTTGCCCCACGCATGATTGTGAAGCGAGGGCAGAGCCAGCGTTCATGGGAGGCATAGCTGTGGGCTGCCACGAAGGGCCTGGAAATCAGGTTTGAATCTGTGTTTTGTACCTGGCACGTGTTTCAGCCTCTCCTCCACCTGCTTGAGTCCCTGGAGGAAAGGCAAGGCACAGCTGGAGTCCCTGGACAAAGCCTATGGAGTTTCCGATGGGTTCAACTGCTGTCCACGGCAAGCTCCTACCAACTAGAGAGAGGCCAGGCTTTTACCTTCAGCGTGTGTAGGGATGGAGGCAGCCAGCACTACTTTTTTGCTTGCCCAGCCCCTAGTACTGTGGTTTCCAAGTCTGCTACAGGCCTTCTAGCTGCTACTGCAATATGAATAACAAGAACCAGGAGAGGGAGGGACGTCGCCTTGAGAAAGGTGGGATGCTTCTTTGCAAGTTCAGGGTTCCTCAGACAGAGAAATACGGAATCACAGACAACGAGGGCTGGAAGGGACCTGAGGAGGTCACAGCTAGTTCAACGCCCTGCTCCAAGCAGGATGAGCCCCACCTACATCATCCCAGTCAAAGCTTGGTCTACCTGGGTCTTCAACATCTCCAAGGATGGAGATTTCCACCACTGCTCTAGTAACCCATTCCAGTGCTTCACCATGCTCCTAATGAGAAACTTTTTCCAAATAACCAACCTCAACGTCCCTCGCTACAATTTGAGCCCATTGCTTCTTGTTCTGTCATCCGCCCCCACTGAGAACAGTCTGCAAATAGCAAAGATAAATGTGGCTATGTGTTTAAAGCCACACAAAAACCCAGGCTGTCAAGGGAAAGACATCATCTACTGCCCCGCAAAGCTGTCAGATCATCCTGATGTGTTTTTTCTTGCAGTTAAAATGACAGGATTTTGCAAAAAAATCTTGTTGGTCAAATAAAAGATATCCTCTCTGCTAAAAAAGATATCATCCTAAAAGATATCATCTCTACTATGAGTCCTGAAGTTTGAGGACTTTGAGTCCTTGTAGTGAAGGCACACACTGAGCTAAACGCCGGTACCTGGCGATGGGTTTCAGGTTAGGCTTGGTCAGGTCCTTGCACTTTGTGCCGTGCGTACAGGGAGGCTCTCTGGAGGGAGAGCTGGACTATTTTCTCCCCTGGGATATAGCTCTAGGGAAATCATGAGATTTCTTTCATTGTGGACCAGGACCTCCCTGTACAAACACAGGACAAAAGGGTGGCTCTTGGCATAGACCGCCGACACGTGAATCAGTGACATCCCAGCTCTGACGTCCCCACAGCAAACCCGTTCTGCTTTCTTACCACTTGCAATGAGAGATGTCTGAGCCAACGGGGAGGGGAGTCAGGGCAAAGGGAGTGGGCAACAAAAACTGCACGGGAGGGCAGAACTTCCTGCAATTGCAGTCACGAAACCAGGATCACGGTAGTTAAACAACAGATGCTGTCTGCATGGGGCATCTAAAAAACCCTGGTCCACCTCTGGGCAGCCACAGAGATAGCTGGAGCAGCAGGAGATCGGTCTCTCCAGCCCTCGGGCAGCTAGCTTCAATTCAGTAGTGCTGCAAGAACGATGGAGCCAGGTCTGCCACAGAGAGATGGAAATTAAACTGGCAACCCCTTCCCTTCTGAAGTATCACGGAAGATTTATAATGATATTAGCATCAGTTTATATTCACTGGATGGAAGGACGGGAAGGATCGAGATGATCTATAGCTTGCGTGTGGTGATAAATCCTCATCTGTAGTCCCGCTGTTATAGATCTGCAATTCTCCCATCTCAATCTGTTCTGGCCAGGGTGCCAGGATATTTCTCTTGTGAGCACCAGGCCACAGATCAGTCCTTCGGAGGCAGTTACTAGAAATGCATGGGTGATGCGCTCTCATTCAGGAGGCTGGGGGCTTTCACTTGACCCCAGAGCAGGGCAAAAGAAACAAGGGCGCTCCAAAGGAAGAGCAACCCCCTTCCCCTGGAAGATCCTTTCTATGGAAGAGCCTGCATGGGTTTAAATTCACAGCAGAGAAAACTCCTTGAAATGCAAACTGTTTGGGGTCACTGCTGGAGGTGCTTGCATGCATCTTCCCCACGTGGTTTGCCTTGGGAGTATGGGGGTAATAGGCCCACTTCAATTCAGGTCATTCTAGTCCCGGCTCCGGTTACTTGCCTGTGGGTTAGCCTGGATCTGGGCACGGAAAGTCTGAGCTTACGTTGCTCGGTGCCTTTCAGGGGATGATCTCCATGGCAGCAACCCAGCAGGATGCCGTTCTGAGAGCTCAGATAGCATCGCCTTTATCTGCTGTCTTGCTGATGTGCTCAGGGTAGGCTGCTCAATTTGCAAGGCAAAAACTTTTCCAGGAGCCCTGCTGATTGCTCCCTGTGGGATCACGGTCTAGTTGTTCTATTTGCAATGACTGTTTCAGCTCATTGCCCCAAACCCCTTGTCCTTCCTGGGAGCCCCCGGAGCCCCTTTTCATCGGGCTTCGGGGTAGAGCAGCTGCGTGCCTTTCTCGCCCTTGCCTGCTCGGTTAGCAAGGAGGTGGATGATCTTGCACGTTGCATGTGCAGGTTCTTAGGTCCCCGTATCTGCACCAACTGAAGGGGGGTTGTCAAAGGAAAATATTTGGCTTTGATAAGAGGCTTTTCTTCTCCTGCCAGCCAGGGAAGACAGCCGAGCCCTTAATTGCATTCCATGCCTAGCCAAGTGAAATCTATCTTTGTGCCCTTGGATTTCAAGCCAAGAAAATCCCCCATTGCTCTCTCTTGCTTTGCAACAAACACGAGAGAAGGGACGTGGCAAGGGCCTGTCCCAAGCTGGGTTTTCAGCCAACATGGAGAGGACGGTGCCCGGAGAGCAGAGCGCCTTCATCAGGTGGCGGGTTGGGGGCATTTCCCCGGCACAAGGAGATCCAACATCTCATTTGTGTCGGCCGCACTCTCGAGGTGAAGATGAGGCAGCTTGCTTCCTTCGCCTGCACCTTCCAGGGATTTCCACGATGCACACGATAACTAAGAGGCTGGGGAAGCAGCGAGGTCGGCTGAGGAAGTGGGACGCGGCCTGAACAGCCACCGTTTCCTCAGACAGGCACGAGACGGAGAGGAGTGGAGTTGTGCGGACAGGGCTGTTTCACAGACACTTGGATGGAAAAGCAACAGAACAAAGCAGTGGGAAGAGGCAGGCCTGTGACTTGCAGAGCGGGAGCAGAGCGTCCCCAGAAGGGTTTGGGACCTCCATGACTTCCAGCTGGCTCTTCGCTTGGACCTTGTCTACACGGGAGGGTTTTCCCAGTGCACCTGAGACACGAGCTGGATGGGAGACTGGCGCTGTTACGGTTGCTCTCGTTCCCGTAGTAATGCCTTTTTCAGTGTAGCTTACAGATTGGAAGCAGGGATTTCTGCTGAACTGACGTGGCCTGGTTTTGTGCTGGGCTACGCACATCCAGACTCATAGGGTTCCTCTGGTATAATTACCTTAGTCCAACTGATAACATTTGCTCCCACCGATAAGCCCATCCATTCCTCATCTATTTGTTCACCTTCCAATGACCCGTTCCTATTGCATGCTCTCCTGGATCAGGGCTCATTGCAATATTTCCCTTCACACTCGATAGGAGCTGCCCAGGCACATTTACAAAGTCACCTCATTTATTCCCCTTCTAACCTTCCTCGGCAGCGAAGCCCACAAACGTCTTGACCCCAGTGTGGCCGCCGGTGTGCGGTGACCGCTGCTTACTGCGCTGTTTGGTCTCTGTATCCCTCTGTCCTCTCCCGTCATTGGGTGCCAGCGTTGTGGCAGGGATTCCTCTGCGTTTGTCCAGTGCTGGTGCAAATAAAACAGAGCAATATAAAAGGTGTTAATCTGCCCGTCACTTTGCCTGTGCTCCACTCGGTATATTTGGCTATGCTGAAATGATCCCGTTCATCTGTTTGGTCCTTTGTCTTCTTTCTTTATGGCTGGGGGGTATTTCTTCTTAGTCTCCCCTTGCACGTTCATCTATTTTGGGAAGACGTTTCTATGAAGCTGCAGTCCTGCAAATGCTTACCCTCCACTAACCGAGCCAAAAATACAAGCCCCGCACAGGGGAGCGGGGCCTCGCGAAGCCTCGAGGAGCATCCTGGAAGATGTCAATGCTGCCAGGAGGACCGCGGAGCCCGTTCAAACCCCGCACGGACCTTCCTGGGAGGCATTTCGGGCCCAGAAACGGCTTGCAGCGGTGCCACGTTTCAACAGCGAGGCTGGCGGAGAATTTTGATCCCTCGCTCGGCTAACTTGACAACTGGATGAGGGATGGTCGGGGAAGCCGTGGGGAAGGGGGAGCTGCTGCTTCTGGGAACGTGCGGCTCCGCCGCTCTAACGCTGCGCTCGACGCCTCGGCTGCTCTGCTGCAGGAGGCGGTTCCCGGAGCTATGCCGCATTGGGAATGATTCATGAGCCAGGAGGGAAAACTCAAAAGCCAGATTCGCTCCGGCGAGAGAGCGGATCACATCGTTTGGGGTGGAGGCTGACTCTCGGGCTGCGCCGTGCAGGCTGGTGCTCAGGAGAGGCTGCGGCATGTTGTTGCTCCGAGCAGGTTCCTTGGCTAGTAAATACTTACAAAGCGTCGGGGGCTATTTCTTTTACGTGTCTTAAGTGACTCCAGATTTACTGAAGGCAGGAGTCTGTACTGAATCATCCTGAGTAGGTACGAAACAATAGAGGATGTAGGAGCACATCGGTGCTAGGGTTGTACTGTTCATGCCACCAGAATGTTTCTTCTGAATAACCTGCTCTGCAGCGTAATCCCACGAGACCCGGCCAACGTTCTCCGCTTGCCGGAGGTGGCATTCGTATTCCTGAAAAGCTCACCACTAAGACTGCGGCCCCTTTCCGGATGGCGCTGCACATGCACGTAGCAAGAGATAGGCCTTGCCCCAAAGAGCTTCTGATCTAAATAAGCAAAGCAAAGGAGAAGTGACTTGCCCAGGTCTTGCAGGAGGTCAGCGGCGGAGCTCAGAGCTATTCGCAGCCACTTGAGGAGCCCACGTGCTCTCAGAAGATCCATGTCTGCAGCCTTGTGAGACACCAAGGGCAGAAAAAGCAGCAGTGCTTGTTGTATCCCACCCTCTGCACACCGAGGGGCCAAATAAGCCTCCGCAGAAGCTGACCCTAACCAGGACACGGCTGTTTTGTGCTCAGGTGCATTCGATTCTGCACGCGTCTTGCTGGCGCTGCCCAGGGCAGCCTCCTCGAGGGCACGTGGCTTCTCAACTGAGCCGGCCGGGACGTTCGAATCTGTGTGCCACGCAGGCCACTGCTGGGGTCACCGTCACTGCGTGTTCCCACTGGCATCTCCCAAAACCCGGTGACCCCTGCCCAAAGGGGCTTCCAGGCTGGTGTGCACCTGCTGTGCTGGCAAGCTCCGACTGACTACGAGCGGGTGCATCAGCGTGTGGCCCTAAGGGAGACCTGTTGCAACCAAGTCAGACCGGACGGTAGCAGGAGGGTCAGGGGAGGAGATGCCGTAGCACCCAGAAGGATGTGTGGCTACTCAGAGGACACTGGGTGCAGTTGGGGGCTTTGCCGAGTTGGAGGCACATGATTTTGCTCATAGAAGGTGCCCGGCACCGGGCCAGGAGGTGTCAGGGACTGCGAAGGTGGAGCTGGTTCCCATCAGGAGCCGATTTGTCTGCGAGGAAGGCGTCTGGTCCTTCAGCATCAGCTGGAAACCGCAGCACCGAGGGGCCAAGTAACAGGAAACAGGACAGGGCCTGGTATGTGCCTCCCTCCGTGCTGGCACGTACGTGGTGCAAGCTCCTGGTATCTCCCACTCTGGGAGCCTGGCCAGCAGTGCACTTTATACAGAGATGTGCAGGTTTGCTGGCCCAGCCAGCTTGCCAGAGGGGTGTCTGGCAAACAGCCCCATTAGTGATGAAAAGGGTAACGGGAAGTGGGAAGAGAGCTAAGACCTGGTGGTGGCTGCAAGTAGGGTCATCTCCTTGGTCCCCCCTGGAAAAAACAGGCTGTTCTCCACTAAGGTCTGAGCAGGTTTCAAGTCACACTTTGCCTTGTGATTCCCAAACAGCGGCGAGCCCCGTCCGGCGCCGCGTGACAGCAAAAAGCGGGCTTCCTACAGCCGGTTGCACTCACGGCCTGTCACTCCCCTCGTTTCCGGGGACAAATGCTGCAGCACAGAGAGGGGAAATGGCTTGCCTGGGCTCACCTGGCGGAGCAGGTCACCTGAATCGCAGCCCGTGTCAGGCCAGGCAGCCAAGCAGCACCAGCGTCTGGACGTGGCATTGGAGTTTATGGACATTTCAGTCGCCGAGGACTAACAGACGGGCTGTATCTCCACGGTGCTGCGTAGCCAAGTCCGACTGGCCAAGACCCCCCATGCTCTGGAAGGCATCAGGCCGAGGCCAGGTCACAGACTCATCGAAACTGTGGGCTGGAAGGGAGCTCAGGAGGTCACATCCAGTCCAGCCCCCTGCTCCAAGCAGGACCAGCCCCAGCTATATCATCCCAGCCCAGGCTTTGTCAAGCCAGGCCTTAAAAACCTCCAAGGATAGAGGGTCCCCCACCTCTCTGGATAACCTGTTCCAGTGCTTTACAACTATCCTCATGAGAGAGTTTTTCCTAATATCCAACCTCAACTTCCCTTGCTGCAGCTTGAGCCCATTGCTCCTTCTGTCATCTGCCCCCACTGAGACCAGTCCAGCTTTGCAGCCCCCCTGCAGGGAGGTGAAGGCTGCTATTCAATCCCCCCTCGGTCTTCTCTTCTCCAGACTAAATTAGCCCAGTTCCCGCGGCCTCTCCTCACCAGTCCTGCCCCCCAGCCCTACAACCATTTCTATTGGACTCTCTCCAATTTGTCCACATCTTTCTGTAGCGGGGGACCAGCATCCCCCTCAATCCCGTCATCTTCACGCCAGGAAGGCAGGAAACCAGTGACGGAGCAGCGGTGTGACTCTTTGCATCTCTCCGGCTTCTTCCTTCCCGCAGTCGGAGGCCTGAAGATGTGCGGGCAGGGCTGAAGCAAGCCCTCAGGGACAGGGACCCCACTGATTCCTATGAGAAAGGCATCCGCGTGGATGGCTCCCAAAGGCCACTTGGAAAACCCCGAGCATCGTCTCGCTGTCCCGGGGCCAGGCTCTCTTTCCAGAGCGTGGCCTCCCGTTTCCCTCTGCTCAGGGAGGTCCTCTCACAGAGGCCTGGCTCGCGTCCGTCTGCCTGGAGACTGTTACTCAACGCGCTGTCATTGCCGAGATCTCCAGCATCAGCAGGTGGGAGCGGTTTTCCCTGGACCCTGAGCCGCTTCGCCACCCGCTCTGAATGGGAACGCGCTTCCCTGGGGCGGGGGCTGGACCCGATGATCTTAGGAGGTCCCTTCCAGCCTAATGTCTATGAAATGATCTGCGCGTTGCCCGGGGAGCCGGGGTGCTGGCGATACCCACCCGAGCCTCGCAGCCTAGCATCAGCCTGACAGCTGCCGAGAGCCCGGGAGAGGGAGCAGCTCTCCTTATTGGAAAATGACCCTGCCGCATCCTTCGCGGGCTGCCTGTTTAGGTCAGAGCCGTCGCAGCATTTTGCCTTATGACCAGACTGTATCGAGCGGGTGGGAGGCATGTAACACAGCTTCTGCGGAGTCCGTGGGGTTGGTTTTGGCTGGCGACCAGCTCCCGAGTTGATCGGTGATAAGGATGAGGTGGCTTGTTTTTTTTTTCTTTTTAAATCCCATCCCCCAGTGCTTTACAACTATCCTCATGAGAAAGTTTTTCCTAATATCCAACCTCAACTTCCCTTGCTGCAGCTTG
Organism: Crocodylus porosus; assembly: GCF_001723895.1. Lineage (NCBI taxonomy): Eukaryota > Metazoa > Chordata > Crocodylia > Crocodylidae > Crocodylus > Crocodylus porosus. The sequence goes on along the minus strand of NW_017728936.1, from coordinate 10,822,384 downwards.
AGCCCATTGTCTGGGGGCAAGCAGGGCAGGGGCCGTCGGCGCGCTCCGTGCTAAGCAAGCAGGAAAAACAGCGCCGTTTGCCCAGCAGCCCCCAGGTGATGCTCTACAGACAGCTGCGGAGGGCAGAGGTGATCTTTCTGCCCCACGTTCGCCAGCGCCCAGGCCCACGGGCTTCTGCCTCGACATGCATCGTAATTGCAGCCCGGCTAGCGCACTGCAGGGCAAGCGGCCTCCTTGGGTTAAGGAAACGGTGAATGCTTCATACTCCCTAACCGCAAGTCCTGCAACATTACAGGCCTCTCACTTTGCTCCTCCAAATGTTCGGCTTTCTCCAGAGCTGACGGGGACGGACACAAAAGGTCAGACAGCAAACAAGGGAGGAAGCCTGCTGTGCCTCCTTCCCCCCCAATACCAAACGGCCGTGGGGGTTGCCTTTCGAGGCTGAGACATCGGTTCAGGAGGAACCGTGAACTCGCTCCTGGGGAATCTCACTGTGCAAAGGGGCAGCTTGGACCAGCCAAAACTTGGCTTCCAGGCTGCACTGTTTCCTAATGTCAGTGTGAGCTTTGGGTCCGGGCCAAAGTCAATGGGCAGCTTTCCATCGGCTTCACCGCATCCTACCTCAGGCGGCTTTCTGGGGGCACCGTCTGGAGCAGCAGAATTTATTCTCGGGAAGAAGCGTGGTGAGGATGCTTCATTCGGACGGCAGCGGTGCGTCACGCTGGGGCGAGTTCAATACCTGGCCGGTCCGCCCGTGGTGGCATGAACATGGCCTTGTTTAAGTAACACTTGTTTTTATATGAAAACTGCCTTGGAAAAGTGCCCCCGCGCGCACACAGAACAAGCGCAGACTATGTGTATATGAAGAAGGGACAAATGTTTATCTGAATTCCTGCCATAAGGCTCTTTTCCCAAAAAACTTCTGTCTGAACTATATATACACATCTCAGATGTTACCAGTTGTCACCTAGTAACTCAGGCGTTGACACCGCTGTGTGATTTTGCTCGAATTTTCCAGTTAGTGCTTCGGCTTCGTGAGGAATCACTGAAGACCAGGCCTTGCCGTATTCGCCACGAGGCAGGGACCCTCCCCAGTGGCTATCCCGAAAAATCCTCCTGTTCCAGCATCTGTCCTCCTACAGACCGCAGCCAAAATCATCAATCCCTTTCCCCAAAGCTCTTGGGAGTTCGCTCCCTTGATTTCAGCGGGACCTGGATTTCCCCACAAAGGATTTGGTGGGGTTTATTCGGCTTTGGCTCTCCTCGGCCGTTCCCCGAGCGTGCAGATTTCCGTTAGCTAGTAATTCACTCCTGCTGTTACCAGGCAAGCGGTGTCGGCTCGAGCCGTTTGGAGCGAAAGGGGACTGTGACGTGTGTTTATTGCAGCGGGCGCCTTGATTATATTTGCTTGATTTTCCTCCAGTGATGAGGTCACTCGGCATCCCGGCGCGGTGAGCGACGTGCTGCTAAAGCGGACGGTGCCTCGGGGACAGTGACATTTTCGTATAAACATTTCCCACGGGAATTTTTCACGACCGGGGAGCTTGAAGCTTCCTGGGAGCAAATCAGATGTGGAGAAGCCGGTCCCCGAGCTACCAGCCGGAGGTGGGGGGTTGAAAACAGGCCGGAGGATCAGGGATACGTGGCGCTTGTTCCACTTGGCCTGAGCTGCTCTGGCGGACCCGGCGTCGCTAATGGAGGAAGGGGATCTCCGCCATCAGGATCCTGTTTAATGGAGCTGACGCTGTCCCAGCAATACACAGCAGCTGGACGCAGGACGTGGATCCATCCAAGCCGGGGGCCCGTAGCAGCGCTAAGCGAGGAGGGCGCCTTCCCCATTAGTCAGAGCCTTGCAGACCAGACCGGGGGCGACAATGCAATGGCAAGCAGGACAGGACGGCCTGGGGGCGGCTGGGGGCTCTGTGCCGCCAGCCCTTCCTGCTCTGATTCACTTCGGCACATTTAACTGCGTCCGGGTGTCTGGTCCACCCACTCCGATGGTGGCCAGAAGCTGGTTTCCTCCTCTCAGCTCCTCGGAGAGGAGCAAGGGGAGGCAGGTCGCTCTTCCTGCCATGTGTACATGCCTGCGAGCAGGAGCGGCGATGCTGTCCCCAGTTCAGAGCCAGAAACCCAAGCGCAGAAGGGCGGAGGGGTTCGCCCCGAGTGGCCCAGGGAAGCTATGGATGAGCAGGGTCTTGCTGGGCTCAGCGAGCGCCAGAGCCACTGAGCCACCCTCCCCACCTGCCCGTGTATTTGTGCCGGGATTTCGCCCGCCTGGCTAAGCGCGCTGCCCATCAGGAGGCTGCAGTTTCTCTCCGGCACGCGCTGGGCTGAGTCACCCAGCTCAGCTCCGAGGCACGGGTGTAATTGTGGTGAGGCTGGAGCATGGGCTGCCTCTCGCCATCCCCTAGCTGGGCTGAGGGAACGTGGGTCCTTTTCTCTGGGGCAGTCCTGAGATATGTGCTGTGGGGCAGGATCATTGCTCTGGGGCAATAGGGAGCAGCTGGTTCTTTGCTAAAACTTTCTTAAAGTAACTTCAGGGGTGCAAGTTGTAGCCGTGTCGGTCTAAGGGCATGGGCAGACAAGGTTCTTTGGGTAGATGTGATCTCGTGTATTAGACCAGCTCCAATAGTCGGAAAAATTCTTCCTTGCAAGCTCTCGGGTATAAATACCCTTCGTCAGGCTGAGGAAGCATCTGCAGTTGCAGTTGGTCTGTGGATTTACAACGCATTATAATCCGACTCCCCAGGCACCACAGACCAACTGCAACTGCAGAAGCTTCCTCAGCTTGACGAAGGGTATTTATACCCGAAAGCTTGCAAGGAAGAATGTTTCCAGCTATTGGAGCTGGTCTTATACACGAGATCACATCTACCCGAAGAACCTTGTCTGCCTTAGAGGAACTTGGATTTTTAAGGGACCTTAAAGCAAACCCTTGGTGTGTAGACGGGGGGGCTCATTGCTTGCGACTCGGTCCTTATACTCTCTGCCTCACTCCTTTCCCCTGAGCATGGACTGCCTCGCTCCCTTCCCCGCTGCATTTTCACACCTCACAGAAACACCTTTTGTTACCAAAGCAGTGGCATGGCTGGATGCATTAATAACTGATTTTAGCACTGCCAGGTGCTTCTCTTCCCTGCATTGCTACAGATGCAGCAGGGCTGTCTCCAAAACCCGCCTGCCAAAACAAAGCTCCCCCTCCTCCCCCCAGATGTTTTAGGCTCGTCAGCCTCACGTCTAGGACTCACTTTGGAAAACACGAGAGGCACCATCGAAAACAGAATCCCGCAGCCAACCCTGGCTCCAACCCCACTGGGTATTTGGGCTGCGCCTTGGCAGCTTTTGGGCAGATACTCCCGCTGTCAGCCGCCTTCAGTCTTGAGAAATATTTTGGCCGTTGTTCTTGGTGCGTAGACGCCGCCTAGCACTGGCGCACAGGATGCAATAACCCTGCGAGTGTTGTGTGCACGTGCCAGCAACCTTGTTCGAGGTGTTCCTTGAAAAAATCCTGCCATCCTTCCCGCACTAAGTTCAATGGCAGAAAACTGAGGGCTTGGTTGAAATTGGGCATTGGACGATTGATCTTTATTCTCAAAGTCCAGCCAAACCTGGGAAACCCCAGACCCTGCTGGTTAATGGAAGGTTTTGAGACTCCCATTGCAACACCATGGCAGGAGTGATGGCCTGGCTGGGTGGGCCCCAGCTGTCATTATAAGACTGTAAAATCCTGGTGTCGTGCCCTGGGACTTGGCTCCGGTGCCATAACAAAGAGCAGCACCTTGCATGCGACTGCTCTTCTTGCACAGGGTGCTTGGATCATTCAGACCTCGCCAAAGGGCATCTTGCACCGTGGAGTCTGCAGAACAGGATGCATTTGCAAGACAGCTCTGCAGGCAGTTCCAGATGGCTGCATTAAACAAAAAAATGCAACAACCCACAGCTGGGCCTGTCAAAAATAGAAGGCAGCAGGTCACTATACCTTCCTGCCTGGCTGCTCAAATGGCCTTCATTACCTCCCCACCGGTTCACCTGTTGGACAGTCAATTTAGTTCTGTGCCTGGCTGGTTTTCTCTCTGCAGCTGGTGGTAATGAGCATTGATTGCTCTGGGCTGAGCTGCCTGGAGACCTGCCCCAGAATTTGCTGCTGTTTTGGAAGGGCGGCCAAGTGCTGGTGGCTGCCTGGGCGTGGGGGAGCAGGGAGAAGCAGAGGTAAGTGGAAGGAGGGGTGCTAGAGACGGGGCATCCTTGTGCTGTCTGAGCACTCATCTGGCTGGATGCTCCCTCCCGCCACATCCCTATGGCCTGTTCTCGAGCGGTCCTGTAACCACCCGCCGCGCCATTCGAGCAGGTTGGAAACCATCGTTTGATCTCAGAGGACAGATCCTGGTGGCAGGGGAGTAGCTGGGAGCGGGCTTGCTAGGTGTATGGGGGGGTATTAGCTCGCTCTCCTCTCCTCTCTACGAGGCCGAGGGCCATTTCCGACATCACTCAGCCTATGGGAAGCTTCTCACTTGTGAGCTACTTTCCCCACAAAAGATCGAGCTAGGAGGAGGGGAGAGCAAAGAGTCCTGGTGTCCACTTCCCTGCTTATTTTGAGACAATTAAGGCTTTATTTCACAGGGGTAGAAAACTCAGGGTTGCAGTTTCCAAGATAGCACCCCCCTTCCCTCCCACTCTTTAACGGCCGCTGCTTCTGGGGTGGGATCCCAGGGGTGCACGACACAGGTCGCGCCAGTCCTCTCCGCAGCTCATTCCCAACAACGCCCGAGCACGGGGGGATGTGTTATTCAAATGGGGCTGGAGCTTTCCCTGCTGCGCCTGGCCCCCCCGGGGCTGCTCCCCAAACAGAGGATTATTTTAGATGGACATTTGTGGAAACCAGGTGAGGGCCTTGGGTCCTCCGAACTGGGGGCGCAGAAAAAGCCTGGGCCGGACCAGAGTGGTCAAGAGCCGAAGCAGGGGGCTGCGAAGTGGGTTGTTTAAGAGAAACCTCATCTTAATATTGACTCTTTAGCACCAGAGGCATTAAGGCCTGAGCTTGTCCTGACCACAGGAGTCCTTGGCTGGTTCTGCTCATTTCGTCTCATTGGAGCTTGAGGTTTACTGGGAAGACTGGGAGAGAGGCCTTGCACCTTGCTCTGGCTTTTCCTTCCTCTCGAGGGATTGCAGGCAGACGCGGGTAGAAGCCTGTCCCGTTGCGTCATGTCCGGAGGCCTCCAGGCAGCACCCGTGGGTGGCACGTGGCGCGGCTGGCGGTGGGGTGTCGCTCCCTCCAGGGGGTATCAGCACCACCCTCCTGCCTTCGCCAATGGGGAAACTGCAATGCAGGGCAGTGACTTAGCCCAGACCGCACGGGTGGACCTTGGGACAGAGCTGACTCCTGCGTCCCCGGCGCTCTCCCTTCCCCGAACTGGACCAGGAGCCCAGCCTCCCTTCTGGGCTCCGCGGAGGCTGGCGGGGTGGGTCAGCGCGTCTCCGCAGCCAGGCACGGACTGGACCCCCGGGCCCAAATGCCACCCCCTCCGCCCGCCCCCAAGAGCCGGCGCAGGGGTCCCGGCTCAGGGGAGCTGCCTTGGGCTACGGGGAAGCACAGCTGGGAGGGGGTCACAAGCTGGCAGAGGGCAGGTTTAGGCTAGATATCGGGAGGCGCGACTTCGCGGTCAGGGCGGCTAGGGTCTGGGACCAGCTTCCAAGAGAAGTGGTGCAGGCTCCTACCCCGGGGGTGTTTAAGAGGAGGTTAGATGCACACCTTGCCGGGGTCGTTTGACCCCAGCACTCTTTCCTGCCATGGCGGGGGGTCGGACTCGACGATCTGCTCAGGCCCCTTCCGACCCTAGAAACTATGAAACTATGTGCTGGAAATCTCAGCGTAAGTGTCCCACGATTTTATCAAAACACAGTCTCCTTGACAACGGCTGATGTCAGCCGGGTGCTTGCAGGAAGCGGCAGCTGTGAGCCCCCCCATGCAGGGGGGCCCTGGCTGCGGAGGGGCGAGCGGGGATGGAAAGCTGGAGCAACAGCGAGGCCCTGCCGTAGCAGACCCCGCCGAGCAGCGGGAGGCTCGCAGCGCCCCCGGAAAACGCAGCTCCCAGTTCTCGTTGGTTTTTTGCCGACAGAGAAATCCTGGAGCCGTTCCTTGGTGCAACGCAGGCAGGCGGCCCAAGCGAGGCAGAGCATCTGCAGCGCCTGTTTGCCATCCGGGGGGTTTACCCGGTGAATCGCGTCTGCACCCCCAACAGCGCCAGCCTCGTGCGGCACCCTTGGAAGGGGCTCGAGGCCCCCCGGGGTTGCGGCCGCCCGGTTGAGGATCGCTGCCTCGGGGGAGGCTCTGCCCCTGCTAAACCCGCTGTCGAGGGGCTGCCCCGGGCACCTCCTTCCTGTAGCTTGCGCCCAGCGGCGCGGGCTCGCGGCTGCCCTGGGCGCTTTGCGGAGGCCCCGGGGCAGGTCGGGGGCACGGCGGTTCCCATGGGGAGTCTTGCTCAGTCTCCCAGACGCAGACCGCGGGGATGTCTGCGACCTTCCAAATCAGTAGGAGCCCGAGCTGGCGCCAGTGGCACCATGACGGTCTCCTGCACCGTGCAGGGACCTTTCGGTGCCGCTTGTGCCACCGTCGGATGCGGCCCCTTCTGTGACTGCTGTTCCCAGGCGTGCGCCCCTGGTGTGAGCCCACGGGCACCCTTCACTGGCCACTCTTGCCTACACAGGGGCTGTTTAGTCTCTGGGGCTTTTCGGCTGCATGCTGGAGCATATCTGCTCCCAGTAGCACGGGGTCACTGGAGACCCCAGCGCTGGCTGTCTCCTCATACAGCCGCTGTCTTCCTCCTTCCCAGGTGCAGAAAAGGGTTAACGCCTTCGTGTTCTTCCCCGGCTTTCTCTACTAAATTGCCTTTAAAAAAAAAAGAGAAAGAAAAAAAATAAAAGCCTTTCAACAAGTGGCGATGGCCTAGACAGATGTGTTGGCATGGCAACGGCACCGAGGAGGAACCGCTCTTCCAGGAAGGAGCTGTGGGGCAGCCTGCGCTCCCGACAAGGCACCCCGGAGCAATAGGATCGGAGAACACGAGGGCTGGGATGTCCGGAGGTGACACCCGGTCCGGCCCCCTGCTCCAGGCAGGACCAGCCCGCTACATCATCCCAGCCCAGGCTTTGTCTACCCGGGTCTGAGAAACCGCCAAGGATGGAGACTGCACCGCCTCTCTGGGGAGCCTGTCCCAGTGCTTCCCCACCCTCCTAGTGAGAAAGTTTTTCCTAATATCCAACCTCAACTTCCCTTGCTGCAACTGGAGCCCATTGCTCCTTGTCATCTGCCCCCACCCACTGAGATCGGTCCAGCTCCATCCTCTTTGCAACCCCCTGCAGGGCGCTGAAGCCTGCTACTCAATCCCCCTCGGTCTTCTCTGACTCTTGAGCTGGAAGAGAGGTGCCCCAGCCCTGCCACCCACCCGGCCCCGGCTCTTGTTGCCTCTGCACTTTGATTCGTGTGAGTAATTCATCCCTCCGGCTAACAGCTCGTAATGCAGCTGCAGTGACGTACACTGTGCCCTGACCCAGCGCTTTAATTGGCTGCATTAATAACGTCCTTCTGCTCCCCCCTCCCCAGAGATGTTCCCAGGGAAGAGGTGAAAGCCACTTTTCTCCGCTTGGGCTTTCTCCATCCTGGCCCCTGAGCGGCAGACCTGAGCAGCGAGCATGGGGTCAAGCCCAGCGGGGCGGGGACAAGCTGAGGGGCAGAGCGGTCCTCAGTGCCCGGACCACTGCCAGCCCCCAGGATCTCTCCTGAGGCCGTGGCCCGCAGTGGTCCGCCAGGCAGGGGGGATGCTGGTGGGTGACAGGGCAGGAGTGAAGAGGCCTCTGCTGCTTCCCAGCTCTGGAGCTGCCCTTCTGGGCGATCCTAAGCAAGACCCTTCCCCTCCCCTCTGCCTCAGTTTCCCTTCCCACACTTCGTGGCGTCTCTCGGGACTCTGACATCTGTAGCAACGCAGGGCTCAGCTCCTCCAGGCTCCAGCCAGGCCCCCTGCCTCATCCAGCCAAGGCAAGGGCTGAGGCTGCAGCCAGTGCAGGGCCAGACAGGCACGGGCGACCTGGGCCCGGACAGAAAGGGGGCCTGAAAATAGAAATTATTTTTATTATTATTATCATCATTCTCTCTGGTGAAGGGAGGTTCACTACTAAGAGGGGGCCACCAGGAGTCGAAGCTACATCCACTGCCGCACGTGCGGGGCACGGCACAGGAAAGGGCAGACCCTGCTCAGCCCTTGGCTCACTCGACATCTGTGCCTAGGGACGCTGGCTGCAGGGTGCGGGACATCTCCGTCCTGCTGGACGTCTCCCTCGCCCGGGCAAGGCGGCAGCGTTTTTGCGGGGCCGTGGGGAGCTGAGATCAGTTTCCCCACCTGCAGCCTCTCCGGTTTCCAGAGCGGCGTTTCGGCAGGAGCAGACACCTGGGCTTCCCAGAAGTCCCGGGCGCGAGCCGTGTTCACCAGGGCTCCCGCTGGAAGGGGAGCGTGCACCCGGGTGACTTCGCTGCAGGGTATTATTTACCCAATTGACGTCAATGGCCGCAGCCTCAGCGTCTCGTCTCTGCAGCAGCCTCCAGGAGATGAGCCGCGCAGCATTGAGAAGCTCCCCGAACGCGACTAACCTTTTCAGAGTGCAGCGCGTAATTCCCAGCTAAGTAAATGTCCATTTGCAATTATTTGGGGAGCCAACCTCTCATTCGTCTTCCACAATGAGCCTCTTTTTGCTCAGCACACCAGTGCCATACGGGTGCTGCTTATCAAAATGCTGCAGCTTTTCTTCCCGGTGTCATGGGGCTGCGACACATAGCGCCAGGTTATGACATTTGCCTGACAGAAAATGATTACCCCCGTTAAATTACCTTATTGGTGCAGAGATTTCTTCTCGAATCCCCCCACCCCGGTCTGCAAACACTTCCGCAACCCTGAGTGACAGGGCCCCGGGAGAAAGACGCTGCGCGGTAGTGATGCTGACTCTTGCTCAAGGCCCCCAAGAAACTCAAGAGTTTGGATACACCCGGATTGACAAATACACTGGAAAAGCAAGGGCTGTTGCCAGAATCGGTGCTCTTGCTGCATAGCCTCCGGCTGCCCGAGCTCCTTCGAGGAAGAAAAATAGAGGGGCAACTTTACTCAAGGTTTTATTAGCAGTAGTGTTCAGATGGGATGTAATGGGCCCCCCCGTTTTCGTCGAGGCTGTTGCCACCTGCTCCAGAATCTCCCACGCTGGGTTTTCGAACATCGCCGCTCCCGCTGCTTTGGCTGGGAAGAAAAGGCTAAACACGAACCGGTGCGGCCGCGTGCCTGGTCTGATACACCGGTGCTCAAGGGGGCTGAATTGCAGCAAGGCAGGTTTCGGCTGGACCTTAGGAAGGACGTCCTAACCCGGACGGTCCCTGGAGAGGTCTCCAGCACTGGGGGTTTTCAAATGCAGCTTGGCCGGGCACTTGGACAAGGAGGGCCCTGCCTGGGAAGGGTTGGGGATGCGATCTCTTGAGGACCCTGCCTCCGGTGCAAAGCGAGCTGCTTGGCTCAGCTCTTCAGCATTAACTCAAATGCCCGGTGGCTCACCCCGGGGCCATGCTTGCTGGCAACCGTGGCTCAAAGCCCTGGGGAAGGACAAGCAAAGGACATATGCAATGAAGGGCCTATGGCTGGGAGGTGCCACCGCTGCCACCTACCCAAGCAGAGATTGAGGGGATAAGCGGCCCGAGGCGGGGCAGGATCCCGGTTGCTTGCCTGCACTGCCTAGCTCCACCGGGGCGAGGGGAACCGGGTGCCGTTAGCAAGAGCCTCCCCCAGCAACGGGCTCCCTGCAGTCCTGCGCCCTGACCGTCTCCCTGCTTGCCCACGGCTCTTCGGGTTGTGACCCTCTACGGGGCGGCAAACGGAGGCTCAGACCCCTGCTCTCCAGGGCGTTTCAATGGGAACTTGAGTAGCTCGACAGCAGCAGCCTTGACCCACGTTGTGTTTTGAAGCCTTTACATTGAACTCCCTGGACCAAGCAGGCGGCAGAGCCTGTGTCAGCAAAACGGATGTGCGCGCCCGCCCGGCCGCCCTGAATTGTGCTCGGGTGACAGCTCCCTGGCCGGCCATCCATCTGCCAGGGGCTTAGCTGAGCTGCGTCAGCCAGATAACATTGAAAGAGGCAGAGCCGCTGGCCGGGGGCCCAGGCTGGGACACGCTGCTCTCCACAGCTCAGCGAGGTTTAAAAAGTCTCGGAGTGACCTGAGCCCAGGGATTTACACTGCTGAGAGGGGTGAGATTTCTCTCCCGAGCCCACAGGACACATGGACTTTGCCTCCAGCTCCGTGTTATTCAGGGGTATTTTCGAGCCGGCTGGAAAAGCTGCTCAAGGTCACGGTAAACATGGCCTTTGCCTCCAAGCTGCGTCGTGGGTCTCCCGGGAACAGAGGGGCTGGCTCGTGGCAGAGGGAGAAGTCTTTCCTGTACAGCGTGGAGCTCGTTTTGGGGGCACTGGAGGGGGAGGGGAAGAGTGGCAGGAAGGTTTTATTGATGCTTGATTTGAGTTGCCTTGTGCAATTCCTGCATAGTCTGCACCGGGGGAGCCACGGTGCACGCACAGCCCTATTGAGCACACCCATATAACACACTAACACGGGTGTAACGGGGCCTGGGGAAGAGGCTGCAGGGTTTAGCCAGCCCCTAGCAGGATCCAGCAAAGGGCCCTGCTCCCCCCATGTCCCAGCCTGATCTCTGTGGCTTAGCACCGAGTGAAGGGCAAGGTGCTGCAGGGGAGCAAGGCCAAGGCCAGAGCTGGGCTGGGGGCTGCAGCGGGATCCTAGGACCCCAGTTTGGGATCCTATGACCCCAGCTGACTTCCTGCCCTTTGGGCGGGGGCTGGACTCGATCTCCCGAGGTCCCTTCCAGCCCTGATGTCTATGAAATCTATGAACTGCGCAGCAGGAACCTGCCTGTGCTCATCTTCTCAAGTGCAGCCTGCATGTCCTCCCTACTGGGCTGCAGAAAGGTCATGCGGCAGCTACATGACTACGATAGACACCAAGCAACCCCCATCTCTGTCTCCTAATAGAGTCTGATGCACCCATGTGGATCCTGCCCTGCCAGCAAGAGCATCCCAGCTGAGCGCCATTCCCCCTCCTAGCCACGTGTCCCCTGTCACGGCTCCTGTGCTATAAGCAGAGTGGTTTAGCTGAAGTCCCTGGCTGCAGCCCTCTGCTAATTTTTGCTTAAGATCAAGCTTGAATAAATCATTTGCTACCTCTAGCAGGGCTAAGTATTGTCTGAAACTGTGATGCAAAGCCTGAGACTTACTAGCTTCCCCCACTGACCTATGCTATAGTTCATGTATTTCCCCTATTGCTAATGTAGGAATCCAGAGAGAGTGTCTAGCATTCCCCAGCACACCCTGAAGTGAATGGTTCAGCTCCTACAAATATAAAATAACCGCCCCCCCCCAAATATCAGTGGTGCCCCATGCTTTGCTTTTATAGGCTCCACCTCTATCAGGACGGGTCCCTAGCCTGCTCAGGTGCATCCTATAAAAGCAGCAGCGCAGCACTCCCCCACAGCCTACAGACCTAGCCTTAGGCTCTGTGGGAGATGGTCTTCTTTGGGCTAGGCAATCCTAAGGTAAGGCACTGGGTGGGGAGCCTCTTTAGTCACCCACTAGATTTGTAAAAGCCCTTGGAGGTTCATAATCCTATTTCTTTAGGTGTTTCCCCTACTTGACCACTTGCTTTTTTTCCAAAGGAAAGAGCTATCCTAGCCACAGGACCCTATGCAGGCTAAGTCTAGGGTGTCTTACTAGAAGGGGGAATTGAGTGCAGCTTTCAATGTAATGAAACCGTGTGCTATGGATGAAGTGGCTGCTGTGGCTTCTGGCTCCATGGAAACTTCAGTAATGATCTAAAGTTCCTCTTCCTCCCAGCCTTTTGGTTTGGTCTCTGTAACTCTAATATTGGATTAATAACCTCGGAGGATGAAGTCCTCTCTTTCCCAGAACAGGTACACTCAGGGTAACCCACTGTCCACAGCCAATCTGTGCTGACTCCCAGTGTCCAGCCTCTGCAGCTGGGCTTGAGAAACACAGACTAACCTCGTGGAGCTTGTTGAAGGGCTGCAGTAGCTTCTGGGTTACTCCTGAGTTGAACTGAAACCAGTGACTGCAGGTCAGGCCTACCACAGAGCCCAAATTTAGAGAACCACACAATTGGTACAACCTCCTGCCATGACTTTCTGATAGAAACACACTGACACCATTGTAGCTTGGTCCTCTTTGTATGGCAAGATCCTCCTTTTATACCAGTTGCAACCACATGCACACTAGGAAACCTTGTATTTCTAAACCAGTGTTGTTCAAATCGCTGTCGGGTTCAAACCAACAATCCAAACTACTTTGAGAGCATGTTCTCAGGTCACCCTGAATACTACTTCTTTATCTGCAATTCACAGTGAGCAAAGCTAGTCTAGATTTTCCAACCACAACATTTCCAGATGAATAATGGGCTTTTATCAAGAACAACCCCTTTTCCACAGACTACTATTTATCTAGATCTTCACTGGGGAACCTTGAAATGAAAGTTACTGTTAATATCAGAGCTTTATTTTTTCTTCCTCTTCCCCCACCCCCCACAACCTTCTCCCACCAAAGCCCAAAAAACTGGAGGTTTTAGCTCTTCCATTCTTTCCTAGCTCTCAGATGGAGAACGGCAAAAGAGAAAACAAACACCAGCACTTTTGCCAAACTGTGCATTCTCCAAAGCTGAGGCAGTTTCAGCTCGCTAGGAAAAGAAAACCGTGAAAATACTCCCTGGGCTGTGCTGCATTTTACTATGTTCAGTGTCAAATGTGATCAAAAGCCAGTTTGGAATCTGAAAGCCTTTACTAAAAACTTTGTGAATCCAGGAGATGTTTCCTCCCTGCAAGCCTTACGAAGCAGGCTTGTTTTAGGAGATGTTTTCAATTCTTAAATCTGACCTTGAGCACAGTTGGGCTAGGGACAGACATTCAAAAATCCTGAGCCTGAATTGATTCAATCTTTGCAGGTTAGTCTAACCTGGCTAGGCTGAATCAGTTTGTAAATGTGAAGACATCTCCTCTGGACTGAAGAAATGCAGGCACTTTTCTGCAGCAGCTCAGGTTAGAAGCTGGGGGGTGTTAGAGCAGCCCACCCTCCCCTCTCTTCCCCAGTGCTGAGCTGCGGGGGGCGGGCATGGCCAAACCTCAGCAGGAGCTCTGATTAGGGAGGGCCTCCCCCCACCCGCTGCTGCTCCTGACCAGGGAGGGAGCCAGCAAGGAGTTGATAATACAGCATTTATCGGCCCATCAGAAAAACAAAAGCCTCCCTCATTAGTTCAAGCTCTTCTTAAACAGCTTTTTCCAAGGCAGGAATGGAGGGACATTACCAGCTGAGCTGCTGATTAGCTCCAAAAAATCCCTAAGCGGACATTGTCTCGTGCCTTTCCTGTCTGCCTTACACAGACACCTCTCAGCATTAGCTAGGTTATGGTCTGTGCTGTGGGAGAGGGGAAGGGACAATCCCTGCTTGAGCAGGGAGTGGTGCGGGGTGGATGGAGCAGGTAGAAGCCAGGCAGACACTGTGCCTGCCACCTTTGCTCCAGAGCAGGGCTGGCGCCACCCTGCTGCTCCCTGGCTGGAGCTCCAGCAGAGAGCACAGTCCAGGGCTGCAAAGCAGCGGGGATGCTGGGGGACTCTGGTTTAAGTTAAACCAGGAAGGAATCTGGGACAGATATTGCATAAACCAGTTTAACCCAAATCAGTTAAGTCTACATTCAATTAGGCTTATCTCAAAGCAGCTTCAGCCATTTTCAAACTGGTTTAGTGCACTGAACATCTGTTCTGTTACAAGTTTATACCAGTTTCTGGTCACTTAAACCACTTTGTGTGTAATATCTGTCCCTAGCTTTGGGGGTCAGAACGAAGCTAATGCTGCTATTTCCCAGTGGGTTTGGGGCTGAGGCACAGACTGCTAACCTGTTGCTGCTGGATTACATTAGTGTTTCAGTCCCTAACGTATCTGGCCATGCCCACGAGACAACTCCACCTCTCCACACACTGCCATCAGGGCAACAGAGGAATGGGCACTAAGTAACCCACACTAAACCACTTCTGAGTAATTTGGATTTACTGGGCAGTGTTTCCTAAGTAACTTACGGCTTATCCATGTGTTTAGTCTTCTGCATTATGTTGACTTGGTTTTCAATTACTTTCCTTATTCAAACTATCTGTGCAATAGGTCAGCAATCCAGATGTCCCAAGTGAGCGTTACATCCATATTGCAGAGGCAAGAGGGAGGAGGCCACGCTCCCTGCATGGCAGGCGGCACAGACCCAGAGCTCTGTCGTGAAGTAATTAATACGTTTGCTTCCAGGGGCAGTGAGTTGGAATGACACTGAGCTGTTCTGCCTCCTCCCGGGCTCCGACAGCCTGTTTCTGAACCCTGGCAATAGGAACATGTTTATTTTTTCATGATTTGTAGCTTGGTGTCTCTCGGCTCTACCAGCCATTTCCAGTAACTTCACGGTAATGCGGCTGTGCTTGTAGCACAGAACAACGGTTGAGGCCACTGCAGCTTGGCGATTTAAAAATGAAATGTACATCTTCTTTATTTCGTAGTAATACACTGTAATTGCTTTACAGAGTCCAGCATACCAGTTGCATGTAAATACTACAGATGAACTTGTCAAACTGGAGCTCACAAAACTAGTGCATTTATCCCAAAGCAAAGACTAAACCCTCTACCTCTTTAAAAAAATACATTAAAGAACGTACCACACACACATATTGCACTTTTCTCCATATGAAATTTTTACCCCATATACATCTCACCAAAGTCTCTTCAAAGGCGCCTGTAATACAAGATAATAAAGCTAATAATTACTATACAGTAGTATACACAATCCTCTAATGTTAGACACAACAGACTTGAACAAAAGAGTCATTTCAAAGCAGCGTGAATACAAAGAATAGTGCCCAATGGATACTCTAGTGTGGTATTAGAAGTCTCGTGCTGTAACTGGCTTGAAGGAAACGAAAGGAAACGGTAAGGAGGTTGTTGGCTGAGGGAGAGTCACCTAAGCTACTACTTAGTCATTGCATTTGCCAATTTGAGCTCCCCAAATACCTGCATTGGGACTCTCTGGGAAAGGGATAACTGGCATGGCTTGATCTGTGCCCCTGATGCCCAATCCACCTCAGCCTGCTGTACGTGTGGCTTGTCTGGGCTGTAGCTGTGTCATGGAAAGAGCCAAGCTATTTGGTAACCTCACTCCCCCAGCAGCAGAGACTCTAGAGATGTCCCACGTGCCCTCCCCACAGCTTGCTCTGTGCCTCCCTGGGCTGGCATTTCCAGAGGCTGAGCTAAGGTTTAATTAGGAGGCCCTTGGTTGCTACCAGCTTTCCTTTGCATGGTAGCTTGCTGCGGTGAGGTGCTTGGTTTCTGGCCCTCTGCTGCGTGGCTGCCAGTTCACAAGGGGCTAGCAGAGTGCAGGCTTCCCTAGGGGCTCTTCTTTGGGCACGTGAAGTCTCTTCAGCTGTTCGGTGCTTTCACAGCCAGCTCGTTCAGGCTGAGGGCAGGGGCCAGGCAAAAGGCGCTTATGCACACTATGTCAAGTCCCTTGAATCCTTCAGGCCAACTGGCGGACCTGGACTGCTGGCGGTCCCCTCGGCCCTCTCCCTCTGCACGAAGGGGCAGTGGACATGCTCACCTGGTGAGGTACCTGTGCTTCACGTGATCACCCAGGGGCTCAAATTTCCCACCAGTATTGTCTCTCAAAGTGCTGGGGTATCAGAGGTGACTCCCAAGTCCTGGCTGAACAAATCTGATCGTGGCACAAGTGGATGAGTGACTAATACTACATGATGGGCTGTATCCGGAGGAAGTGCCAGTTAAATTTTAGCCTACTAGGATGAGGCAACTGCTGCCAGCTGTGTTGGCCCTTTTCCTTTCAAAGCTGAGGGTCATGCAGTCACTGGATACTTACCCTTGACTGTGTATGTAAAGTACTGCGTTATTGCTCTGTGTGCTGGCTGATTGTTCACATCTCCAGTGACGGGAAAGGCAGCTTTTCTGCAGCCTCACCTATGCTGACTTGAAGGCTTTATTGGATATTTCTACTTCTAACCATCCCGGGCCCATCTCAGCCTAGCAGGAATTCTTTCCCTTCAGCAGCAACTCAAGTCAATGCTTTGGTGTGTGATGAGCAAACAGTAGGGTCTCTCCATGACACACGTTGAAGCGATCAACCCACCCCCAAAGTCCAAGGTCTGAATGTGGGAACTTGCAACAAGACTTTGGTTTCAGAGCAAAGTCAGAGGCAGTGTTGAAATCTGTGCGGTGACGGGTAGAAGTGGAGCTGAGCTCGTGGAACCTAACACAAAGGGGAAAGTTTCCAGCTACGGGGCGGTATTCCCCATCAGCAGGGTCAGTGCAGATTCGCCACTGTTCTTTGTGCTTTAGTGAACCTGTGTTGTGCTTAATGTGTTCATCTGCTCAGAAAAGGGCTTCAATCTAGGGTTGGCAGCTCTCTGCTATTTGCATCTGGTTGAAATATGCCTGTAGCTGGGACTGCTTCTGGAGGAAGAGTCGTTTCTGATGCAGCCTGAACCAAGGACATCAAGAGTCACTACTTTTCAGCCTTTCAGGTGACAATACCCTCAGTGACTGACCCACCCCAAGGGTGGCCAATCAGGCAGAGATGTCTGATTCTCCTCCGATAGCGTCCCATGGTATTTTCAACACTTCAGTAATAAATCCCAAGTTACAGGATTGGCTGTAGGCTTTCTCTGGATTTCAAACGTGCCCGCCTGGCATCTGGCGCGTTGTGAGCTGCGCAGGTTTGGAGACTTGCACTTGCTCGGCTTGAGTATCTGTTGAAATGGTTAGTACACCAAGAGTTCTCGACACTAAATATTGCTGTAATATTTTTAACGTTTCATATATGTACATATGAGCAATCAAAACATGAAGTTAAACACTGTCCCACATGGTGGAACTCATGCTTTGAAGGGACTTTGGCTGTAGCATGGATATAAATGGGGTATTGTCTACTTTCTTCAGAAAAAAAAGCATATAGTCTGATAAAGAACCCAAAAAGGCACAGCACTATCACTTCACATGGGTTTTTTTTTCTTTTTATGCTCGTTGGTTTGTCCTTAAGTTCTAAAACCCTAAATACTTGTCCAAATATACAAAGCTTAATAAACCACCAGCAACGTATACTGTAAATTCAAAACACAGTTATTTTTAAAAAGCAACAAAGGACAGATGTCTCCTTTCTCGTGACCAGAGCTACTCCAAGACCGAGGTCTCCACAAGAGGTTGTCTGCAAAAAGGGCTGGTTTTTAATGCTGCCCTGGCTGACTTTTGTCATTTGCTGAAGTTCTGGTTCTTTTCTTGGTACCTTCTTCCTCTTTCCACATTGTGGCAGTTCCTGCACCTCATCAGGAGGTCTCTCAAAACACCGCAGAGCTTCAAGTCAGATCCAGGTATCTTTTCACTAGGTCAGTGTGTGTGTGTACATTTTGTTTGTTAAAGATCTGGAAACTTCCCATGATGGGCAATTAGGAGTTTCTTGGCAAGTTTGGGAAAAAAAATTATTTGCTAGCAGGAGGATGTGGAGACTGTTGGAGATGCCTGGTGTTTTCTGAGACTTGCTAAAGACTAGTTCAAGATCAGTAGCTTACAACCAGCAATCCAAAGCCAAAGTGCAACTTTCCTTGAAGTCCGCCACGCACACATTTCAAGAGCTCTTGAGTTGCCGTCAAGATACCGAAGTCTTTGCTGTGTTTTAATGAAAAATATTGCTTTTATTGCCAAGAAGTACAATGCAATATGCATTCATTCGCCTTACTTTTACAGGATTTTTTACCAGGTTTGTTCTGGTAGTGGATGGATGCTAGCAGAGTGTCCAATTTTTTTGGAAGGGCCCGTTTTCCTCCTTCCTAAAGATGCATTTTGTCACCTTATCTGCAAACCGGTTCTTGGTCTGACCAAGTCGCACCCTCTGTCTCCAGCCTCTGCCACAAGGTTTCTGCGATGGGGCACTGACTACATGCCCTTAGCCATCCCCTGCTTGTAGCAAGCAGGTGGTTTTATAGATCCTCCACTAGGTCAAAGGTTGGAAAATAAGCCATGAATTTTTGGGGTTGGAACAAAAACGAAAATTCACATGCTTTTCCCTTTGCTTCTCCCACTTTCCATTCTCAAGCGAACTGCAGGATAACTAATTCACCAAGACGTAGCCACTGTGTTGAGGGTCAACGGTCTCCATCATTTCACAATCAAAGAGTCCGGGCAGCTCCGAGAGGGCTAACGCTTCGTAGCTGGACTGCGACTCGTGAGACGCTGAGCTCCTCTGGGTGTCGGGCAATGCTACACTGCTCTGCTGCGCTGGGTCCATGGAATACTGGCACTGGTTTGAGTAGTCTGGCTCAGAAGAGGTGACGCCTGGCAATTCGCAAGTCTGATAAGGATATTGTAAGGACTGCGGCTGCTGCACTTGAATTGGTGACTGCAGCCGTGGAGAGCTGGGCATTGGCGATGGTGGCAACTGCTCCAGCTGTAGTTTCTGGTATTGGCTAAGGAAAGGGTCGTATTGCATTTGTTCTGAGGAAGGCTCCATTACGGGGCTCAGGGGCTGCTGGAGGCCGAACTGTGGTGGTTGCTGCTGCTCCTCCTGGCACGGAAGGGGCAGCTGACTTGACCTTGGGTAGGAGCTCTCTGCTATTTGCATCTGGTTGAAATACGCCTGTAGCTGGGACTGCTTCTGGAGGAAGAGTCGTTTCTGATGCAGCCTGAACCAAGGACATGAAGAGTCACTACTTTTCAGCCTTTCAGATGACAATACCCTCAGTGACCGACCCACCGCCCGCCAGTCACCCCAACACCCTGAGTCTCCCCAGTGGTTCCATAACCTTTGACAAAGCAAATCCCTGCCCCCCAGCCCCCTAAATGCCAGGTTGCTCTCATTTACAATTAGCTTGGCTAATTGCACATTGCTAATCAGCATGCACAGGAGGCTTTTCTCTCTTCAGCAAAGGTGAGGAGAGCCGCAGGCAGCAGTGAGGTTTTTTTTTTTTTTTTAGCCTTCTGCAAGGTATACAATTTCCCCCTACTCTGTTAAAATTACACTGTGCTGGTCCAATAAATGAACCCAGTGCATTGTGGGGTACTATATATCTGTTTTTTAATTGTGTGCTACTCGCTGAACAGCAGTTCTCAGGAACTGAAGTTCAGTCTCTGCAGTTGCTAGTGTGAATTAGTGCAGTTACCCTGTGATCTGTTTAGTGAACTGCATCTTCCCTATGGATTTTAATGACGCTTCTGTGCTCTTCGCATCCTGCTGCAGGAAGGATTTACAGCACAGCGCGGCTACACCGGAGGTAAACTTACCATTCCAGCAGTAGTGGCCTCGAACACACCAAACTGCTCTCAGCAGGCTGCCTCCTATGCTGGAAGCAGTGTAGCCACCTCTGTGCAGGTGGGCTAATTAGCCTAGTGTCGACTAATTGGCACTATCACTCAGCAGTACTAATTAGTCTGTCTCAAGTCCCACGTGCAGGTTGCTGCACTACCAGGGATGGTAAGTTTACTGTATATGCGTGGCCTGTGAGTCTTATTTTGCACCTATGTTTGGCAGACTCCCAAGATGCCAAAAACAAGGAGATCTCAAACCAAGCCACGTGGTTCCTAGTGTGTCCTGGAAGAGGAAGTCTGTTCCCGACTAGGCCCCACCCCATCAAGGAAAGAGGACACCTGCATGGGGCTGTGGTTTAACTATTCTGGAAACTAATGATGGGCTGGGAGCACTTCTCTCTAGCATCCAAGCAGAGGTCCATGTTCTTCCCCAACTACAAGGCATGGATGGCCACTCCTGCCATGGCAGGGACCTCCAGATCGCTTCACTTGAAAAGAGCAAGTACAGTTTTAATACCTTCCACCTATCCAAGTCCCTGAGTCGATTCTGATTTTAACAGTCACATTAAACTCCTGGGTTTAATGCTCTTCTCTCACGTGGTGCTCCTTTCACGCAGCAGTCAAAGCTACACTGCTATGATGCTATGCTTCCATTATTGCATGTATAGTTTTTATTCAAGTATCTGCTTGGTGCAAGTGCTCTTTGGTTTGGCAAACTTAAACCATACAGAGAAAACTGATGGTAACCAACAAAAATAACTGAAAGAAAAGCTTTTTGAGATTTGTAATGAAGAGCCAAGGGTTGCAGTATTGTAACAGGCAGGAGGACAGTGTCCTTCTATAATGACTGCAACAGCATGACAACTTATGGGAATTCTTTGTCTTTTCTCTGCAGTAAAACTATCTTGTCACGGACAATAATCAAGGGACACCAGGAATCCTGAGGGCTGAGACAGACTTCAACCATGTTGCAAGTTGCTGTAAATAACAGATGAAGATCTGCGACTCGAGTTAAAAACAGGGGTGTGGCAACGCAGGTATTTGGGTAGCCCTTGAGTAGTGCCTCTCTTCTCCAGTCAAAGCCAAACACACCTTCTCCCCCTAACACTTTTTTTCTTAGTCCTCATCTTTTTTTTTTGCTGAATCAGTCTTGTGGGCCTGTGCATTACAGAAATACCATTGTGGCTAATCTGTTTAATGCTTGCCCACGTACCCCCATTGCCTATGAACAAAGAGGTTCCTAATGCATGGCCAAACTTGCCCTTCTGTCAGGAACTGTGTTCCTGAAGGCCTTGGGATTCCCCTGTGAGTGTCCCCCGTTACTCCTGGGTGTACGCTGCATGCAAAATCCATGGTCCATATCCTCACCTATGTTCCTGTAACTGCTGTTCCAAGCTTCGGGGGAGTTCTTTGCAGTACAGCTGGCAAGTGTTTTGGGCTTTGGAGAGCAGGCTGGATTTCTGTAAGGGCACCAAGGATTATTACTGGAGGGGTGATACTAAGTGCATTGGTTCTTGAATGCCCTTGAATCCAGGAGGAGACCAAACTGAGTCTGTATCAGTGTATGAATTCTGGGCTCACATTCTCAAAGAGATTGCACCAATCTTGACATTGCAACTGAAGATACTAAGCAGTGGCTGAAAACCTGGGTGCTGATCAGAAATAAGGGTCATCTAGTAGTAGCACCACATGCCTGTAACTGAACAGCTCTCAAGTTAAGTAATCTGTGCTACAATTTAAATCCATGGCAGGAACAGGTGCTCTACCCTCCTGAAAATTAAGTCCTGCATCTCAAAAATGGGCACCCCAAAAACAGCACCACCCCAAATTAGAACACATGCAAAAAAAGAAAAAAGAAAAGAAGCCTGCTGACTGCCGTTTCTAGATCTTAAAGGTTCCACAAACAGTCAAGTAGCTTGTCATGAATTTAAAATAGCTTCTGAGTGTGCTTTTGTGTAGACATTTATCAGACAAGTGGCAAAAGATTATTATTTTTTTTTAAAACAGAACTTGGGTTCTTAAAGGAAAGCAGTAAAAATACAGAGGAATGATCAACTGAGACAGACAGAGGTCAGAGACTCCTCAGGATGTTTCAAAGGCCAGATCCTGGAGCACTTTAAGAGACTAATTATAAAAGAACGGTTACTGAAGTGCTGCTACTTGCAGTTCCTCCTGCGAGCACCGTATCAGTAAGGGACTGAGAGGGAAGGCAGCGGTAGTCAAGCGGAGATGCATCTTTAACTGGGTTTGCTTTACTAGTGGGTAACCTGCTACTTTTATTTTCCGCCCCCTTTCTCTCACTGAGAACTGCAGCAACTCACAGGCCGGATGGCTGCACAGTACCAAAAGCTGGGCTGCCACTGTGAAGCTGTTGTACCTGGAGTCTGTGCTGAAGGTATTGCGTCTCCAAGCTCTGCCGTCTGGATAGTAATTGGGGGTGTATGCCATTAGGAAATGCTGAGACAGGGTCCTGCTGCTGTGATGTTTCCTCCTGGGAAGAGAAGTGAGGATAAAAAAAGATACAGGTAAACAATCGCACACTCGAGCTAAATTTTCTGTGAAAGCCCTTTAAGGAGCAGCATACAGAGCCTTAGCTACTGTGATGGGGGCTCCAGTGTCACTGTCCTGCTGTGCTTGTTCACTGCTCTTGTAGCAGAAAAGATAAAGCCAGCAGGTCTCCTCCCTGTCATGTACAGAGTGCTGCTTGCAGCTGCCTAGATTGAGAAATGCAAAACGTTTTCTGGCACGGGGGCAGAAGTCAGGCTGACCCCATGACTGTGTCTGACCCCAGTGCAGCGCCCTTGCCTCATTCTAACACCACAGACAAAAAGCTTCTTGATGGGAGTGGAGTGGGGTTGTGAATAGAGGAGGCACTGCCAATTGGCAAGAGGGCTGCTGACACAGCTGGGGAGCAAATGGCTGTCAACACACCAGCTCCATGAGCTTCAGTGTCATACCCCTAGCAAGAGAGTCTTCCGAAAGCTTTCTGCATCTGGGGAGCGGCATCTTCTCGCCTCTTCCCCCCGCCCCCCGCATTTGCTGCCACACTGAGGGCTTTTCAGTATTGCAAGGGTAGGAACACTCTGCAAGGCAGACAATAGGTCCTATCGAATTATTTGATTCCTGGGAGCAGAACGAGGGAGAGCTCTGTTACGCTAACTGCCTCCTGTTTCATTACGAAGAGGCAGCTAAGGGCCAACGGCAAAATCAAGTCAAATGCAAGGCCAAGAGCTGGAGCCCCCTTGCCATGCTTAAAATGGCCGTTTGAGTTGTGTGCTCCTTCATGCCAGCAGCAGCGCAGGGTCGAGTCCTGCATGGTTCTGTGCATATTGCAGACTACAAACCGAAAAAGGGCTGCAAGTCAGGAAGTAAGAGCGGCCCCATAAGGCTGGCAAACACCAAAACACAAAAACTGAAGTGGTTATCAATGAGGGAGAGAAGGGGGAATTGTAAGCACTAAATCCATTTCTTTCATTGCACGCTTGGTGCCTTGTATAGGACCAGCTCCTTGAGGGAGGGGTTGGTCTCTCCTTGTGGCTTGTACAGCACCGTGCACAGTCTAAACAGTTGCGTACCTGAGGGGGACTATTTACAAGGTCCTGCAAATGTGCAGCAGTTGATGTCAGGTTGGCCTCCTCCTCTGATCCCATCTGTTCATAGAGCAGCTGGACTTTATTCAGCTCCAAGATTCCTTTGGTTCGTGCCAGATTCTGAAGGTGCTGTCTGAATGCTACAATTCCTGGATGGAAATCAAGCAAAACAAGACCGGAGGAGATGCTACTGATAGTCCGTCAGCGCAGCTGAGTCACAGCCCCAGCTTGGGAAGTGAAATAACAAGGCAGGCGCAGCCTCACGGTTGGGCACGACTCCTGACAAAACAAGGGGAATAGTTACCTTGCGTGAGAGATGTGTCGGAGGCTCTGCGCCCCTCTCGGAAGCTGACGGGGGAGCGGTTGTGAGCCTCGCGTTTTTGGGAGGTCAGCACCTGCATGGCTGGATTGGCAGGTCTCAGGCCTATGAAAGGGGGTGTCATTCGAGGCGCTGGCTGGTTGGCCAGCACCATTTCCTTCAGGGACGGGGTATCCTCCAGGAAGTTGAGGTCCCTCTGAATGGAGCCCATGTCGTACTCAGAGTCAATGCTGCCCAGAGACTGGTTCTCATCTAGAGAGAAGACTTTCCCTTTGAGAAACAACAAAGGCAGGATTAAATGGAAAGTCCTGTAATTTAGCAAAGCAAAGGAAGTGCCACAGGCTTCAGCAGTTCCCATCAACTGTGTCTCCTGCGACTGCCTCAGAGGAAACGGAACAAAACCCACCAGCTTTATAAACAAAGTGACTTAAATTATTTAACACTTCCCGTGCTGGAGTAGGGTCACACCACCCTGCTGCTGATCCTGGGAGGGAAGACGCTTGTTTAGAGAGGAGATGCAGCTTTCCAGCCGGACATTACCCCCAACGACATAGCACTGACACCTGCCATTGAAATACAGCCATCTCTGGGGCAGAGCACAGCAGCTGCTGCACAGGCACGGCCCACAACTCTCTGGGTGAGGAACAGAATTGCACATCCAGGAGAAGTGGCAGCAAGAGTGGAGGGAGGCAGGATGAAGTGACCTGAACTGGGATGTGGGGGAGGCACTGAGAGAACATCCCACCTCTGGCAAGAAAGGCAACAAAATCTTGGCTGGCACAGGGGGAAGTGGATTTGGCTGTAGAAAGCTTAACAGCAGCACACCCAGGAGCTGGCTCAGCACTGCTGATTCTGATAGACATCCCCGTGCTGCCACTTGCTCACACCGTTTCCCAAGGGACTTCCCACTCCAGTCCTGGCCAGGTGCCATTGAAGCTGGGACAGGTGACTGGCCTATGCCCCAAACTGACATGGCTGCATCATCTCATTGGCACTACGGTATCAAAGATACTAGCAGGGACTTTTACATTCTTTGTAGGGACTTCTAACAGCAAGGAATTAAGTATTTTGAGAAAATTAATTGTGCCAAAAATACCTAGATTTAAGCCGCCTGGTATTCTTCATTCTCTGCTCACTGCCGCTAGGATGGGACTGTGTTTGCATGAGCCAGGTGTGAATTTGCTCCCTTTTTGCCTCTATGTTGACCAACAAACAGTGTTGCTTCTCACACCCATCCCTAGCATCACTGGGACACAAGCCAAACTAGTGTCCATCCAGAACTTGAGAGCCTGAGTGATGTTAGAGTCTGAATTGGAGACTGACAGCGGTCTTTGACTTCCATACCTGTGCCTGGCATCATGACCAGCTGGTTGGTCACTTCAGCCAGAGTGTGACGTCTCTTTCCGCAGCGGGTTGCTTGGAGAGCCGCGAAGGCCTGTGCAGGGTCATCTTCTGACTCGCCTTCCGTCTCGATCCCCTCGTCGATGGAGGTTTCCATCATGCTGGTGGGCAGCGACTGGCATCCTTTCCTCATCATGATAGGGGGCACGGGATCCAGCAGGCAGCCATTTATCTAAAGGTCGCAAAAAAGAGAAGGACAGAGCATTCAATTACCAGTCGGCAGAGCCTCCCTGAAGAGCGAGAAATCTCCGGCCTGGAGCGTGAGCGGGCAGAGGCCCAGAGAACAGCCAGGCCAGACTCGAGGCAGCCTGCATATTAATGCCTCTGTAGCCTGCTGAGTTCAGAGACACATCCCCCTCCAGTGAATCACTGCTTCACCTTATTTCCAAGTCACTGGTGCTGGTAGAGCCTCTACAGCAGAATGATTTCCATTTCTATAATGGTGTAATTTTGTTGGGATTTTTTTTTTTTTTTTTTTATAACTCATAAAATCTGCTCCAGGTTCAGCCGCAAAATATTTATACTGGGGGAACGTTCAACATTTGACTGTTTTCTCAGTTTGCCCATTGTTTATCTTGGAGTGCAATAAACAAGCAGACGAAATCGTCTTGCCGCACCGGGCGCTGCAGTGTCCCTACAAAGCTGCGTCGCAGCATGTTCTCCCGCGGGTGTTTCACGCCCTTCCCTCGTTTCTGCTCGGACGGGGCCCTTTGCTTCAAGGGCCCACGTGGCTTAGCTTTTGTGTCTGCTGATGTGCAGATGCCTGAAGCTTAACGGGGTTGAATAATGAGGATGAACAGCATCAATGTGTTCACAATGGGTCTACGTTTTGGTTCTGTAATTGGGAACGGTAAAAGAAATAGCAATGAGCTACTAACTGTAGCCTGGGCTGATTCACAGTTGGGTCTTTAGAGTGCTTTTTAATACTGTATAAAGGGCCCTAGAAACTACTGGCATGGTGTCTCTCTCTCTCTCTTCTGGCATGATCACCGTGTGTGAAAATAGATTATTTCAAAGTTAAATCCACTCTTGTTTATACTGGATGTTGTTATTTAGGCTTTTAAAAAAATGTAAGCATACATTAAATTTGAATCTATCGGAACACAGAATGAGGCTAAACTTAGAATAATCACATAGACTATTCTTGCAAAGCATGTTTGCTGCCCAAATTTTAGAGTATGTCTCACTGCTGAATTAATGGAAATGCAAAGTACCTGGAACCTGAGTTTGTTGAAATGCTAAATCAGCCTGTAATAGCAGCAGCTTCTCCTACAGGTGTAGAGAACTTTTTTCCTTCTTTCCAGCTTATTCAGTCAAGTTAGTTCAGTTTAATTACTGGTTCAAACTGGAAAAACTGATAAGGGATTTGGTAAAAAGGCACGAACACTTGTTTTCCTCCCCAGTCTAAGAATAAAAGCAAGGGCGGAGAGGATGAGATCTTTTCGTTTTAAAACACTGAAGGATTAATAACCAGAAACACCCAGTTCAATTCAAGCCTATGGAAAACACTTCTGTAGTTTAAATTCAAAACATGATTTGACAAATGTATGTAAGAAAATGCATTCAAGCATCTGTAAGATGGTTTTATATAAACTGACTCCTGTCTGAGCATTTTTAATTAATTTCTACTTCTATTTCTATCTGAATACAGCTTGAAATAAGTCACTGGTAAAGGACTGATCATCTGTCTAGAAGACAGAAAAGAATGTATGGTATTTTTTAATATAAAGTAAAAGTGAAGACTGAGTAAATGCATGGTAAGCCATATGCATCCTTAAATGTATACAGATATCAGAGATCCTTCTGATTTGCCAAAAACAAGAACCAAATTTAGCATGAAGGCTGTATTTAGTTGCAAATCAACTTTAAAGATCAGCTGGCCTTTAGAAATGCTGCAAGTACAACTGCAATAAAAGCCTGCCTATTAAACACAGGTGTTTTGCTTGCTGAATTAGATCCATCCATCTGAGGAAGATTAACTTGAGTAACAGACCCTCCCCCCCCATCTCAAATCTTTCCTACCCCAGGGCTCTTGGGTATCTACCAAACTGATGTGGCACCTATAAGACACTGTATTTCCATGTGCTGGTGTCCAAGCTGGCTGGAGTAGAGATGTCCAATTGAGCTCAAGAAGCCAGGGTCTAGTTTAGCAAAGACTGTGGGCAGAAGCAACCCCACCACTGACATATCACTGATCAGCTGTAAGATTTCCAGATTCTTGATGGTTTTAGAAGAAACAATTTAATCTTCAGTTCCTGATGAATAGAAGATACCAAGCAATTTTCAATACCTGCCCGACACTGAACCTTGAACTATTAAAAAGGAAAAGTCTAGCACGCAGAGCGGTTCAAAAACTTGAGAGGGATTCCTCCCACAGCCTAGAGCCTGCAAAGTGAAGTGATGCTTGAGTTCTCCTCTCTTCTGCATTTTCAAGTCCTTCCAGGCACTTGATAGGAATTACCTCCCTCCTCTTCACTAATCCCCAGACATTTAAGTGGCTGCAATTCGACAAAGTCTAGTTCTCAATGGAATTTAGTCTCATCAGATTAACTTCAAAGTTGGTTAATTGCTGAACTGTTTGGGCTTGGCTAGCTGTCGTATCTCCACGGACATCACTTTTTTTCCAAAAGCCCCACAGGCTTTTCACTATATAGTCCCTCTCAACCAGGAATTTACTTGATTAAGGCTTTGAGTAAGGAGCACTATAAAGCCAGATGGAAGTGACCGGCCTGGAAAAGGGCGAGCTTTCAGAGGTGCTCAAATGCAGGGCCCAAGTACTGGACTTTGGCAGCAGTTTTTGCCCCAGCCCCAGTGCAGTCTCTGCTGGAAAACAGTCAGTTCATCATCTTCTGGCTTTGGGACTACATTTGGGACTTAGCCTGGCTGTCCCCAGTATGGTCCTAACCCTGTTACAGGTTCCATTTAAGGCATGATGGAAACCAGCCACTAAAATATTACTTTTTTTCTGTGTAATATTTTTATGGCTGGTTTACTAGTTAAGACACAGTTAACAGACTGATCATATCTGAAGTGTAACATCTGGCAGAAGCCTATGTTAAAAATGAAATTCTCTATACTTTGCCCTCCCCTGACGGGAAAGAAGCAGAGTCATGTGTTGGGATAGATGCCCAGGACAGCTAGAGTTATCTGAATGTATCCAGACTTTACCCATGGTACATACTACTAGGATTAAATCTACTGCAATTTAATTCTTAATTTCTGAAGCTTGGTGCAGTTTGCTGTATAACATCTATGAAGAGGTTTAAACCTGCCTGGGCAAGTAAGCTTTGTATCAACCAGTTCAAGATTTACTCTGCCTCTTAGCTGGATGGCTATTTTCTCTTTCCCGCATGCCACCAAGTTTCCTTCTGCTCACACAGGACAGGACAGCCTCTAGTCCATCTATGGCTCTCCTTAAATCAGCTGGAGACTAAGTGCTAGAGCACTCTTCCTGATGCAAGAGGTGAGAGCCTGGGTCTAATACCAGGCATGGTAAACACCAAGCACAAATCTGATAAAACTGAGGATGTTATCTGAAATAAAAATGATGGAGTTCAGTAAAGACTACTGCAAAATGCTATGGTCAGATGGAACTGGGGTCATGCTTTGAGAAACTGTGGAACAGATGCCTAGGCTGCTATACCCCGCACTGCAAGCTGAATGAATCAGCACCATAATACAAGCTAGCTGATAGCATACTGGATGCATTGGCAGGAATACAGTACTGGCAAAATCTCATCTGGACTATCGTGCCTAGTTTTGGGCACGGCCCTTAAAGAAAGATGTAGACAAATTAGAAAGAAGTCAGAGGGGAGCAACAAAAGAAAGCAGAGCTCTAGACTGCATGCCATGGGAGGAAAGGTTGGAAGAACTGGGTTGGCTTAGTCTGGAGAAGAATGGGTGGATCTGATACAAGAAGGCTCATCAAAGAGAATGACGACTGATCAACTACTCTGCATCTCCGGGAGGCAGGATGACAAGGAAGTCTCAGATTGCTACAAGGGAGTTAGATGCTGGGAAGAACTTTGTGAGGATGGTTAAGACCCGGGACAGGCTCCCTAAAGAGAGGTGGAATCTCTGATGCTTTTTAAACACAGGCTAGAAGCCTGTTTCTTAGAGTTGGTATAGATAGGGTAGTCCTACCCTGAGCAGGGCCCTACCTTTCTAAGACGTCATGAATCATACGAGCTATTGTAGCTGGCTGGAGGCTTTGCTAGGTTTGCTAGGGTGGCACATCCAATCCCTGGCTGAGGAGTCTGGGGGATATCTGCATTATAAGAAGGGGCTTTTATATACATTCCTTACCAATGCTAGTCAGTACTGTGCTAATGTCATTTTCTGACAGTAACCAAACAAGAACGGGCAGAGGTCAGTCAGATTCCAGGGCTACACTGCAGAGCTCGCATTGTTTGTTTTATAGGAAAAAAATGAACCAACAGCCCCAACTGTCGTTATTTTTTTTTTTTTAGCACAGAAGACCATTCCCCTTGTCCAAGCATTTTCTAGAGAGCTAGGTATCCAGGTTGTAGCCGCATTCGTCTAGAGGAAAAGGCAAGAGGTATAAACTTGACTGAAACCTTTGAATGCGGTCCAGAGCAAAGCCCAGTAGAGGTGTTCCCAATGCAAGCTGGAAATGTTGTGGGTTCCAGTTCTTAAATGCATGAGAGAAGATGACACCCAGAGTCCTGTGAGCCTCTGCCCTGGCTTCAGCTGCTGGAATCCCTCTTGGCCTCATGGTGTGGGCTTGGGGAGGGGACCAGCATTTTGTTTAAGACAGGGAGATAGCTGATTCCTGTCGCTTTTTGTACTGGGAAGATGTATAGTGAGAGACCTCAAAGGGCCTCCTGCTGCCACAGGGGATTCTGCAAAAATAACCACCCCTAATGCCAGCCTGATGTCCCCCTAGACACACTGGAAGATCCAGCAGCTACATCTCTATCGAAGCCACACTGATGGGTCCCAAGACCTGCACTGACTGGCAAAGTCTGGTTCTCAGTGGAGGTAACAAAATTAAAAGACCTTTTACTGAGGGCTCAGATCCAGGCTGCCATGTCTGAAGGCATGTTAGCTGGCCATGCTCCAGCCTAAATTTCCCCTCTAGGCTAAATATGGCCAGCCAGAATGGCTTCGGACACACTGCTCTTTAGGCTGCAGGCTGAAGACAGCTTTTCAGTTGTATTAAAGTAACTCGATTAAGCTAACACAATTGGAAAGCCACACCCTGTTTGCTGCAAAGAAAGACCTGTTGGTCTTTTTTCTCACGTGCTTAATAAGGATTTATTGTTTGATGTTTTGTCACCAGGAAGTACCAGTCAGGGATGGACTTGCTGCTCTGGTACCAGTGTAAACCATGGAGGAGCACTGCCAGCTAATATTTACCAAGGGGGTGGCCAGGGAGATGTGATCTGACAAGTCAGGTACTGAATGCTTTCCTGATGCTGGCTTACAGGCTTGGAGAAGCAGCACTGCAAAGTGGCAGAGTGCACGCCACCTTTGCCTCTCTGGCTCTAGGAATAAAGAACCTGTTTACAAATAAAGTAATGGTATTTCACACCTGAGAATTAAGCACCTCCAAGCTCTGTCCCGCCACACCTCCTGCATCATCAAAAGTTAACAATTCTGCTGCTGCAGTGTCCAGAATGGAATCCAACTTCCCTTCTGATAGCTGGGTTAGCCACGGACCAGCCGTACCCAAAATCAGACCCACGACTCAGAATAAACCAAGAGCAGATCTACTGTATAATACAAAAAGGCCATTTTTTATAACGTTCTGACTTCCAATAGTTTCCAGACTGTAGGGCAAGAAAACAGGCTAAACTTCTGACATCACATGACCACTCACCAAAAGGTGACTGCTGAAGGGCTGTTCTCAAACACTCGGCTCTTTCCAAATACACACGTTAGGGGCCAGTAACATCATGCACATGTTCACAGCAAACAAGCTGGGGATTCAGATTCTAATAAAGAAATGACTTTGGGTTGTTCAGTCTTAGCTGGGTGTTCCCCCTATGGTCCTGGCTCCTGTTCTTTAGAAAGCCTGCTCCTTCCCGAAGACAGCTGTATGGGGCAGTGCAGCAGACTGGAAGGGAGCAGGAGGGGAGGCTGCCGCAGGTCAGAGTCAGTTTGCATGAGGGGTCAGGGCTGGACCTGCAGGCTCGAGGAGCGCTGGCAGAGCCAAAGCTTCGGCAGGACCCGGCCACTGCCCTGCTGTGCTTTCACCGCTGCTCTTAGGTCCTTGGACTTTTGTCGGTACTAAATCTGTGCACAAACAAAACTACAGCAACTGTCAGTACAGGTGCAAGGGTCTTTTGTTCATATTCAAATAGGACAAAACTGCCGCCTGTGGTCTCCTATGCAAAAGTGGTAGGGCAAAAAGTCAATTGGGGAACATTATTTTCAGCCCTTTGGTATTTTGAAAACTACTGTTTCTTTAGAAAACAACCTGTCAGCACTGGCAGTTGCTATTTGACACAATGGCCATAGCAGCAGCCTGTGTTTCACTGCCTCTGGAAAATATTTACAGCACTGTGGTGAATAGCTATAAATATTTTGGGCTGGTGGGATAATATAAGGACGGTATTTACAAAGAACACCGCTTGATCTGTCGCCCGATATTTTAAGTCAGTGGCTCAAATTGTTTCCATGAAGTGGATTATCTCTCACGCAGACCCCTCCCTTCCTACTTGTGGGGCATCTATCCATCATGCATCTAAAGTTTTTAAACATCACTGCAGTGGATTTCATGGAGTCTTTGCAAGGCAAAAACTCTTGCTTTTCCCCTTTGGCAACAACAGTTTCATGGCAGCAAATATAGCTTCCTACTTGGAAAGCATAATATATATTTACAGTGCATTTAATACACAACTCAGCTGCTGGAAAGGAAGAGGAAAGCCAATGTCATGGGACCAAGTGGCACTCTGCAGTCCACTAATGATACAGGGGTCATGCTTTGAGAAACCGTGACAGACAAGCACATGAGAACATAATAAAAGTGTCATGGATTGGGTCGGACCATAGGTCCGTCGAGCCCAGTATACCGTCTCCCACAATGGCAGTGCGCTGTAGTACATAGCTGTGGCAGTGCCTCTAAGGCAAGTATGACTTGACCCCACACTGTCATCTCTGCATGGGGGTCTAGGCTGTCCAATTTAGTTTGTAAAGGGTGGTGCAAGATGGCTGACTCAGTAGGCTTTCCACTGGAAGAGACTCTGCATGGATCCATTTGGGTCAGTGATGTGGAAAAAAGATCCAAAATAAATCTTAATGTCGACAGCTAACCATCAACAAGTAATAACCCATCAGAATGGCAAGTGGGAGGTAAAGCCCAGGGTGAATGTGCCATACCAAGATTAAAATCACGCTGCCGTGACAAATGTGCGAGAACAACAAAAATGAGCATGTGAGGATGAGTCTTCATAGAAACAATTCCATGAACAACCTGCATCCCCATCACAAGAGCTCCCAAGTTCTCTCCCTCGTGCCAGCTTGCCTCTCTCAGCTACAGACGTCTCAGTGTGATGGCAAAATGCATCAAGCTCACTTCATTGCAGCTCCCTTCAGAGAGCGGAGCTGTAGCCGTACAGTTGTATGGCCATGGAGCCGTCGCATCCAATTACGGGAGTTCAGTTAAGTGTGTTAGCTGTGGGGGTGTGGGAGCCCTACACAAAATCTTCCAGTCTGATTACAGGAAACAAAATCCATTAAATGGGACTGCAGTTCTACACGGTCTCCAGAGCTGATTTCATACACATTTCTAGCTACAGGAATGGCCTTGCTGAGAAGATCAGCTGTAAGCCCTTTGAGACGCTGCTGTTCTAATATTTTCTGACAGCCTGAAGGTCCTGCAGGCTATTTATCCATCGAGAAAAGAACTAAAAGAAAAAAAATATCACATACATACACTATCATGCTCATGTCTGCCCATTTTCCTATAATTCATAATAAGCCACGCAGAAGAACAAAATCCTAAATACATTTAGCTAGTAATACAAGCTAATGCTTAAGGTCCATATGGCCTTCTCTTCTCATCTGTCTACTGTTTTGAACAAAAATATATACATCACCTGTGCACTCTCAGCACAAAGAGGACTGAAGAACAGCGTGTGTTTGAGAAGTAGGAAACACCTGTGTGGTAGACGGATTTGTTTTCCTAAACAGCAGCCCAGCGTGTTTGGAAAGTCCGAATGAGACCCACGGGAGCCAGGTAAATAAGCAGGCAACAAGTACAGCTACCACAGGTGTGAGCAGTGAATTCCCTTTTTGCCCATTGCTCACCTCCCCACGTGCAGTACGGGTGTGCGTGCAACGTCTACCTCGCAGAACAGACATGTCGTGATCCGGGGAGGCAGGCGAAAATAATTCTTTGGCCGTGTGTATCCTTACTTGCCCTTTCCCTGCTAACCAGTCTCCCCCATATCATGGTCTAATGGGCTGAACACCCTGCAATGATTCAGGGGGTGGTCTATGCAGAATGTATGAACTCTTGTTTGAGACTCTGCACCACATATGGACAGAAAGGTGACTGTATCAAGTCTGCAAGTTGCACTATATTCATCAGGCCTGTCTCTTCTCACCTTGCGCCTCAGGATGACGTTACAAGAAGCGGTGAGGTTAATAAAGCATACTTCCTCTGACATGAAAATACAACTGAACACAGAGCAGGCTTGTAGCCTGAAACACAGGACTGAAAGGGACTTCTTGGGTCATCGAGCTCTCTACAGAAAGCTCCGCTTTGATGGCTAAGCCACCTCCTATTTCCTGTGGGATAAGAGCATGCACCAGACAAGGCCAGCTGGGACTTGCCCTGTAAAGAGCCAGTATGAATTACAGTTAATCCACTAAAGTTGACAGAGTGAGAACCCAGCTCTTGCTCAGAAGCGTTTTCCATTACGAAGGTGACATACCCCAAATGCAAAGCAATCAGGCTTCTAATTACTTTATGTGAGGCTGCAGGTATTTCTAATACCAAATGTGCTAGGCAGTCCCAATACAAACAGCACCAATATCCCTATAATTTTAGAGACCGAGGGCTTGGACACACCGGTTACTACGAGGCGAGTTACAGAGCATTGGTCACTTTGTGATAACTGCCTGAAGCGCACAGAAACAGGAGGTAGCTGACCCCTCGATGGAAGCTGATCAGACTCCCCTGCATTTCCCACAGACCAGCCAATGCACTTTATGGCAGTTTGTTGCATGCACCCATGTACAGAAAAGGACGCATAACTCCAAGACGTACCTTTGGTGTATCAACTCTCTCTTCCTCCATGAAGGCTGACTCTGCCTGGCAGCTGGATGGGGGGAAGGAGAAGACCTCTGCAGCAGAGGTTGAGGGCAGACCCGGAGACCTCAGCAGCCGCACATTCTGCGAACGCAAGTTCACGGAAGCCGCCACAGCTTGTGCCTGCAAGAGGCAACAAAACCAAATGGAATTAAGTGGAAACTAAGAAAAAAGGAAACACAGCTCATTGCAAAAAAACCCAAACACCCATGACCGGGACTCCTCTGATTCTAGCTGACCCTAGTCAGGTTTTGTGTTGGATAAAGGGAGATGCACACTGTTTGAGTGACCTTCCTTCAAGGCCACTGGCATACTGAGGTCACGAGCACTAAAGGCACAGCCCAACTCCTAGGTAGGGGGTATAATCTAGTCTTCCCAGAGAAATGCCTCATCCATATGGTCTTCTGAGCTCATGAAACAAGTTGCTGTAGAATGATGAACAACAGACATTTGTGCTGCACAAAGGGATAAAAAGGGGCAAAATTCTTCCATTGTTCCTTGGGGACGGCGAGCAGAGTCGGCTCTGCCACAGCCTTAGGTTGAGTCATAGGATGGTGTAACACAGGCATGGGTGATGTGGTGCAATTGCACATCTTGGGCCAAGGAGCCACACGAGACATTTGGAAAACTCAGTAAGTATTAATTGCAGACTCAAAGGCTGGGGGAGACTGATGGGAGCTGTAGTGCAGACAGCACTCCAGTCACTATTCTACCATAAGCATGGTAGCACCAAAGCTGGACACAGATTTGCCTACACCAGGTTCCTAGCTCTGCAGCTGAACAAGAGGCAAGATCAACAGCCAAGTGGTGGTAGAGTGTCTAGTGCAGACACACCTAATGTCACGTGTGTCTCGGCCGTCTCCTTCAAACTGCCAACCGGCATATGGGTACGTTCCTTTGGGCAGTCGTGCGCCAGACTGGTGCTTTCAGACCTGATGCAGTTTAATGCCTTCCACTTCAGGGAATCCAAACCAAGCAAAATGTCCTGCAACCCACACCAGAGCCACTCTGCCTCCTGGAAAAGCAGCCGGAATGAAAGAAATACCGAGAGCCACTAGACTCAAGCACTTCTAAATGCAACAGCACTCAGCATGTGGGAGGGACCAGGAACACGAAAGAGTATGTATTTGATGCTCTTACAATCTACAACTCATCTTAGGCCAATTCAATTAATGAGGTTAAGTCTTTCATGTTGCCAGTTGTGCATTAATGGAAATCAGAGGCAGCGCAGTATCTCTGCACCTTAATGAAACGGCAGACGGAAATGTAAAAGCAACTCTAAGGGACTGACTGAAACAAGGCAGGACAAACTGGATGCTACCTGTTTGTCTTGGAGGAAATCACCAGGGAAAAAAGCGTGAGTGGTGAAGTGGCAAAGAAAGAAGTGCCCCGGAGCCTGCACAGATTCCATCAGTTCTGGAAGCGAACGCAACAGACAGAGAGCAGGCAGCCTTGGAGTGGAGGCACCGGAGGGGTCAGCTGCATAGGAGCGAGCTCCCAGTTCCCAGGGGTATGCTGATAAAGAGCACGTAACACCCGCGTCTTCAATCATTAGTTATTCGCCACAAGGAATCTACTTGCACAGAGGAGCTCGCAGCTCTGGGGAACCATCTCCAATAGGTTCAGCCAGCTGTGCTGAGGGATCCCTAGAGAAATTAGACACTTGCTGGGTCTCAGGAGAAACCAGTGCTGGTCTCAACAGAAACGCCATGTATTTAGCAACAAGCACGGGCACCCCTGAGGCACCACGTGTCTGAAGGCAGTATGGTCTGACTACCTGGAGCTCAGATACCACAAGGAAACCATGCCTTATGTGTAACATGATATAAAACTAGACAGTTCGGCCCTAATGATTTGTCTTGGGCATCTCCTGACACTTTACTTCTCCCCACTGTGCTCTAAAGGAGACTGAGAACAGGGGTGGGGCAAGTCTTGGCTCATTTCTAAGACCCCGCACAGCACCTGCATTTAATAGTGCTGCACATAGCCGATGGGTAATTAGACCTCATCTCATCGCAATCCCCTGTAAAAAAAAATGTGCCCGTTTACTCTGAGCAGAGAACACCAAATCCTCCAACATGCAAACCTTCTCTTTCAAAACTGTGAATACCCTCTCACATGTTTATGGCTTTCCTAGTACCAGGCACACCCGAAAAGTTGTGTCCAGAGTGTTTGGGGTGGATGAGCACATGCGAGTGAAGAAACAGAAGTTAAGTCTGAAGCTCCCTGTGCCCAATCATTCTGAGGATAAACGACATCCTCCTAGTACGCTGAGCCCCAGTAAGCAAAGCTAGTCCACCCCCGACTCATCCCAATTCCCTTGTCCAGGATGAGCCTTCCCCACTCTGGTTTCCCCAGCCTGGTCACAGAGACCACGATTGTGACTTGTTGCCAAATAGCAAGATCAGAACTTCATGGTCCCTGTTTGATCTCATCTACTGGATAGCTTCTCAGTCCAAAACAGGTCTGGGATCGGTATCATAGCCTTTGCTGTGCTCCCTACTCCAAGGGAGAAAGCAGGCTCCTTTTAGCAAGAAAGTCAGCTCAACTTGGGAGCTCAGATCATGAAACCAGGGCAATTCCCTGAACAGAGTAGTTCTGACTTGATCTGATGTCCCAGTGACCCCAGACCAAAATGAACCAGAAAGCCAGTTTGTCCCCAGTGCCAGCCATCAGGGCACCAGCCACTTTCCAAAGGGCTGTCATCTCATTGTTTATATGCAGTGACAATACAGACCTGAGTGTCACACACTGATTTGAGGTTCCCTCCAACAATAAGATCAATTCTCACGAGATCAGTCAGATAACTGGCCTATCTCAATTTGGCTCTGAAGAGAGACACGCACAGCGTGCAACAAATGCTTGGGATCAGGGATCCCAGGAAGGACAAAGGTTCCTCTGCATGGAGATACCAAGGACTGAGGCCTCACTAGATCAGAACATCCTGTCCAGTCCTCAGCCCCTTCTTGGCCTGAAACGAGGAGTTACCTTGGCGACTGTTTGTTCAGCAATGGTGCTGGGCCGACGCTGGCGAGCATCAACCCTCTGCTCCACGGGGAAGCTGCTCCGATGCGACTTGAGTCTCTCCACTAACAGGTAATAGATAGCAGCAAAGTGGTTATAACTCTTGTTCTGCAGTGACTGAAAAAGAGAAGTGCAAAGGTTTGAATGCAGGCACTGTCATGTGTATTTCACTTGTTCCTAGGGGGGAAGCTGGGGGTGGGGGGGCGGAACTTGAACATCCAGGCTCCATAACCACAAAATAAGGAAGTAGGTGGAAACTGCACTTCAGCAAATCAAAACAAAACACTTGAAAGGTGACAGGGCTGCAAGCAAGCGTCACAGTGATCAACTGGAGGAGATGAAGTTCCAAGCCAAGCGCCAGGCAAAGAGAGCATTAGCCTCTTAAGACTCAATGGCTCTTTTAAGTTGACAAGACCAAGTAGTTGCAGCTGCATGTGGGAGCTTGCTGTGGGGACATCTGCATAGATACTCAGAGTCGGGCCTTGAGGTTGCTTTCAAAGCCCCCAAGCTGTGGGAGTTACTTTCTGCATCTATATCTGACCATATCGTTTGTATTAAAGATATCCACATTATACTGCTTATTTTCTTAAGTAAAGCCCTCCTGAGTACTGGCTTGCAGACTGCAGACAAACCACTTCTGCCTGAGGCCTGCATATCTGGGTAAGGCACAACCCTCAATGCAGAAAGGGCAGGCCAGGAAGCGAGCAGCTGTAGGACAGACACCGTGCCCTGAAGCTCCGCAGTTTTTCCAGGGTCAGGCTGGAGTGCTGCTGGAGGTCCAGCTTAGGACTCTGCAGTCTGCACATCTGGTGGCTCTGAGCTTTAGGTTGGCCTTCCCTGTCAGTGCGGAGCCTGCGCTCCTCCTTGCCGTGACACTTGGTGTCTGCTCATCTCAGGGGGGGCCACATTCTAGGGCTCCACCATGAAGCGCGCCCCTTCCACACCCCCGGGGCAACAGAGCACTAAGTCCTGGTGTGTTGAGACACAAGCCTTTTGCGGCAGGAAACTTAAAAAAACTGCAGCCTCCACATGGGCTAAAAATACCACCCGTTCTGAAGGAAATGATGGCACCGACTCTGTAGGGAGCCTTTCAGCTTTTATTTCTGGGCAGAGGCACGATCTGGAATCCAAGAGAGACACTGGCAGTTGCTTGCTGCTTTTATGCTCCCTTTGACTTTTCTGAAATGCACGCTCCATTCTTTCAGAAGCTGAAAACCTAGCTACTTTGACTTCTGAGTTTGCCCCTCTCCATTTGACAGGCAATGATTTCCCCAACACCACACTGTGAATCTAATGGAGCACAGTGTCTGGCTAAGAATCAACCTTGCTGGCACGAAGATCCCTATAAGAGGGGTACTTGTAAGCTACACGCTGTCTGCATCCCACTAGACATTTTAAATGGAGTGCAGATTTAAACGTAGTGTAGCTCATTGCAAAGCATTTCCGCTCGCTCCACCATACATTGCCATGTGACCCAATACCAAATATCTGGAATTGCATATTAATTCAATTAAAAACAAACCCCTAATAAACTAAAGGATCCGCATGCAGGAATGGAGGCTCCAGGATATACAAAATGAATGCATTGAGCTGGGTTCCAATTCAGACTCCTAACACTAGTAAAAGTTAGGCCGCTTCTTCCCATCCCCCATTTTTATATGATCTATGCGCTTTTTGCTACGATTGGCAGAATTTGCATGGGGGGGAGCCTGGGCCTGAAGGTCAGGACTGAGGACTGATGAAGCTGTTTGTGGGAGCACTGCACAACATCTGCCCACAGCACACTTAGCATGAGCAAACACTCTCATTACTGAAAACTTTCCCTACAAGGGACTGTCGAAAACTCCTCTGATCTCTTCCATTTGTCAGTCACAAAGAACTGGCGGCTGGATCTAGACAGAGCAGCTGCTGCACATTTCAGAAGGCTTACATTTTTCAGGATCTGGGGCAAAAACTCCTGTGACTTGTGCCAGCCCTGGTGAAGGTCTGTGCAGAGACACACCAGCAGTCTGACTTGGTCGCAAGTGTAGGGAAGGCCATTACAAGGCAACTCGGGTAACATCTAGACTAGCAAAGCAGGAATGAGCTCCCCCTGGGGTTAAGTCTTTCTGGAAGTCGATTTTACCTCAATCGTTTTCTGCTGATCTATTCCAAGGCTGTGCATCAGCCGCAAAACCTGCTCGTTATACTCTCCAATGGAAGGCTCGTTCTCCTGTCCTTGCGGATAGAGAATGGGTCTCTGCACAGGAACTTCTATTAGCATCCACTTGTGCTCCTTAATCTGAGCAATTGTCAGCCTCTTGGATGGGTCTAGGACCAGCATCCTCCTAATCAGGTGCTCGCATTCTGTTGGAATAAAAATAAGGTTAAGACAGGAACAGGCCGCTCCCCCATCAGCACAGGGTTGTGCTGCAAACACAACTCATCTGACACTTACTGAGGCAGCAACAACAACAGGAAGCTGCCTTCCTTTTACCTTGTGTCTGTTCTCAATAAGTTTCCTGAAAGTTAAAATTATCGTTCAAGCCCAGGCCTTGGATGCGCAGCAAGAACAAGATCAACTCCTTTCAAATGTCCCAGTTGGTGAGTGGGGCCGTTACTCCTAGGCAGCTCCTGTCCAAAAGGCCCATTAGTACTTAATACCCTGAGAAGCCACTTGCTATATTCTAAGCATGGTGCCAACCTTAACTGATGATGCCTCACCAAACCTCTGCAGCACAGGGCAGAACCCATCCTTCCACCCCTGCCAGCTGGAAAAAACGCGGCAGGAGGGTTGAAATAATTAGCCCAAAGCCATGAACTGGGGTTGGAATACTGGACTTTCTTTTACACCAGACCCCAAAGGCACAAATTTAAAGGATTAAGCTGCTTCTGTAGTTGAGCATCAGTGTAGGCACTGGCTTGGAGTCTGAGCTTTCACCCAAAAGCCATGGAGACACTCTAAGTTTTGGTTGCAAAACTGACTCCGAACACACACAGCTGCTCTTGCTCTCTGACACCCCAAAGTGCCGGGCAGGATTGAAAACCCTGGTCTAAAGCTGCAACGTCTTTCAGGGCTCAGAAGAGGAGGGTAGCATTAGCTGGGGCTGCAGTTTTATGTAATGAGAACACAGTGCATTAAGCTTTAAACTCAACAGCCACGTTTGCAGCGGAGCACTTTGTGCCTCCAGTGCTGTCACTACAAACGGACTTCCTCAGTGGCAGGCAGGGTCAGCCCTATGTATGTTTTTGGCTATTTATTCCTGTGTTTACCTCAGTGGGTTTCAGTGCTGTGCTAACGGCTCACAGCCCTTCCTACTCCTTGCAAGATGGTTTCAGCAGTAACAGCTGAGCTGGAAGTGAAACCCAGGGTGCATCTGCACTGCAGTCTCAGAAGCAACTGCAGCCTGTGTAGACAAGCCCCAGCTAGCTTTAAGCCAGCTAGCTCAGGTACTGCTGGTTGTGCAGCCGCACCAGCACGGAGCTCGGTGCAGGCTGCAAAACCAGCCCAAGCAGCTGGGTGAATACCAGGGCAGTCAGCCCACAAAGAGCTCTGAGCTTCTACAGCTAGCCTGCCTGCGCTCAAGCCTGGTAGTCTGCAGGTGGTTGGGATGGGTTAACACTAGTTGCAATCTCTGTAGTGGGTGCACTGTGGATGTATCTTGAGAAGGCAGAGCATGGACCACGAAGCAAGAGGCAGGGGAAGGCTAAAGGGAGGGGCCTTGGGTATGTCTCATGTGGCTGTTCTTGGGTTCGTACCAAAGGCCATTCACTATCAAGGGGAAAGAAAGACTAACATATGTTTTCAAAGACGATTAAAGAGTTCATGACACCCGGGATGTAAAGGGAACTGAGACTTTTTTTTAAAAAAATTGTAAAATTAAAAGTGTAAGGTTCAGGATCCCTTTAACATAGAAGGGTCCCAGCCTGCAGGCCAATGCCTGTATTATTGCCTCCTGCTTGCCTGTGCTCAGAGGCAAGGGAGAAAGGAGATGCAGCACAGCTGGGACCATCAGACAAGGCAGAGATCTCAAGGTCTTGGAGTAACACGCTGGAGATCTGACTGCAGTAATCTGTCATACAAACCGCTTGTGAATTTTTTCCCCTTTCTCTTTGCTTGTGCTGAACAGATGTAGTCAAAGCAAAACAGAGCAAAGCCAATCTGCATTGTGCTGATGGCCATTTTGTTTCCATCACGTTCTCTTTCCAGACTAAAACAAATCTTTATACCTTGGAAAAATGAGAAACAGTTGCTGCTTGAGTTTGGGAACGTGGTTCTGTTTCTCATCAGCGGCAGGGAAGCGGCCATTCCACTTGATCTATGATCTTTTCCATCGCTCTGAACCAACTCGGGGTACATGTCGACGCTGCAATGTGCAGTGTAGCAGAGCCACCCATGTTAACTTGGGTTGTGGAGGACATCTAGCCATGACAGCCCAAACCTCCGCATAGGCTAATCTACCCCGCTGAGAAGCATCAGTGTCAGCCACTGGCTCAGAGTTCAAGCTTATCCGCCTCCAACTCAGGAGACAAGGCGACACTTGGTACTCAGCAGGGCAGACCAAGAACACTTCCAGCTGCCAGTACCAGCTGCCTTGCCTCCCGTCTGCAGGTCTTTGCAGGACACACGGAGAGACATCTCCAGGACTTTGGATCCCCAAAGCATGAGGAGAGATTTGTTACCTTCTGACATGAAATAAGGGATCCTGAATCTTCCTTCCAGAACTCGCTGCCTCAGAATGGGGAGGGTAGGTCCATCGAAAGGCAATGCTCCACAAACTAGGACGTACAGAACTACACCCATGCTCTGGAAGAAAAAGAGAGCATTCCCACTTTCACCTTCCAAAATACACATGCGCATTATTCTCTGCGAGACTCTCTAGGCAAACTCTGCCACAGGAAACACTAGCTTCTTCTACAAGCTGCAGAAAACAGGAGCTTCGATGAAAATAAAGGAATCATATTTCCCAAAGTCCCTAGGCACAAAGAACAGTTAACTCCCATGGCTAGGCTTCCAGTACCTTGTGCTGATAAGCAGGCAAAGCTGGAGCATGTAATGGGCCAGAGGCTCTGGCTGCTAGCAGAAAACACCACGCACGTGACTGAAAGGCACTTGAAAAGTGAGCCCCAACTTCAAGCGAGACTGAGACACTCCTGGCTTTGAATGCTGTTCAAACAATAGGAGTCACAGCCATCCCAAATCCCAAACCCTCAATTTCTTAATGCCCATTGATTTGCAAAAGCTGTGGGAAATCCTCCTCCTGGGGTTAGCAAAAACTATGATGGCAATGAGATACTCAGCTAGCGAGTCCGGCTGTGGGGAAGGCTCATTAAAGGAATTACATAACATGTCCACCCGCCAGAGCCATTTCTGAGCGCGTGTGTGAGAACTGGCAATGCAAGCGAAAACTCCTGCAAGATTTGCCAAAATCAACTACAGTGCCACCCCAGATGAAGTATCCGGCCAGGTGTTCGTGCCATGAGCTGGCACTGGGTGTCAAGGGAAAGAGACAAAGATTCTCAGCACACTCTAATTTTGCAAGCACACCGAGATTTTAAGGTTAAATCCATTTCCTTCCCTATGCATTTGCTGAGGTCTGCACCGAGGACTGCGGGTTCCTCAGCAAGCTCGCAACTTTCTGAGCATCGGTTCCTCAAGCTATGATGTCTGTCCCCATCAGCTGTCATGGGAGAAATGCAGAATCCTGAACTCGGGTCCTGGTGCAGCTCGAAGTATGGGGAAGAAGCAGGAGGAACTCGCCCTCCTCCTAGCTGTCACCAGCCCTGACATAGTAGGGATCAC